>NC_138889.1:112054150-112433186 GCF_965194825.1 Balaenoptera physalus | reverse complement strand
CCACTGGACCGCCAGGGAATTCCCCAAAGAGGGTAATTTTAAATTGCTAAGGATACAGTCAGCGCTGAATCAATAACATTCATGAAGGGCAATAAAATAAAAGCTCTCTACAATGCAAAGAGAAATAACCAGAAACTTCAATCACTTCATCCAGTCTTTGACAGACTGGAGAAAATCATCCAGTCTGTCAAATGAAAAATCATTTGAATTGTTAATATAGTTAAATTGACAGATATACCAAACTTTACACCCTATAAGCGAAAGATACATCTTTTACAATGTTCCTGAGCAGTCACAACAGGTGATTTTACGCTAGACTGCAAAAGTCTCGGTACAATCTAAAATCAACAAACTATACTGGATTCCCTTGATTTCAACATAAATTTAACGCTACCTACAAGTTTAATTAATAATAGGTTTAAAAACAATCTCCTTAGAAATGAAAACAGCAGCAACACTATCACTACATGAGATATTAAAATTAAAGCAATGTGTACATATCTGTACTGTGAGGTAAATTCATAGCCACAGGTACTTGCATTCTAGAAAAAGAATAAATAAGTAAACTAAGCATATAAGTTAACAAGTTCCCAATAAGAAAAACAGAAATGAGGAAACAAGAGATAAGAACAGAAAACAACATATTAAGAGGCAAAAAAATTGGATTGACAATCCTATTGAGGAACTGATTCTTGGTTCTTGAAGAATAAAAAAATGGCACGCCTTTCATAATTCCAGTCAAGGAAAAACAGCAAGTATATAATTTTAAGTGAGACATGAGAAGGCTCTTCGGTAACATATTTAGAAAACGTTTTAAAATTGACAGTGACTTGTAAAATTCTAACAAATTTGAAAAACTTTGTGAGATGGTTGCCTATTTGGGAAAAGATAGTAAAGTTGTGCTAGTAAGAAGTAGAACATCTCAGTAAGTACGGGGTAAGTTTGAAAATTCATGGAAGCAGGTGCCACTCGCTCTGAACGCATCAGAAGGTTGAGGTGAATGGAGTGCTTCCTCGGGGGGTGTCCGCTGCACAGTGTTTTCGTTCTGTATGTTTGAAATTCTCCAGATGTGGGATCAGGAATAATGAGAGAGAAAATGCTTTTTGAAAAGTGACTGATGAGTTTCCTCCTGGAGGGCCTCCGGCCAGATGGCCCCCACCCCGACGGCTCCATAGAGGGAGGTTGTGCGTGGCCGCAGAGAGCGCCCACCCTCGTGAGCTGCGCGACGGGGCGGCTGCCCGCTTCCGCGTGTAAACGCAGTGCTGTCGCGAAAGTGCGGGCCAGCCCCGTGCACCAGTGGCGGTAGGAAGCCGGAAACAGCACAACATCGAGCTAAAGCCAAGAGCACGTTGAAAAAATGACCACACATACAAAATGGGGAAAATGGATATGACTCGTGAAATAAGAGCATCCACTCTGACCCACCTGCGTGTGGATGTGAGTGAATAAGGGGGGGACGGGAAGGTGTCCCGAGGGTGGAGGCTGGCCAGGCAGGTGGGGGAGTGGCGTGAGGCGTGGTCACCGCAGGTGCAGGTGAGTGACAGGGTCTCCCAGCACCCTCCGCGGTGCTGATTCGTTCCTGGGGAAGATGTAACTTCCCAGGGACAAAGCCTATGGTCCCCATCTTCCCCAGAGGGCAAAGCTAACATCCCCAGGAAGGGGACAGACCCACACGAGACGCCCGGAACGGATGTCCTCCGTTCGCTGTATCCTCGCCAAAGACACAACCTGAATCTAATCGTGAAGAAACACCAGATAAACCCAAGTTGAAGGACACGCTCCAAAGCAGTTGGCCCGAACTCTTCAAAAATGTCAAGGTTAAAAAAATGCAAAGAAAGACTAAAGAACTGTTCTGACGAAAGGAGAACAAAGAAATACGGTCTCTCAATAGCATCTGTGATTCAGGAGGGAATCCTGCGAGGGCAGGGTGGGCAAGTGGGAGTCGGAACAGCCCCGGATTAGGTGACGGTGTCACGTTTCCCCGGTTTGACAACCGTCCTGTGGTTATGGAAGAGAAAGTCCTCGTTCCCGAGAAATACACACGGAAGTATTTAGTGGAAAACAGGCACGATGTCTCCGACCTACTCTCAGATGGCCCAGGAAACCCTAGGGGGCAGGGGAGGCGGCTGGGGGATAAGGGCGACAACCCAGGAAGTGGCTGAGTGACCGTCTGGGGACTCGGAACCAAGGGTGCTTGGGAGGACCTTGTGCTACTCTTGCAACTGTTCCTGAGTTTGAGATGAAAGAAGATACAGAAGAACGTACCCCACAATGACCACAGCCACTCTGGGTTTCTCTCCCGACTGCGCAAGCGGGCGGCTGGCTCTTCTGAAATGTACCGATAGGCTGTGTTGCATCATGAATTCTAATCGGAAGCACATGATTGTTTCACTCGCGGCTGGAAAGGCTTCTGATTATCTCCTCGCCAAACATCAGAACGTGTTTTTACAAGATTAGTTTTTCTGATTATAAAACTCTGAAATGTGGAGCGTAGACCATTTGGAAACTTTTAAAGAAGAAAATTAAAATTACTAATTGCACCACAGCCCAGACGTGCCACTGCTGATTCCTTTCTAGCCTTTTGTCAGGGGGGTGTGTGTGTGTGTGTGTGTGTGTGTGAACACACTCTGTGGTGAGCCCTGGGTCCACGGCCAGACGGCAGCCCGTGGGCACTGAGGCCATTAGCTTAACCTATTTGTACCTCAGTTTCTTCACCTGAGAAGTGCGGGTGATCAGAGCCCCTGCCTTGTATGGCTTTGGAGGACTGAGTAAGCTCGGTAGAGCACATCTAAGTCAGCGCAACTCGGAGGGAGCGCCCGGCACCCACTACTCCTTGTGTATTTGCAAGTGTATGTTTGTGTTAATATTCGGCAAAATTGAGGTGATGCTAAAGCGTTAATTCGTACCTTTTTCTCATTTGACGTGTGACATGTGTGCGTTCTTCTCCCACACCAGGATCTGGTCACGTCAGCCTGGTGTTTCCACTGCGTTACTGAACACCATGCATTTAACTGTGTCTCTGCTGCTGACATCTGTCTCATTTCCTATTTTATTCTTATTTATAAATAACGTGTTGCAAATCCTTGTACATTCATTTTTTCCCCAGAACCCAGATTATTTCCTTGGGTCCCCATTTGCAGGAGGAGACCGATAGGATCAAAGGGTTCCCACATTTTTTATGGCTCTGACACCTTCAGCCAGACTGCCTTCCAGGAAGATTTTCCTCATTTAACCTCCCACTGAAATGCTGGACATGACTTGTTATGTTACACCCTCTCCAAAGCTGGGTATAATCATAAAAACACTTTGCCATTTTGATGAGGCAAAAATAGCATCTCGTTTGTAGCGAGGGCAATGCTTTCATGTTTGTCGGCCTCTTTGTATTTCAGCCATACGCTCGCTCAGCCGCCCGCTATGCACCTGGGCTACGGGAGGTTGTCTTCTGGGTTCCCGGGAGACCATAAATTAAAGGGATGGGAGCTCTGTCCTCTAGGAGGTTACGTTTGAGAGAGTGAACAGACCTCTAGAGTGTCAGGTGGCGATAAGAGCCAGAAAAGCATAAAGCAGGGGAGGGGGCAGAGACAGTGATGGGGCGCCCTTTAGCGGGGGTGGTGGTGTTTGAGCGGAAATGTGAAGGATGTGGGCTGTGCCCACTGATGCAGGAAGAGCATCTGGCCGGAGCAGGTGGCACGTGCAGAGACCCTGTGGTAGGGGTGTGCTTGGCCCGGGTGAGGGGTAATGAGGGGCTGGAGCAGAGCATGGGGGTGGTGGGGGGTGAGAATGAGGGCGGGAAGGTGGCCCAGTCACAAGGGTGGACCTCAGAGAGTGATGGGGGCTTGAGGGAGGGGCAATGAGATCTGTCCTCTCTTAACTTATGTACCTTTTTTTTTTTTTTTTTTTTTACTTTTTATTTTGAAATTGAAGTCCCAAAACAGTACAGAAAGCTCTGGACCCCTCAGCCAGCTTCCCCTTCATAGTAACATCTTCATAGCCAGATGCATTTATCAAAACCAGGAGGTTGACGTTGGTGCGTTTTTTACCCCCTAAACCACATACCTTATTTGAATCCCACTGGTTTTGCCACCGATGTCCTTCCTCCGTCCCCAGACCCCCACCCTGCATCCACTTGCCCCCTTTGTCTCCCCCTGCCCTGGCAGCTCCTCGGCGTCTCCCTGACTCTCACGAGCTGGACCTTTAGGACGAGTGCTGGTCAGCTGTTGTGTGGAATACCCCTTGATTTGGGTTCTCCTGCTGTGTCTCATGATTTGATCAAGATTATGCCTTTTTGGCAAGAATACCCGGGAACCATGCTGCGTCCTGGGAAGTGCCTCCTATCAGGGTGCAGGGCGTCTTATTTCTGGTGATTTTGACCTTGATCCCTTGGGCAGAGGCATGTCTTTCAGGGCTTCTCCGCTGCAAGTGAACCGTTTCCCTCTTGGTCATTAGTAAGTATCTTGAGGGAGATACTTTGACACAGTGCACATACCTTTTCCTCCTACAGTGTTGCCCTGCTGGTTTTAGCATCCAGTGGTGGTGGTTGTCCGGTGGGGATTTTCTCTTCCTGCGTTCTGCCTCCATTTATTAGCTGGAATTTCCTTAGGAGACGCTGTCCCTTTTCCTCCATTGATCTATTCAACGATTTATTTACATCAGTGTGGTCCTGTGGATATTGATTTTATTTATGCGTTGTGACCCAGTCCTTTCGTTATTGAATTCGTGGCTCCAGTTGTCCTGACTTTGGTCTTGGGGGTCATTCAGGTCAGCGTCCGGCCCTTCCAACCTTCCTCCTCTTCCTTCGAGCGCTGCATCCCTTCCCGGCTTCCCGAGATGCTCCAGACTTGGCTCGCATTTTCGTTCCCCGGCTCTGAAATCAGTCTCTTCCCCCAAGCAAGCCCTGGGTCCTTTTATTGGCAAATGGTATTTAGAAACCAAACCCTCGGTGCTGGCTGTGCTCCTGCCAGCCGTGTGGGCACCTCGGCTGCCGGATGGAGGGAATACCTGTGTGAGCACCAGCCCCTACAGACGCACGCATCCGTCGTCATTTCTCGACCTGGCTGCCTGTGTGTATGTACTTTAATACAAATACGGGTTCACCCTGATGTCTCCGGTTCTGGTGCAGCCCCACGGGGCCCCATCTAGCCTCGCACCATCTTTATTGCAATGTCTTTCTTGACGGTGGACAGCCTGCCCTCGCTGTTTACTTGTCTGTTCAGCCCTAGTGTGTACGTGGAGTGGCCGCATGTACATACCGTATGTACCAATGGAGACTTGGCGTCACACACCCGGGAGAAACAGACGCGCCCATGGAGCGCAGTGTGTGCGCGGTGTTCTTTTGTCTTCGATGGACAGGATTCTGTCCCGTTGCTATAGCCCACGGTCACTCAGGACACTTCCTTTCTTCCCCGTCCACGTGGTCCCGTCGTCCATGTAGTACAGTGAAATTCATTTATTAGCTTGACATTCCATTTTGAGTTCCCCCATATCCCGATCAGTTTTATTGCCTGTGTGTTTGGGGGACACGGGGAGGGGATGTGACACTGCGGTGGCTGGAAGCGTCAGAGCAGTAGGACACAGTGTCCTCAGAGGAGCGCTGCTCCCCCGGCACCCCTGCAGGCCCGCCCCCTCCCCCTCCTGTCTCTCCTTTTCCACCCACCCCTGTAGATAATCCATCTCTTCAGTCCCTGGTTCATCCTTCTTGTGGATCTCTTGCAATTACACGTGTATTTTCTTGTATCACTTTCTTTTTTTTACATGAAGGGAAGTGTACTATAAATACTCCTTTTTGTAAACGTTTTAATTTTGGTAAATTAATGGAAATGTATATAATTTACAATAATAATGGTAAAACACATGTGACATAAAATTTACCACCTTAACCGTTTTTAAGCGTACAGCTCAGTGGCATTAAGCACGTTCACATTGTCGTACAACCATCACCACCATCCATCTTCAGAACTTCTTCTTCCCAAACTGACACTCTGTCCCCATTAAATACTCCCCTCCCCCTCCCCCAGCCCCTGGCCCCCACCGTCCTACTTTCTGTCTTTACGAACCTCCTGTGAGTGGAATCCTGTAGGATTTGTCCTTTTGCGTCTGGCCTACTTCACTCAGTGTACTGTCCTCGAGGTTCATTCGTGTTACAGCATGTATCAGAAATTCCTTCCTTCCTTTTTAAGGGTGGGTAATATTCCATTCTGCGGATGGACCACACTTTGTTTATCCCTTCATCCATCAGTGGATACTTGGGTTGCCATCACCTATGTGGAATAATGCTGCCACTAACATGAATGTATAAATATCTCTTCAAGACCCTGCTTTCAATTCTTTTGGCTATAGAACCAGAAGTAGAATGGCTGGATCATGTGGCGATATTATTTTTAATTTTTTTGAGGGGTTGCCATACTGTTTTCCACAGTTACTGCTCCATTTTACACTCCCACCAACAGAGCACAAGGGTTCCAGTTTCTCCACATCCTCATCAACGCTTGTTATTTTCTGCTGTTTTTTTGATGGTAGTCATCGTAATGGGTGTGAAGTGGTATCTCATTGTGGTTTTGATTGGATTTCCCTAAAGGTTAGTGATGTTGAACATCTTTTCATGTGCTCGTTGGCCATTGTGTGTCTTCTTTAGAAAAAGGTTTATTCCTTTGCCCGCGTTTTTTCCAGCTTTACTGAGGTATAATTGACAAATAAAATTATAATATGTTTAAAGTGTACAGCGTGATGATTTGATATATTTATACATTGTGAGAGGATTCCCTCCATGGATTTAATTAACACATCCATGACCTCACATGTTTACTGTTTTTTTTTTTTTTTTTGGTGAGAACATTTATGTTCTACTCTGTTAGCAAATTTCAATTATACAATACAGTGCTCTCAACTATAATCACTGTGTTATACATTAGCTCCTCCGACCTTATTCATTTGCTAACTGAAAGTTTGTACCCTTTTACCAACCTCTCCCTATTTCCCTACCCTCAGCCCCTGACAACAACTTTTCTACCCTCTTGTTTCTATGATTTCCCCTTCCTCCCTCCCTCTCTTCCCTCCCTCCCTCCCTCCCTCCCTTCCAGATTCCACATATAAGTGAGTTCATACAGCATTTGTCTTTCTCTGTCTTATTTCACTCACCAGAATGCTCTTCAAGTTCACCGATTGTTGCAAGTGGTAGAATTTCTTTACTTTTTAAGGCTGAATAATATTCCAGTGTGTGTCTGTGTGTGTGTGTGTGTAAATATACAATGTCACATTTTCTTTCTTTATTCATCTTTTGATGGACACTTATATTGTTTCTTTACCTTGGCAATTGTGAAGAATACTGCTGTGAACATACAAATATCTCTTTGAGATAGTGAGTTTATTTCCTTTGGATATATACCTAGAAGTAGAATTGCTGGATCATACAGTAGTTCCATTCTTAATTTCTTGAGGACCCTCTATACAGTTTTCCATAGTGGCTGCACCAATTTACACTCCCATCAACAGTGAACAAGGGCTCCCTTTCCTTCAAATCCTCACCAACACTTGTTATCTCTTGTCTTTTTGTTGATGGCCGTTCTGACAGGAGTGAGGTGCTATCTCATTGTGGTTTTGATTTGCATTTCCCTGATGATTAGTGATGTTTAGCATCTTTTCATATACTTGTTGGCCATTAGTATGCCTTCTTTGGGAAAATGTCTATTCAGGTCCTTCGCCAATTTTTTAGTTAGGTTATTTTTTGCTGTTGAGTTGTTTGAGTTCCTTGTATATTTTAGATATTAACCCCTTATTGGATATGTGATTTGCAAATATTTTCTCTCATTTCCTAGATTGCCTTTTCATTTTGTTGACGGTTTCCTTTGCTATAAAGAAGGTTTTTGCTTGATGTGGTCCTACTTGTCTGTTTTTGTTGCCTTTGCTTTCATTATCAAATCAAAAAAATTGTTGCCAAGACCAGTGTCAAGGAGTTTGCCTCATGTGTTTTCTTCGAGGAATTTTACAGTTTCAGGTCTTAATGTTCAAGTCGTCAATCCATTTTGAGTTGATTTTTGTGTATGGTGTTAGATAGTGGTCAAGTTTCATTATTTTGTATGTGGCTGTCCAGCTTTCCAACACCATTTATTGAAGAGACTGTTCTTTTCCAATTATATATTCTTGGCTCCTTTGTAGTGAGTTAATTGACCATATATGCATGGGTTTATATCTGGACTCTCTATTCTGTTCCATTGGTCTATGTGTCTTTTAATGCCCATACCATGCTGTTTTGATTAATGTAGCTTTGTAATATCGTTTGAAATCAGGGAGTGAGATGCCTCCAGCTTTGTTGTTTTTTATCAAGATTGCTTTCGCTCTTTGGGGTCTTTTGTGGTTCCATAAGAATTTTAGGATTATTTGTTCTATTTCTGGGGAAAATGCCATTAGAAGTTTGGTAGGGACTGCATTGAATCTGTAGATTGCTTTGTGTGGTATGGAAATTTTAACAATATTAATTCTTCCAATCCATGAGCATAAAATATCTTTCCATTTATTTGTGTCTTCTTTAATTTTTTTCCTCAACATCTTATAGTTTTCAGGGTACAGATCTTTTATCTCCTTGGTTAAATTTACTCCTAAGTATTTTATTCTTTTGTAAATGGGGTTGTTTTCTTAATTTCTATTTCTGATAGTTTGTTGTTGGTATACAGTAACACAAACGATTTTTTAAAATTAATTTTATATCCTGCAACTTTACTGAATTTGTTTATTCAACAGTTTTTGGTGGGGTCTTTAGGGTTTTCTGTATATAATATAATGTCATCTGCAAATAGGGACAATTTTACTTCTTTCCAATTTGGATGCCTTTTTTCCCCCTTTTTCTTGCCTAATTGCTCTGGCTAGGACTTCCAGTGCTATGTCGAATGGAATTGGTGAGAGTGGGCATCCTTGTCTTGTTCCTGATCTTAGAGGAGATGCTTTCAGCTTTTCATCATTGAGTATGATGTTAGCTGTGTGCATGTCACATATGGCCTTTATTATGTTGGGCTGTGTTTCCTCTATACCCAGTTTGTTGAGAGTTTTTATCCTGAAAGGATATGAATTTTGTCATACTCTTTCTCTGCATCTACCAGATGATCATAATATTTATACTTCATGTTGTTAATGTGGTATATCACATTGACTGATTTGTAGGTATTGAACCATCCTTGCATCCCTGGAATAAATCCCACTTGATCATGGTGTATGACACCTTTAATGTATTGTTCACTTTTGTTTGTTAGTATTTTGTTGAGGATTTTTGCATCTGTGCTCATCAGGGATTTTGGCCTGTAATTTTCTTTTCTTGTCTAGCTTTGGTATCAGGGTAATGATGACTTCTGAAATGAGTTTTTAAGTGTTCTCTCTTCATCTGTTTTTTGGAAGAGTTTGAGAAGGATTGGTGCTAATTCTTCTTTGAACGTTTGGTAGAATTCACCATTGAAGCCATCTGGTCCTGGACTTTTCTGTGCTGGGGGGTTTTTGATTACCGATTCAATCTCCTTACTAGTAATTGGTCTGTTCGGATTTTCTATTTCTTCATGACTCAGTCTTGGCTGGGTGTATGTTTCTAGGAATTTATCCATTTCTTCTAGGCAGTCCAATTTGTTGGCATATAGTTGTTCATAGTAGTCTCTTATGATCCTTTATATTTCTGTGTTATTCGTTGTTATGTCTTATCCTTCATTTATAATTTTATTTATTTGAGTCCTTTCTCTTTTCTTTTTTAAAAGGAAACTGTTACTACAGCCCTCTTTTTAAAAAATTTATTTATTTATTTATGTATTTTTGGTTGCATTGGGTCTTCGTTGCGGTGCGTGGGATTCTCATTGCAGTGGCTTCTCTTGTTGTGAAGCACGGGCTCTAGGTGCACAGGCTTCAGTAGTTGTGGCTTGTGGGCTCTAGAGTGCAGGCTAAGTAGTTGTGGCTCATGGGCTTAGTTGCTCTGCGGCAGGTGGGATCTGCCTGGACCGGGGATCGAACCCGTGTCCCCAGCATTGGCAGTTGGATTCTTAACCACTGTGTCACCAGGGAAGTCCCTATTTGAGTCCTTTCTTTTTCTTGGTGAGTCTAGCTAAAAGTGTGTCTATTTCATTTATTTCCACTGTGATCTTTGTTATTTCCTTCCTTCTGCTAACTTTAGGCTTCATTTGTTCTTTTCTTTTTTTTTTCTGTAGTTCTTTGAGGTTACAGTTAGGTTGTTTACCTGAGGTTTTTCTTTTTTCTTAATGTAGATGTTTATCACTATCCTTTTTCCCCTTAGAACTGCGTTTGGTATGTTGTGTTACCATTTTCATTTGTTTCAAGATTTTTAAAATTTCTCTTTTGATTTCTTTTTTGATCCAATGATTGTTAAGTAACATGTTGTTTAATCTCCACATATTTGTGAATTTTCCATTTTTATTCTTGTAATTGATATCTAGTTTCATACCATTATTGTTGGAAAAGATGCTTGATATGATTTCAATCTTCTTAAATTTATTAAGACTAGTTTTGTGACCTATCATGTGATCTATCCTGAAGAATGTTCCATGTGCCCTTAAGAAGAGTGTGTATTCTGCTGCTGTTGGAGGGAATGTTATGTATATGTCTGTTAGGTTCATCTGGTGTAATGTGTGATTTAATTCCAGTGTTTCCTTATTGGCTTTCTGTCTGGATGATCTAGTCATTATTAAAAGTAAGGTATTGAATTCCCTACTGTTATTGTATTGTTGTCCGTTTCTCCCTTCAGATCTGTTAGTATTTGCTTAATATATTTAGGTGCTCCTATGTTGGGTGCATAAATATTTATAAATATTATATCTTCTTGATGAATTGGCCCTTTAGCATTATATAATGACCTCCTTTGTTTCTAGTTACAGTCTTTGGCTTAAAGTCTATTTTGTCTGGTATAAGAATAGCTACCCTTGCTCTCTTTTGGTTTCCATTTGAGTGGAATATCTTTTTCCATCCCTTCACTTTGAGCCTATCTGTTATCCTTGAAGCTGAAGTGAGGCAGGATATATATGCAGGCAGACCTCAGAGATGCTGCAGGCTCAGTTCTAGACCATGACAATAAAGCAAATATCCCAGTAAAGTGAGTAACATGAATTTTTTGGTTTCCCCATGCATATAAAAATTATGTTTACACTCTACTGTAGTCTGTTAAGTGTGCAATAGCATTATGTATAAAAATATGCATACCTTAAATAAAAAACGCTTTATTGCTAAAAAATGCTAACCATCATCTGAACCTTTAGCAAGTCATAATCTTTTTGCTGGGGGAGGGTTTTTGCAAGAATTACCAAAATATGACACAGAGACACAAAGTGAGCAAATGCTGTTGAAAAAAATGGCACTTATAGACTCACTTGACACAGGCTTTCCACAATCCTTCAATTTGTTAAAAAACCCGTAATATCTGCAAAGCATAAGGCAAAGTACAGTGAAACAAGGTCTGCCTGTAGTTGGGTTTTGCCCGTTTAATTGGGTTTTAGATGACGTTGTTGAGCTGTAGTTCTTTACATATTCTGGATATATGATTTGTAAATACTCTCTCCCATTCTATGGGTTGTGTTTTCACTTTGTTGATTGTGTCCTTTGCTGTGTAGAAATTTTAATTTTCATGAAGTCCAATTGATCTGTCTTTTCTTTTGTTCCTGTACTTTTGGTGTCCTAGCTAAAAAAATCATTGCCAAATCCAATGCCATGAAGCTTCCCCCCGTATCTTCTAGGAGTTTTACTTACAGTTTTAGGTCTTATGTATAGGTCTTTAATGCATTGTGAGTTAATTTTTGTATATGGTATAAAGTTAAGGGTCCAACTTCATTCCTTTGCATGTGGAGATCCAGTTTTCCCAGGACCATTTGTTGAAAAGACTATAGGTGCTCTTTCATGTTTGCTTTTCTCACCTACCTGTACATCCTGGAATTCACTCCATATCAGTTCATCAAGATTTTCCACATTTTTTCACAGCTGCCTGGTACTTCGCTGTGTGGATGCACCATAGTTTATTTATGGGCATTTAGATGATTTCTGATATTTTGCAATTACAAACAATGTTGCAACGAATAGCCTTGTATATTTGTGTTTTCATATTGTCGGAGGTGTGTCTTTAGGGTAGATTCCTAGAAATGGAAGTGCTGGGTTGAAGGATAAGTATGTAGTTTTGTTAGGCACGACCAAATTTCCTTCCAGAAGGCTTTTGCCATGTGCACCCCCAGCAATGTATGAGTGAGCTGCTTCCCTTGAAACTTCTCCAACTGTGTTATCACTCTATTTCATTTTTTGCCAGCCTGACAGCATTTCTGTAACTTTGCATTTGGGCATTTTTCACATGTCTGAAGGTCATGTATACGTGCAGGCGTACACGTATTTGTCAGTTGTCCATTCGTGTCTTTTCCACGTTATTCTATTGAGTTTTTGGCCCTTGATCCCTCAAATTTTGTCATTTATATTCAAGGAATGTTAGTTCTTTGTCTGGGGTTTATGTTGTGAACATTTTCTCTGAGCTGGTCATTTGTCTTTTGACTGTATTTATGGCACTTTTTGTTATGAAAAAAGTTTCTATGTTGATGTAATCAAATTTATCAATCTTTTATTCTGTTGTCTCTGGATTGTGAGTCCTGACTGAGAACCTTTCCCTACACCGAGGTGAAAGAGGAATCGACCGTGTTTTCTTCTAGGAGTTTGGGGCTCCGATTTTTGCGTCCACGTGGGATCTACTGTGTGTGTGTGATCTAAGGCCCTCTCTTTCCTGACGGCTGCCCAGGGCCCCTTCCTTAGACGTCCAGACTGCTCACCAGCGCCCTCTGACCTCAGAGTGGGACGGGACTGGGGGCAGGGAGGCCAGAGGCTGCTGCTGGGAGGGGCCGTGGGTGGGGGAGGCTTGCCCCAGGGGCGCTGGAGTGAGGGTGAGAAGTGAGGGGCCTGCGGATGAGAGGGTTTGAGGGTGGAGTGGATGGTGGGTGTGCAGGAACGAAAGAGGGGGCAGGACCCTAAGGCGTTTGCCTCAGCACCCAGGGAACATAGCTTCTGAGATGGGAGGGTGCTGGGATCGGCGGGGATAAGCAGCCTGGTGTGGGACGCGTCATGTTGCAGGGGTTTGCCCGGCGAGGCGTCTTGAAGCCAGTGGGAGCTCAGGGGAAGCCCGGGCTGGGGTCACAGGTCTGGGGGGCATCGGTGTATGGGCAAAATGAGAGCAGGGGCCTGGGCTCTCCCAGGAGCGAGTGGGGTGGAGAGGGGAAGAGGACGGGGGCGTGGCAGGGGACCACCCAGCGGGAGGCTGAGGGCGGGTGTCCTGGTGCCAAGGGGAGGGGGTGCAGGGGGCCCGAGTCAGGTGTCCAGTGGTCCTGAAGGGTTTCAGAACCGGCCTTTGTGGGGGGCCTGGAGGCCTGGCTGAACCGCTGGGAGCCACCCTAATGCTGCATCCTTACCAGAAGCATCAGGATGGTTGAGGGACCTGACACAAGCGTCCCGGGTGTCAGGTGGAGGTGGTGACACCCACAGGGGTTGGGGGCTCCCCCAGAGCCCGAGGACAAGCCTCGGGAGGCTGGTGGTGGGCTTTGCGGAGCATGGAAGATGTGGATGACACAGCTCTTCTGTTGGGGGAGCCGGCGACCTTGCGACACAGCCCTTCTGAGCTCTACCCCTGCCCCGCCACCCCTGGGACCCCCAGGGGACCTTCAGTGACTGCAGTGACCACTGGCTTGTATGATAGAAGCTCCCTGGCCTGAGGGATGGTGGGGAGGAGCTGTCAAATTAAGATTTTTAAGAAGAAAGGTGTCTTTTCTTTTGGGCTCACACTGAGCTGCATGGCACTAACGCTGTTTAATTCATGCTTCCTCCACACCAGTGTGCCCCATATACCTGGGCATTGTGCCAGAGCTGCCCTAGTGGACTTTCAGCTGCAGACTCATACAAACCAAAAAGGCAAAGCTCCAGCCGGGACGAGGTCTGTAGAGGGAGGTGCGCAACACTGGGAAAGCGTGTGTGGTGTGTGTAGGGGGGGGCTTGACTGAGCAATCCAGGAAGGCTTCCTGGAGGAGGGGTTGCTCATGGTGAAATAGAAGTTTCCAAATCACTGTAACCTGCCCCACACTGGGGAAGGGCTGTGTTTTTATGACAAGTGCAGTGGGCAGCACAGATTGGGAGGCAAAGCATCTATCTAAAGGTTTTTATCTGCTATTTCATGAGACAGAGAATTTCAGTTCTTAATATCGTATGGTACTATTTCATGAGGGGGTGGCTTCAGGCTTTGGGGGAAGGCTGGTGGGATCCCAGAGCCTTTTCCCTTGGTGTCAATCATTGCTTCCCTCTGTCTCCGAGTTCTGCATCTCTGCTCCCGGGACCCCCTTGCCTGGCGACCACTGTCCTCCGCCCAAGACCTGCAGGGGCTCTTTGCTCTCGTGAATGACCGGCTTCCAGAAGGCTGGTCCGTGCTGCGTGGGGGGGCGCTCAGTGTCCTGGGGAGGGGTCTCAGTCACAGGCAGGGTGAGGGGAGGCAGGGTAGGCTGGGGGGTGGGGGTCTGGGTGGATTGCTTGGAGGATGTGCCAGCTATTCTGGGCGGCCGGCAGGAAGCGGCAGCTGTGGGCTGGGTCCTTGGGCGGCTCCCAGACGGCCGTGCAGAGGTGTCGGCCTGGTGTTGGCATTTCCGGTCCCTGTGTCTGCGCAGCATGTCCTGGGCTGGTTCTCCCTTTCCTTTGCTTTGTTCCTTCTTTGGTCAGGGCCTCTGTGGGTTGGGGCCAGACCGAGAAAGAAAAGAGGGGCTCTCGGGGCAGGGGCTCACTGACCGCTGGCTGGGCCGCAGGGGCCGGCAGGTGGGGGAAGCGGGCCCGCAGGGCTGGCGTGGGGCAGCCGTGTGGGGTCATGCCCTGGGTGTGATGAGCGAGGGCTGGGACAGACTCACTGCTGATGTCTCCTTTCCATTGGGACGCAGCCTGACTCTGGTGTCCTGGTGTTCGGAGGCTCCGGCCCCCCTGGTTAGGGTGTGTGAAAGGAGAGCACCTCTGATGTCCCTGCCCTTCCTCCCACTCAGGGTCTCTGGGGCCCAGACCAGGCGCTCAGATCCCAGCCCAGAGTCTGCGTCTGCTGGTGCTGGGAGGCCTGGCGGGCCTAGAGGCCTCTCCTGTGCCCGCAAGGTGCTCCTGGGCATGGCCTTCCTCTGACCTCCTAGCTGGCGGTGCTCCCGGCCCTTCACGCTGCTCCTGCCACCCTGGCCCCAAGCCTGCCCACCCTGCCTCAGGGCCTTTGCACTTGTCTCGGCCTGGAATATCCGTCCTCAGCCCTCACCTCCGTGTCATCGCCTGCAGCAGCCTCCCTCCCTCCCTCCCTCCCGTCACTCACTGTGACAAGCCCTCTCTGTTTCCCAGGGGCAGCTGTCACTGTCTGTTATTTTGTTTATTTGGTTTCTGGTTTATTATCTCTTTTTCCCCGTGTCTGCCTCGTCCCTGGAGTCCCCCAAGGTGGCAGGCACAGAGCAGGTGCTTTCGCCCCATCTGGGGGTGGGGCGAGGGGTGGACCCCCGGGCCTCGCAGGCAGGCCGGGTGGGGAGTGTGCTTTTATCCGGAGCGCCTGGGGCACCACTAGAGGGCTTGCTGGGGTGCCGTGTGGCAGCAACTTGTTCTCACTTCTAAACCCCCTCCAGGCCTGCGTGGCCTTCCCAGGCCCAGGACCTTCCCGGCTGGCCTCCGGGTCGGTGGGGACCTGGTTTAGCCGAGTCCTGGTTGCTCCTCGGCCTGGGAACCCTTCCCCCGTGATGGGTGACCGAGAGCATCTTTGAGCCCCCCGCCCTCGGCCGGCCGTGCTGGGCGGAGGCTCCGACCTCCCTCTGCAGCAGAGGCCAGGCTGCCATCCGGGATGGAGGAGGCTGAGGCCAAAGTAAACCCGCTCACTGCATCCGGCGTTGAGTAATCCACGGGAGGCGGCGAAGGAGGAGCGCCAGGGACCCCGCCGGCCCTGCCGCACAACTAGCTGCTTCCCCCCCTCCACGCCCTAGAGCGGCTCCCGGCTTTGGTGCAGGCTGGGCCTGGTTCCGGGCGGCCTGGGCGGAAGTCCAGCCCGGGAACCTGGATGCAGGAGGGCGGGCTCGGCTGCAAGGGGGCAGGGGGCTCCTCGACCGCTTGGGGGCCCGGGCCACGTCCACCAGGGCCCCCTTCCTCACGTACGTGTCAGAGCCCGGAGTGTGTGTTCACAGATCAGAGTGGGGTGCGGACACGGGGTGAGGAGGAAGCATGGAGGAAGTGGGGATGTTGGTCTCAGGCCCGCTGGAGAAAGAGGAAACAGGCCGTTTTCCGGAGGGGCAGGCCCTTCAGAAGCCACAGGTCATGTCCCAGGGCAAGATCTGCGTCGTGTCCCAGGACGGCGATGGGTGGCCCAGTGTCAGGCACCTGCCACGTGCCGGGCACCCTCCCTCCGTCACACCTATGGCGGTGGCCCAGCCCCCTCACCGTGTCCACACGCCCCCAGCAGGGCCGGCATCGGGCCCCTGCTCCTGGGACCCTGCGGACGCATCTGGGGGCAGCTCGAGGCGTTGGCACCAGCCTGGGAGTCGGCCACAGGGCCACCTGCCCCGCCAGCCTCCGCCCGTGCCGAGGGCCTGAGTGCTCTCGGTCCCCGGGTTCCTGCAGGCTGCGTCTGGGCATGTTGTCCTGAGCCTGGGTGGGAGGCTCCAGACCCCCGCTCAGGGCTTATCATCCTCCTCTGCCCCAACCCCTGCCTTGGCCTCTCTAAGCCCCTGCCCCCGCTGCTGCCACCACGGGTCACTGGTAGAGCTGATGGCCGAGCTGAGGGCAGGGGTGAGTGGGGATGGGCTTTCCGCAGGTCGGAGCTGTCCGAACAGCAAGCTTGCGGCTCCCGGGGCGGTGTCCCGGCAGTGGGGCGGGCCGGGGCTTCCATATGGGGGCGGGCAGGTTGGCTCGCAGCAGTGGCCGCTGGTCAGGGGACTCTGTGGTCCTTGGGGACTGACCATGCCCAGGCCTGGTGTGGAGGTGCTGGGCAGGCAAGTAGCAGGGGCTCTGTGTGGGTGCAGCCTGCTTGGCCCCTCGGAGGGTGTCAGCAGCACAGCAGAGAGGGGTTGGGGCTGGATTTGGGGGTCAGCGTCGGAGAAGTGGTGTCCCCACGAGGGGCAGTCAGAGGGACCATGTTTACCTCCCGCCGCCTCTGACGTCCTTGCCTCGCCTGCACCCCACCACGTCCCAGCCTGCTCCCCCAGAACCCCCGCCTCCTGGGGATGTTCCGTAGCGAGAGCTGGTGTGTAGCCCCGCCTGACGAGTGTCTCTCTTGCGGCCCCGAGTGGGGCTGCCGCCACCTTAGGCCTGAGGCCCGGCCACGCTGGGGGCCGCCCGGGGCCGCCCTCTCCCGTCCTGCCCCTCTTCGTTGGGACACCTCGGGACTGTAGCAGAAGGCTGGCAGAGGCCCTGGCCCCAGCCCCGATCCCAAGACCTTCCCATCGACAGCAAAGCCGACCGACCACAAAGGCCGGGGTGAAGGGCCCCCTTCAGGAGGCCTGTCCGGGGCTGTGTGCGTTGGCAGGTCCCTCTGCACGCGGGCTGTCCCCGTCCCAGAGTTCTTGTTTGTCAGCAGAGGGCTCTCCTGGCCCCGGGTGACGGGCGAGGACAATGAGACTTTCTTGCTCTGCGGGTGGAGGACAGGCCCCTGTGGCCCCTGCATCCCAGTTCGGGGGCCTTGGGAGAAGGAGGCTGCTCTGTGGGGAAGGAGGTGTGGCCCGGATCGCCCCGGAGGGAGCTTGAAGCCAGACCCCTTCCCGGCCTGGGCTGCCCGGGGGCCCCGAGAAGCTGGTATCTACATCCAGGGAACCTTGGCCCGTGGGCTGCAGGGAGACAGGGCAGCCGCTTCTTGGCCTCGCAGCACAGGTCGACTCTGGGGCGGGGCGTACCTCTGGCCTGGGCCTCGTGCCAGCGCTCGGGCCCTGCACGGAGCCAGCGGTGCCCGGCGTGCGGACCTGCTGTCTCTCCACCTCCCCCAGGCACTGACCTTCTGGGCTTAGGGGCCCGGGGGCTGGGAGGGGGGTGGGGGGCCACACCTGCAGCTACCCTGGGGGCTGGGTGTGGGTGTGGGTGAGCTGAGGTCAGCCCGGGGGCCCCTGTCTCCTGGGTGGGCAGCCTTGGCAGGTCGGGCTGGACCCAGGGTGGGGGTCGGGTGGGTTCTGCCTCGGGCTGGGGCTGCCCACATGGGCTTTCTGGCTTCTCAGAAGGGCCCCCGCCTCCAAACTGTTGGGTCCGGGGCTAGGGAAGGAGGAGGAATGTCTCGTTTTGGCCAGCGAACCTGCCTCTGTGGGTCTGGGTGGTGGTCTTGGCCCTGAGGACAGACTTTACGGTGACCTTGTCGTGTGGTCTGGGCCGGCCCACCCTCTCTGGCCTCAGTTTCTTCCTCTGCGGAAAAGCAGGGGCGGCTGGGCTTCTCACCCAAACCCCGTGCTGAGTGCTTTCAGTGCGGGACAAAGCCCAGGCCGGGTGGGCACAGGGCACATGTCCCTGGGAGGGACAGCCCTCCCAGGCTGCCCACCCCTGCACTGGCCTTTCTTCTTCTCTGGGGAAATCCTAGGTGTTTACAATCAGGCAGGACCAGAACGAGCTGGATTTGAGAGGGATTCTTGGCATTTTTGAGCCTCCATTTCCCTACCTGGGAAATGGGCATCTTAATACCTAACTCATCCTACTGATGGGGGTTCTCCAAGAAACAGAAGCATGTGTATGCGTGTGCATGCATGTAACCACACACACACACACACACACACACACACACACACACACACACACACACACACACACACACACACACACACACAGAGATTCCTTATTTTAAGGAATTGATTTTGGGAGCGGGAAAATTCCAAATCCAAGGGCAGGCCGACGGCTGAAAACTCAGGCAGGGTCTCTGTGTTGGAGTCTTGAAGCAGAATTCCTTCTTCTCTTTGGGGAAACCCCAGTGTCTGCTCCTGGGGCCTTCCCCTGATGGACAAGGCCCCCGCATCAGGGAAGGAGACCAGGGTCACTCAGTCTCCTGCCTGTAGGTGTTCACCACGTCTAAACACCCTTCTTGGCTGCCTCTGGTGTCCGAGTGTCAGGTGGGAGACCCCGGCCCAGAAAGGTTCCCAGACGTCAAGGCCCAGGCGGGAGGTGAGGTCCCTCTAAGGTGGGGCAGGAGTTCTGGCTGCGGATAGGAATCGGCAGTGAGGGGCACGTGTCCCCCCACCCCTCCCCTCGATGTGCTGGGCGGCCCCTCGGAGTCACGGAGCCCTGAGGATCTGGGAACCCTCTCCCTGGGCATGGAGACCTCTCCTGGGACTGAGGTTTCCCTGCCGAGTTCTGGGCTCCACAGACATTGGTATCTGCGTTGCAAGAGACAGCGGATGTAGGGGGACCTCCTCCGTCACTCCGAGTCAGGGGCTGCTGCTTCCCTGCCTGTCTGTGCCGCCTCTTGCCTGAATTCTTTGCAGGGTCTACGTGGCTGTGTTCTCTCCTCTCCTCTGGGCTTTGCACATGCTGTTCCCTCTGCCTGGGTCAGGCCCCTGCCTCTGAGAAGCCCTCCCTGCTTGCCCCTTCCAAGGAGAGTGGGAGAGAGAGGAGGGGTTGGGAGAGAAAGGGGTGCCCAGCCGGAAGCCCCCACCTGCCCACTTCAGGCCTGTGATGTCCCTGGGCCTGTGGAGTGTGTGCGTCAGGGTCAACCCCACACCTGCCTCGGCTCCCTGATGAGAGGTGGCCGGCACCCAGGCCCCTCAGTAGCAGCTGGGGAGGCCTCCCTCTCCTGCAGGCTCGCACTGGTGGTGGTTCTTAGACCAGTCGTAGGGCTGGGTGGCATGCTGCTGAGTCCCTGAGGTCCCAGCCCCAGACTCCGGGACTGCTTCTGTCTCCCTAGTGGAGCAGAGGCAGGCTCTTTGCACCCTTGACGCATCCCCACTTCCCAGTGGGGAAACCAAGGCTCAGGTCACACAGCTGCTCAGTTTCCAGGGACCCCTTGAGTCAGGCCGAAGCCTCCACCGTGGAGTTGGGAGGTTTCCTTCAGCTGCAGATCAAGCCAAACTGCAGCAAGAAAGACTTAGGCTAGACAGGAGGAGGGACTTTTCCAGCAGGGATGAGCCCGAGACGCCCACCCCCTCGGGTACTGATGGGTACCTGTTGCCCCGTCTCACCCCAGAGGGGAGGCTGCCCCCTCCCATCCCATCCCATCCCATCCCATCCCAGGAGAGGCCTGCAGGGCCTGGCTGCGCCCAGGCCGAAGATCTCCCCGAGACACAGGCCGTGTCCGGGGTAGAGCCAGTGGGCACAGGTACGTCCAGCTGCCCGCGCTGCCCACTGGGAGGACCTCCTGGGCTCCTCCCCCCACCCGGAACGGGCCTCTTTCACGGGGAAGACGACGTGTGTCCTGGGACAGATAAGGCCCCTGTCCGTGGGGTCACTTCAGTTTGTTCTCTGGCACCTTCTAAATATACCCTCCGAGGGGGTTCTTATCGCGGCCGGGCCGGGCCGGGCAGCCAGGCCTAGCGTAGGCGACACTGTGCGGGTCAGAGCCACCCCCCAGCCCTGGGCCCTGGATGGGCTCGTCCTCTCTGCCAGGCGGCCCTGCCTCAGGTGGGCCTGCCGTCCAGTGCTGGGACCCCGAGGGCCGGGACATCCCCCAGCCCTCCTAGCCAAGCCCGCCTGGGGCCTGTCCTCCCGCCGCTGGGCCGGGGCAGCCCCTCAGGGGTGGTGGGTGGGAGGCCAGGCCCTGCCGCTCGGGTGGACCCCGATTTCCTGGAGGCGTGAGGGGCAGCCTGGTGGCTGGTGGAAGGAGCCTGCACCGGAGTCGGGCAGCCCTGGCGTCCCTTTCCCCGCCGCTGTTTGCGGCTCTGGCTCTGGGCAGTCACGTGCCCTCTTTCTCGTCTGACGAGGGACAGGCCCGCCTCTGGGGCTTCTCGTGAAGATCGAGTGGACGGGAGGTGGTGGGCTTTTACTCAGCTCGTCCCCGGCCTCCTGCCCCTCCGAGGCCCGGGCCCGCCGGGGCTCCTCGGGAAGGAGGATGGGGTCCCAGATCTGCGGGTGGCTCTGCCCCTGCCGTCTGGTGGATGCCCAGAAAGTGCCCGCGGGGCTGGACGTTCCAAGTTCCGTCGCCCACAGCCTGATGCTCGGATACGGCTGTTGTGTTTCTGATTGTGTAACAGGCCCCTGTGGAATCGCACATGTGTGCACACACGGCACCCCCCTCCCCCAGACCCCCGCAGCCGCCCCTCCAGTGCGCTGAAAAGGCTTTGAAATGACCGCTTAGGGCGATGCGGTTGAGCCCTCAGCCACGGCCTGTCCTCGCCTGCCCCCCAGCTGGCCCCCCGGCGTGGCCCTCAGCAGAAGGGGACCTCCCCACCCCGGAAACGCGAGGGCCCTGTGCTGAGGTGGACCTGGAACGTGAGTGGCCGCCGGGCGTCGCGATGAGACGGGAGCGTGGCCACAACCCGCGCCCTCTGACAGGAGCCAGGCCGCTGGGCAGGGCGGTGGCCTGTGTGACCCCCGAGCTCGGCTGGACCCGGGCCGTCCCACTGCCCGCCCTGCAGGGCTGTCAGAGCGGAATGCATGGCCAGTGCCGGGGGCGCCACTGCCACCTCGGGGTGGGGTGCAGCGGGGCTTTTGGGGACCGGCCAAGATGGGCCTGAAGCACCTTCGGCCAGGGGGCTCCCCAGGCACCCCCGGGGCCTCCAGGATGGAACGTGTTTCTGTCTGCGCGGGGAGGTCGGGGTCCCTGAGCGCGGCTGTCGGGTGAGCGAGGGTGGAAGACCCCCCGTCTTTATGGCGCGCTGCTCTCGGCGGAGCCGTCACACGCCTTCCCGGGGGAGCAGGACCCCGTCCCTGTGCCCAAGCTGTGCCCTCACCTGCGTCGTCCTGGGTTTCGGGGAGAGGCCCCGAGGAGAGGGTGCGGGCTGAACCCTGGCGGTCACTGCCCGGCCGGTGGCCTCCCCGCAGACGCTGAGCAGAGTGGCCGCGAGAGCAGTGCCTTGCAGGCTTGGGAGGGGCTGGCGGCGTGGGCGGTCCGGACGGGTGCAGTGTCCCCCCGTGGTCTCCCCCAGCTAGCTTGGAGTTGGTCTTCTCCTGGGGCAGCCTATCCCTGCTGCCTCTGGGGCCGACTTCGGGCAGCTGGACCACGGCCCTCAGAGCCCTCGCCCAGTGGGTCCTGGTGCACTCCTGGCAGTGGGGGTGGCCGTGCCTGCTCCCAGCTCACGTCAGAGGCCCCCCCCCCCACCTCGGGAGGCTCCTTTCTGCCTGGCATTGTTGGCATGCAGTCTGGTGGAGGGGGGGCGGTACGTGGAGAGCTGCCTGGTGTCCTGGCCCATTGGAAGCCCTGTAGGGCCTTGGCTGAGCCCGTGCTGGTGGGATGTGGCAGGGCAGGGCAAGGAGGAAAAGAAGGGCATGAAAGGATCTCACTGCTTGATAGACCCTGGAGGCCTACATGGAGGAGGTGGCACTGAGAATTCTTTCCACTGAGCTCCTGAGTTCAACCTAAAACATTCGTTATGTCAATCAGTCATTCAACAAACACTCATGTACCAGGCCCCATACGGGGCCTTCAAAGGGGGACATCGGCAGATGGACCTCTGCCTGGGGAGGCTTTGCTCTATCAGGGGGCAAGAGTGGGCAGCAGGTGGTCAGTGGTCTGATGAGAGTGGGGCAGGGCCCACAGGGCCCAGCTGTGGCATCAGAAGGCCCCCTGCGGGGAAGCCCAGGAAAGTGGGTTTGGAGTTCAGACTTCATTGGAGAGTCTTCAGCTTGGGAGGGGGCTGGTAGGATTTGCATTTTCCCAGGATCGCCCCGGCTGCCCAGTGGACACTGAAAGACTGGGGCAGGGAGACCAGTGGGGTGTGGGCTGAAGATTCCGGTGCAGTCCTGGTGGCCCCCCGGTGGTGGTGGCCCCCAGGCAGTGGAGGCCTGGCCTGTAGGGAGGTGCTGTGTGCACAGGCACAATGTGAGGGCCCAGCCGGAGCACGAGGTGTGAGGTCCTGTGTCTCCGGGGTCCCCAGCCCAGTTCACTTTCAGAAGAAGTGTCAGCTGAAACCCCACAAGGCCGTGGAAGGCCTCCGTCTAGCTACAGGGATCACATCGCCCGAGTGAACCTTGTAAAGGAATGAGACTCGGTGCCGCTGAACAAGCCCCGTGGAAGGTTCAGAGTTGGGGCGGGGGGAGGTTGGGTGGGGGGCGGCCCATGGAAGCCCTGGTCAGGAGGCCTGGCCTGGACCCTGCCCAGCGCGTGGTGGGGAGACGGGGTGGGGGGCTGCTGTGGTCACGGGTGAGAAGTGCGGGGGTCCCTGGGGGGCCGAGCCTCACGTGGGCCGGGTCGACTGCCACTCCCGGCTCCTTTCGCTCCCTGGCGCGATGCGGTTTGGATGGTGCAGTGCCTAGTGGTGACCTCGGAAGGACATGTCTGCGTGCTAATCCCCGGAGCCTGTGACCTTATTTGGAAAGAGGGTCTTTGCAGACATAGTGGCAAGATGAGCAGGAAACTCTAAATGTATCTTGGACTGTTTTAAAAATTGTGACACTAACATACGTTTTTACCAGATACCTGATGTTGATTTTTGAAAACTCACTAAAGATTCACTAATAGATATCATCATCCTAAGTAATTTATTTGTTTATTAAAACCCTTTATATGTTATAGAGGCTGAATGATGGCCCCCAAAGATGTCAGGCCCCCTGGAACTTGCGAACGTGACCTTACGTAGAAAAAGCGTCTTGGCAGGGGTGATAAGTTAAGGGTCTTGAGAGGGGGGGTGATCCTGGATACCCGGGGGAAGGGGGCCCACATCCAGTGACAAGCATCCTCATAAGAGACACACAGAAGAAACAGACACGGAGGAGTTGGCCCCATGACGATGGAGCAGACACTGAGGGATGCGGCCATGAGCCCAGGATGCCTGGGGCCCCCAGAAGCTGGAAGAGGTCCAGTCCCGCCACCCCCCCACCCCGTCTGCCCAGGACAGCCCCCCTGCACCCCATGGTTCAGCCTTGGATGTGGCCTTCCTGCTTGGAGGACCCTGGCACGAAGGGCTGGGCCTGGCCCTTGGCAATGGGGTCCCTTGCCCAAGGGGGAGGCTCAGTCCTCGCCTTGAAGCTGGAGCTGGGCAGGGGGCCCCGGGGCTGGCCGGCCTGGGCTTACTGTCCCTGTGGCCCTGGCCGTGTCCCTGCTGTCCCAGAGCCTTGGGGTCCCCTTGCCTCTTGCTGTACCATCCAGGGCCCTCTCAGGGCTGGGCAGCGTGGGCGGGAGGGGCAGCCCCACAGCCTGGAGCCGGGACCTGCCTCGCCCGTGGCCTCGGTCTCCTGGTGGGAGGTGATATGACACCTTCCACGCGGGGTGTGGTGGGGAGCTTGTGCGTAGCGCCCGGCACCTGGGTCCGAGGTGTGAGCTGCGACGTGCCCGGCCCAGCCCCACCCCAAGCAGTGCTGCACGTGGGCTGGACCAGCGGGGCGCGGGGTCTTGGCATCCTGTTGGGCAGTGTTGCCCCCAACCCCGGGGACAGCCTTGGTGGGACCTGAGGTTGCCTCCCCCTGGGGGTCCAGTGCCCCGGGGTGTCCATGTCCAGGCGCTGGCTCACCAGCCCCGGGGCCCAAGCGGGGGTACCTGTCCTCTTGTTTGTTCGGAGGTGTTTGGAATCTTTCAGGGTGACTTTTGTACAAAGAGGAGCCCCTCTGATAGGGCTGGGGTTTGAACGTCAGCACCTAATCTGTTAAATCACGCGTTCCGAGTTCGGCCTTGAGCTTTCGGCCGCTGGACAAGCCCTTTGTTATCGGCCCGAAGGTCCAGGCAGGGTGGGCGGGTTTTTGAACCTCACTCATTTATAGCCTTTGTCAAACACCGGCAGCCGTCCAGGGCTTGTGTAGAAAAGTCGTTTACTTAGTTTCCTTTTTTTTAACTTTAAAAAAATTGTGTCAAGATACATGTAACATAAAATTTATTCTGTAACCATTTCTAAGTGCACGGCTCAGTGGCATTAAGCACATTCACATTGCTGTGCAACCATCGCTCCGTTCATCCCCAGAACTTCATATTCCCGAATTGATACACTCTGTCCCCATTAAACACTCACTTCCCATCCCCTCCCTCAGCCCCTGGCCCCCAGCATCCTATTTTCTGTGTCTGTGGAGTTGATGACTCTCAAAGGCACCTCATAGGAGCAGAATCGTGCTGGACCAACAAAACTTTTCGAAGTACGTAATTTCTATACATTGAAGAATAAATTGAGCGTCTTACGTTCTCCGACTCGTTCCGGTGCTGCATTTCAGTGTCCCGGAATGTCAGCTTAGAGCCCAGGGAGCCCGAAGGCTGAGGTCTTTCACATCTGGGTTCTGAGGGAGCCTTGAACAGGCCACATTCCCTTTGCACGTGAAGTGTGTGCTTCTTGTTCACATTTTCAATGTCACTGGGAAACGTCCCGGTGTTGAAAGAGGCTTCCCTGTGGGCTGGAGAGACCGTCACGGTTAGACACACGTAGGTTCCCCAAGGGTCCGGCCCATCCCCTGCCTCTGCGGGGCGCCGGCCTGGGTGAGCCCGCGAGTCCCAGGTGCTGGGGGCGGCCCAGCCCATTGCGGGGGTTGAAGGGGGTGCAGTCTACAGCCCCCCTCCTGCTCCCGGGAGCGCCCTCCCGCCGAGTCGCGGACCACGGCTCTGGCACGGCTCCTGCATTCTTCTGTGTTCCCAGGGCACCTGCTGCCACAGATCCTGAAATGATGTCCGATAACGTTCCGGACGTCCCTCGGGGCGGGGGCTCGCAGCGCCCGGGGCGGATCAGCCGTCAGGGCACAAGCAGGCCATTGTCCTCGGGCCCGGAGCTGCCTCACCCCTGGCTGCAGCCACCTCCCTCGGGCACTCACACGCCCTCCTGGGAAGTTGGATCGAGCAGCAGTGGGGGCCGGAGGGGCCTCTTCTCCCCCGCAGCCCTGCTCCCCACGCCCCATGCAGAGAACAGGGCGGTTTCCTTCTTTCCCTGGACCTCGGTCTCCCAGCTCCTGGGGGTCTGTGGCTGCCCGGTTTTGGGGCCTTGGGAGGTGAGCTGGGACGGACAGGTGGTGGCCAGCCCTGCAGAGGCAAGAGGGGGGTGCCAGGCGCCTCAGGCTGCTGCAAGCCCCCCAAGGGCAGGGACCCTATCTTGGCATCGCTGAGGCCCCGGGGCCCACACAGGACAAGTTGGAGGGTACAAGAATCACCTCTGTTAAGGGATTCTTCCTGAAACTAGCACGACGTATGCGAATAGTCGAAGAGCTGTTTAGCCTTCAGAATACAGCAAGGCTGAAACTAGCAAAGTGTGTCGGGGTAATGACACCAAACCCCCGGAGCTCCAGAGAAAGTCGTCTGCAGCCGGGTCCCCGGGGAGGCGCTCCTGCACCTCTGAGCGGAGCTCAGGGTGAGGGCACCCGCCCTGCTGTTACTCTCCCTGTAGGCCTGTCCACAGCCCCAGGCAGGGCTGCTCTGGCCAGAACCTTCCTCCTTGGCAAGGCTCAGTCACCCTTCCCCCGGCCCCCGGAGCACAGCCAGACACAGGACAGCGCGTAGAAGAGGTCTCCCGGCAGCCGTGGTACCTGTAGCCCATTCAGGACGCTCCCCGGGCCTCGCCCGGGGTCTCTGTGCCCCTGCCTGGCACGCAGTTCTAACGAGCCCTCGCTTTGCTTTCTGTCCGAGGTCATCCTAACAGCGACAATAAACGGTCGGTTGCCACCCTGGCGGCAAGAGTCGTACAGGGACGGGCCTTGTCGCAGAGTGACGGCGGCCTCCTAGGCCCCAGAGCATAGCCAGCCGCCGCCTGGCGGCATGCAGCGCCCCCCACGATGCGCCGCTTTGGGCTCTGCCTGCTTCGTCTGCCTTGGGAGACAGGAAACAGCAGGGAATTCAGGACTTTTCGAGCACTTCCTGGCCGTGGAGGCTGGGGAGGCCTGGGCAGCGGGGCCCAAAGACCTGGGTCCAGACCTGGCCCGCGCCGGCCCCCTCCCCTCCCAGGCCTCACCTTCCTGGCTGCGGGTGGCTGCAGGCTTGGGGACGGTGGCGCGGGGCACAGGGCACGTGACTCAGAGCTGAGGCCGGTTTTATTGACGTGGGGACTGCGGGTCAGCACTGATGTTGATGTCCTGACCTTTGAATCTGAGTGTGACCGTGTGTGGCAAGGGGGGCTTCGCAGGTGGGGCTAAGCGAAGGATCTGGATCTGGGGGATTGTCCTGGATCACCTGGCAGACCCTGGGTGTCATCGCAAATGTCCCTCGGGGGGGGGGGCGGGTCAGAGAGAGATGAGACCACGCGTGTCGTGCTCCCTGCCCCCACCCCCGGGCCTCGGCCTCGTCACCTCCGTGGTTTGACCACGTGAGGTTCACCCTCGGGCAGCGTGGAGCCCGAGCCCCGGTTTCCCCGTATGTAGCAACTGTGGCATCTGTCCCCGGACCGTCTCCTGCGGCCCGAAGGGGAGTGGTTGAAGTATCCCCACGGGCCGTGGGCGGGCGGGTTCCGCCCATCTTCTCAGGAGGAGAGGGCACGAGGTGGGACACTGGTCCCAGCCTTGGGCAGCCACAGGACTGACCCCTGAGTCCCTGCCCGGATGTCCACTGCCCTGAGAGGCAGTGGCCGCGGGCTGTGGCTCTGGCTGTGTCGATGGGGGAACTGAGGCCCAGGAGCAGCCTGGACCGCGCCGCAGGCAGTGTGGCTTCCTTGTGTGGCCGCCTCTACACCCAGGGGGCCTGGGGGCGGGGGTGGGGTGGGCACCTCCCTCCCTGGGGACCTCACCTGCCCTGGTTTCTCTCGGCCGAGCCGGGCAGCGCGGCCCCGGGACTCACGGGGCTTCAGGGTGCGGGCCGGGGGCAGGTGAGCTCTGTGCCCGAGGGGCAGTCGGGCCAGCCGGGCACTCACTCTGCCAGCCAGGGTTCGCTTGTGTCCCCCTGAGATCGAAAGCTTCCTGAGGTGGGGGCCCAGGGTCTCAGTCACCACACAAGGGATGCCCTCGGGTCCCGGCAGGGAGGCAGGGCTGCATCTGTTAAAGGGCTTCCCTGGGGGCTGGGCGGGCCTGGACACCCTTCCAAGCCGGCAGGCGGGTCCGCAGTCGGGCAGAGTGGAGGGTGGGCATGCAGAGTCCTGGGGGGTGGCACCGGGTATACAGACTCGGGAGGCTTGATGCGGCCTTGGGCCCTGGGGCGCTGGTGTCGGGACCGGAGGCCCCAGGCCGGGCGAGGGCTGCGGCTACCGGGGTCCTGCTGGGAGCCACTGCGGGACTCGGGGGCTGCGTTCAGACTGTGCTTCGGGTCCAGCGTCCTGGTGGGGGCTGGTGTGAGCCGGGCTGTACCCCGCCGAGAGGAGGGCGGGGCGCAGAGGAAGGGCCAGCATGGGAGGGACGAAGGAGGGAGCTGGGGACTCGATGGAGGCGCACCTGAGCAGGTGCGGGCTGAGTACCTGCTGGGGGTGCAGCGGGGGTGGCACCCCACAGCCCTCCTCTGGGGGCTCATGGTCTTGGGGGTGGACGACGCAGAAGGGGGCAAACAGGCCCCAGGCCCGGCGGTGATATATGAGCATGAAGGACACGGGTGGAGGCACGTGGGGGGTGAGTGTTGGGTCCCCTGTCTGCGGGTGAGGGTGCGGAGCTTGCAGGTGGGGCACCGGCATATGCAAAGGCCCCGAGGCAGGCGGGGGGGCATGCTGGGAAGGAGCTGGGGTCGGGGTCACCATGGTGTCATGCGGGGGTGATGTTGAGGGCTCACTCAGCAGCCGGGCAGGGTGGACTCTGGGGCCCAGGGTGGAGACCAGCCCTGTGGTCAGGACAAGAGACAAGGCTGACGAGGGGGCAGGGTGCAGAGGGGTGGCTGGGACCCGGCTCTGCGGGTCCAGCTGACCCAGCCCGTGTGAGGCACCAGGAGAGAGGTGGAGACCAGAGCTGTTAGAGGGAACCCCGAGAGCTGCGGGAGAGCAGCCGGGTCTTGGGGTGCGCTCCCCAGGCAGGGAGGAGCATCTGGGCGGCCCGGGTCCTGTCTCCCCCAGGAAATGTGGGCGGGGGCAGTGGGCTGTGTCGGGCAGCCTGTTCTCAGCGGACTCTGAGGGGCCGGGAGGGAAGGTGGGCTGGGGTGGGGAGGAGATGCAGGGGGCTTCCTAGTGGGCACAGGGCAGGCATGTGGGGATGGGGGGGATGGAGTGAAAGCAACTGGGGACAGCAGGATCTCGGTGGGGAGAGGGCCAGGGCTCCTGGGTGCTGGCAGGGGGTCCGTGTCGCGGGCCCAGAGAGCTTTCTCCACATCTGCACCCCCGGGGCCACGCGAGGACCCCCCCGGAGAGCGTGCTTGGAGCCCCCGGGTGACCCCCCTAGAGTTGTCCTCTTCCCAGGCAGGAGGAGGGCGGGGGGCTTGGCCTGGTTTCATCCAGGGATGTGGAGGGAAGGGCGCGGAGGGTCTGCCTTCAGGAAGCCTTACTGGTTCGGGTGTGATCAGAGCAGCCCGTCTGTGCGGGGATGGGGTGGGGGTGGGGGATGGGAGGGGGGCTGAGCCTGGGAGCTGCCCCGGGGGCGGGGGCTGCCACCTTCCCTTTGTTCAGCCCCGTGGGCTCCACCTCTGGCCTCCCCCCACCCGCACCCCCGGGATGGGGAGGGGAAAGCAGGCGCAGGGCTGGCGTCAGAGGAGCCTCCCGCCCGGGAGCCCAGGCTCTGGTGACACCGCAGGCTCTGGTGACACCCCACTAGCGGGTGCAGGAGACGGCCCCCTCCTGGCGCCTGTGCTGCCACCCCTGAGCCTCGTGTTGCGCGCGCTGCCCTGGTTGCCGGGACGGCCACAGAGCCCTGCGGCCATCACCACTACGTCCAAGACGTTCGCCTCCCCCAAGGGAGGCCCCTCCGGCCCCCGGCGGTCACCAGGCTGCTCTCTGCTCTGTGGATTTCCGTCCTGGACACCTTAGAGACAGGTGGTGGGCAGGGTCTGGTTCCCGGCGTGGGGTCCCAAGGCCCGTCCCACCGTAGCCTGGGTCGGAGCTCACCCCTTCGAGGCCGGGTGGCGTCACATGCCGTTGGCTGTGCCGCACTTTGTGCGCTGCTCACGGCTGGCGGTCAGGGCTGGCGGCCCTTGGAGCCCTCAGAGCCGGGGAGGGAAGGGCCGGGTCCCTCAGGCGGCAGGGGGCCCGCCTGCTCCCCGGGCCTGGGCCGTGTCCGGGGGCGAGGGGCGGGCGGCCTGGCGCGGGCGCTGACCGCGTGTCCTCCTGTCCGCAGCTTCCTCATCGTCCTGGTCTGCCTCATCTTCAGTGTGCTGTCCACCATTGAGCAGTATGTCGCCCTGGCCACGGGGACCCTCTTCTGGATGGTACGTAGCAGCGTGAGGGGCCCTGCGCTCTCATCCCCCCGGCGTGTGGACCAGGGGGCGGAGCCAGCTGCTCCTGGCCTCTCCCACCCACAGAACAGCCCTGTGCCGGAGCCCCCCTGCTGGCTGGCTCTGCAGGCTCGCCCTGATACCGGGAGACTAGAGGTGTGGGGACGCCCTACCCTGGCACCCTCACCTGCCAGGATGTGACCGTCAGGCTGAGAAGGCCGAAGAATGAGAGGACCCCGGGCCTGGTGGTCTGGGAGAGCTTTCTGGAGGAGGGGGCTTCTGAGCTGGGCAAGGAAGGAAGGACAGGAGGACACGGGCACAAGGAGCCGGGGTTGTGGTCTGCTCGGCCTGCGCTGTGGCCCCGCGTCTGGCTGGTACTCGGACCCTGCAGGTGTCTCAGTCTCTGGCCAGGTTGCCTCCCGCCCTGGCCAACTGATGGCGGCAAGCTTGGGTCCCCAAGTCCTCGTAACGTGGCCTTGAGGCAGTGCCTGTTTTACTTGCATGCCGTCGGCTCCACTTCTCCTTTGATGTTTCTGGATTTTGGTTCACAGGAGTTTCCCCCTCTCAGGTTATATAGAGAAGCAGCCACAGCTGCCTCTAGCACTTGCCCGGGTTAGTCGTGTGGTTTTAAACTGTTGATGGCAGTGGGCACATCCTGGCGTGAGGATCAGATTCACTCTCACTCTGTCCCTCTCGTCTGCCCCCTCTCAGCACCACTAACTCCAAAGTGTGTCTTTGCTCCCCAATTTGAGGAGCCATTTTTATTGTGAACCAGATGTCCAGATGCCAACGGCTCTACTCTGGGATCTCCCTGTTCTGTCCACGGCTGTTTGTCTGTGCATCTCTCCCAGGGCCACGCTGCTTTGCTGATGTTTGCACTAAAATCTGTTTTACCATGTGGTTAATATCTGTGCCCAGCTCTTCTCTTTCAGGGGCAATTCTTGCTTGTTTGTTTGCTCTCCCCAGTGACCTTCACAATCAGCTTGCCTGCCTCCCAGAAAAAATCCGATGGTGTTTCATGAATGAGTCTGGGGAGACCAACATCTCTTTGGGGTGGGGTCTTTCTGTGCACGGTCAAGGCATGTCTGTTTTATCCAGGAGAGTTTTATGGTTTTGTAATGTGGGTTTTAGAACGTTGTTGTTATTATTTTTAATATAATAATAGTTGTTCTTGTTAGTTGCCATCACAAATGGGATCTTCTTTTCCATTATGTTTCCTGGAGGTTATTTTGTTGTCTAGGAAAGCCTTTGCTCTTATCACTTGTACAGCCTGTGACCGCCTCTGTTTTGTTATTGTTTGCAGTAGTTTTTCCTCTGGTCCTTTAGAGTGTTCTGAATTTGGAATTGCCGCTGCTTGGTTTGGTTTAGCGTGCTGTTCAGGTGTGGAGACTGGCATCTGTCAGTCACTCCGGCTTACCGGGCCAGGGGTAAGGGGGCTCCCCGTGCTTCTCCTGAAGGAATGTGCCAGCCCGGGCAGAGAGGTGTGCATTTTCTCAGTTGGGGGGGTCCTTCAAGTCCAATGAGAGGGCATGATTCTAAAGTGATGGTGTTGACTTTTGTCGGGTGTCTTTCCTGCCTCTGAGGAGGTGCTTGTGTCGGCGGATGTCCTTGCTTTCCCGGGATAACTGTCCCGGCATTTTGTTTTTACTGTCCTATTGGGTTATACTTTCTCATATAAAGGTAGGGACTTGCTTGAAAAGTAGGACGGCCGCCGTCGCAGCAACACGGATGCCCTTTTGGGGTCATGGAGCCTTCTTCCGTTTGCCTGGTCCTGAGGACCTATGGAAGTAACCCCGGTGCCAGCCAGGTCCGTGCCAAGGCCCCAGAGGCCGCAGCTCCTTGCAGAAGTGCACTCGGGCAGTATGGCGGCTGCCATCGGCCTGCAGAGAAATGTCCCCAAACCCCTGCTCTGGGCAGGCCCTGGGGCAGGCCAGGGGTCATCTCCCTGTGGGTGAGTGGTGAGCCGGAGATGCTGCTCTCTGCTGTGGGCATCCCGAGTGCCCTGGCCGGCTGTGTGTCTGCTTCCCAGGCGGGGGACTGTCTTTCCCTCTGGCCGGCCTCCTTCCCACCTCCCAGACGGCAGGGGAGGAGCTGTGGGGGGCAGGGAGAGGGTGGAGAAAGTTGGGGGGTGTCTCTGGTGCTTTCGGTTATCACAGGGTGATTTGAGCCCCTGCCCAGACCGCACAAAGCACGTCTGCTCTGCGGGTTGCTCCTGGGGTCTCCTCGTGGCCAAGGTAACTGAGGGTTCAAGAGGCAGCGGCTGGAAGGGGCCGGGAAGACCTTGCTGGGCTGGGCCCAGATTCCAAGGCTGCCGTTCTACCAAATGTAAGTGCTGGTGGTGCTGGGCCCAGGGGCCTGGTCGGCCGCTCGCCCCCTGTGTAGGTCTCCTGGGGCCGTAACAAAGTCCAAAGCCCGGGCAGCTTAAACAACAGGATGTATTACCTCCTGGTCCTGGAGGCTGGAATCCCAGACCCAGGTGTGGGCAGGGCTGGATCCTCCTGAGGCCTCTCTCCTCGGCCTGTAGACGGCCGTCTTCTCCCTGTGTCCTCACGGGGTCGTGCCTCTGTGTGCATCTGTGTCCTGACCTCCTCTTCTTCTTTTTTTTTTTTTTAAATCCAGGTTTTTCCAGAATTTTTTTTTTAATTAATTAATTAATTTATTTTTGGCTGTGTTGGGTCTTCGTTTCTGTGCGAGGGCTTTCTCTAGTTGCGGCAAGTGGGGGCCACTCTTCATTGCGGTGCACGGGCCTCTCACTATCGCGGCCTCTCTTGCTGCGGAGCACAGGCTCCAGACACGCAGGCTCAGTAGTTGTGGCTCACGGGCCCAGCCGCTCCGCGGCATGTGGGATCCTCCCAGACCAGGGCTCAAACCTGTGTCCCCTGCATTGGCAGGCAGATTCTCAACCACTGCGCCACCAGGGAAGCCCCCTGACCTCCTCTTCTTATAAGGACCCCAGTCCTGTGGGGTTAGGACCCACCCTAGTGACCTCATTTTACCTTCATCACCTCTTTGAAGGCCCAGCTCCAAATACAGTCACATCCTGAAGACTTGGGGGTTAGGGCTTCCACATAGGGATTTGGGGGGGGGGACACAGTTCAGCCCATAAGGCCCCCTGAGTGACTGGGGTCAGTTCCTCCTCTGCTGAGAGGTTCACTCTTAGGTTCTTAGCGGCTCCAACAACATTGAATTCCCCGGTTGATGTAAAGCATCCCAGGGACTCCCCCGCCCCCCACCCTGCCGCCCCGGGCCCTGCATCAGCACCGAGGGTCCTGAGTTCGGATGCCAAATCCTTGTGCAGCTCAGGCAGGGCCTCTGGGTGCAGCTGGGATGGGCCGGGTGAAGCCCACGTAGACTCTCGGCCCGGGAATCTCCACTGATGTGTCAGCGCATCCCAGGCCCTGCGCTGGGGGTGGAAACCAGACCCTTGGTGGAGGGTCAGCCCAGGACCGTCCTGGGGTTGGGGGCAGACCCTGGCGGCCTCGGGCCTCGCCTGGTCCGGCCTCCACTCTCCCCTTGGCCTGGCCGGGAGCACCTCCCTCCCCAGACAGTGCTCTCACGTTCAGACAGGTCTCCTCGTGGCAGGTTTCATGGTGCCCGTGCGGTCCCGAGCCGGGGGAGGTGGCGGAGGGGCCCTGTCGCCTCTGGGCAGCCCCCTGCCCAGCAGCCCTCAGCCCCTGCCCGCCCACTCCCTGCTTAGCACCGGCCTCCACCCTCAGTCCCGGCATCTCTGAGGCCCGCCTGCCACCTGGTGGCCGTTATCTGAAGTGCGGACACGGTTCCCCTCCTGAGGATGGGGGCTCGGCCCGAGCTGGGGGTGTGGTCCTGCCCCCTCGCCTCGAGCTGGGGATGCGGTCCTGCCCCCTCGCCCTCTGGGGCCTGGGATGCGTGTGCCAGCAAGCACCTCCCCTGCTCCAAGAAGAGGGCCCCCCCACTGTGGTCGCATCTCCCGTCCCACCCTTTTGAGGGGAGAGACCCTGTGCCGCCTCCCTCGTCCACCCCCGTTCTCTCACATCAGCTCCTTGCGCACTGCCACCCTCGTGTCCCCCCAGGAGCCCTCTCCACACAGCAGCTGTTGGTTGCGGGGGCGACTTTCCAGAACAAAACTCTGACCGTTCTAGAAGCTCCTGGTGGCATTCAAGATCGGCTGGGCCTCTCAGGCCCCCAAATGCTGCTCACCCGGCACCGGCCCCGCATGTCTGTCTCCCCCCCACCCCGCCCCGCTGCTCCCTCCGCTCTGATGCACTGTTTGCTGACCCTTGGACACTCCCGGCCGCCTCGGGGCCCTTGCACGTGCTCTGCTCGGCATGTCACAGGACCGGCTTCTCCTCCGGTCAGGCCTCGACTTGGCCGTCACTGCTTCAGTACCCCCTCCCTAACCGCCTTCTGCGGGGTCCCCGTCCCTCCTGCGGCACACCCCGCTCTTGCCCCAGCGGTCTGGGTGTGACAGGGGTCTGCGGGCGGGAGTGGGGAGTCACAGGGTCTGTCTCCTTACTCTGTTCCCCACCCCTGAGGGCAGGGGCCCAGGGGCTGCGACCCCTCCGCGGGCCCAGAACGGTGCTTCCGGGGTTTGGATACCCCTCCTTTGAGCCCACGTGCCCAGAGCTGCCCCGGGGGGCACCTCAAGCTGCTGTGCAGTCCTGGGCCTCGGTTTCCCCATCTGCAGAATGGAGGGCTTGAGCAGGGTGGCCTCAGACTTAACCTTTTGATGGCCTTGCAAGGTTTCCAAGGGTTTCCTAACTCACTGGCCTGTGGAGACAGATCCTTTGCAGTGGGTTTGAGCTGGCTGTATCCAGCTGCCACTGGAGTCATGGCCATGGGGGGTGTGGGGCGTCGGGGATACTGGGAGGAATGAGGCAGCCACGGGCCCAGCCTCCGGGGTAGATGTGAGTTATGTCCGGGGTGGGGACGGGAAGGAGGTAAGAGGTGAAGAGGGACTGGGGGGTGGGGGGGAGGGTGTCTGCGGGGATGCTGAGGGCTTCCTGGAGGAGGGACCGCCCTGAGAGGGGAAGGAGGAGGTAAGCGGGTGCTGGGGGGTCGTGGGGACGGGCAGGGACCCTCCTGCAGCGGGCAGCCTCGGGTGGGCCGGGCAGGAGCAGCGCCCCGGCGCTCTCGGTGGAGGTGGCGGTCTGCGGGGCGGGGACGGGGGCGCCCCCCAGGCGGAGGGAGACCGGGTGCGGGGAGGGGGCCGCGGGGGCGGGTGTTTGCAGGCGGCACAGGGAGGGGCCGCGGAACACCAGGTGGCGCTGTTGTCCGCGGATCGCGGGCACCGCTGGCCGCGGCCCAGAGCTCCGAGCGCGGAGCCAGACCGCAGCCGGGAGCCCAGGAGGGGCCGAGCGTGGGCTCCACACAGGATTCCGAGAGCAGCACGATGCTTAAATGGTGGAGAAAAAGTCATTCAAAGCTGTGTTTTCCCAGAGAGCCCATATTTCTTCCTTTCTTTTCATGCGCTCGCTTTTATGGGGCCAGAGAGCTGTTATCTCAGCTCTGTGTGAGGGAGCCCCAGGGCGGCCTCCGAGGGATTAAGCGTTCTGCTGAACCAGGGAGATTTGGGGGGCCTGAAAAAGCCATTTTGGGTGGAATCTCATCTCTGCTGCAGGGTCTGTCCCAGGGCTGTGAATGGGCCCGTTTGAGATCTGAGCCTTGTTTGTGGTTTCCCGGGGAAAAGGGCCACTGCCAGGGCTGCAGAGCCGGCTCCCAACATGGTTCCTGGATTCAGAGGAAGCCCTGGGTGTGCGTGTGTGTGTACGTACGTGTGTGTGCCTGCCTGTGTGCACGTGTGTCTGTGCATGTAGGCGTGCGGTGTGCGTGTGTGTGTGCTCGTGCACATCGCCGTGTGCACGCACGTGCATGTGCGTGTGTGCGTGTGTGTGCGCTCTGCGCCCGTGTTTCCGTGCGCACGCGCGCCTGCGGACGAGTTCTGGGTCTGGGTGGCTCTCCCGTGTCTCCCCCTGTCCTGCTGCTGTGGCAGAAACACGCCTCTCCCCGCTCTCTGGAATAAGAGACCCAGGCTGGGCCCAGGTGAGGGGCTGGGTTTTGTCTCTGAAATCGAGGGGTTTTTTTTTTTTTTCCTTCCTTTTTCAAATCCCACACAAAGAGAGAGGCACTCAAAAGCACAACACAAACACCGCGTATTCCATGCCTTCTGGTGGGGAGCATACCAGGGAATTGTCCTGCGATGCTGCGGTTAAAAACCCCGTGAGCCGCGGCCCGGAGGCCTAGGGGATGAGGTCATTGCTGCGGCTTCCTCCCCGGCCCAGGCCCCTCGGCGGTGACCCGGCCCTCCCGCCGCTGGATCACCCACCCCGGGGCTCCGGCTCCCCCGGCACGGAGCGAGACTCTCCCATCCCCTGGGCCTCAGTCTCCCAGATGCAAAAGCAGGCTCCGTGGGACTCTCTGGGCCCCCTTGGGCCCCTCTGCGGGCCTCACTTTTCTCAGGAACGCAGTCTAGGCTCTGTCCTCAGAGCCCCCCCCCCCCGCCCCCGGGGCGGCCCCAGCTCACACTCAGCTCGGGCCTCTGCAGGCCCGCGTGTTCCCAGCCTCTGCTCTCTACACCCTTCACATGCCAGTAAAGACGACCGCGCTAAGTCAGGGCCAGCGGCCCCCGTGGGGAGCCTGCTGCGTGCACGCCCTCTGCTCCGTCCTTCACTCACACAGAGGGGATGAGACTCACAGAGCTGAAGTCACTTCTACCCAATGTCGGGGCACCAGCGGGTGGCCCAGGTTTTCCATTAACAAACCCCGAGGTCTTGTTTTCTCCGAGGCCGCCTCCTCCTTGGAGTGCTCTCCTCCCAGCAGTCTCCTCTCTGCTTGGTGAACTCCTACACATCCCACAAAGCCCCGCTCCTGTACATTTGCTTCTGGGATGCCTTCCTGCTTGCCCAGTGACATCACTGGCTTCATCCTCCAGTGCTCTGGGAAGATGTCATCTCCCCCCCTGCGGGGCCTTGAGCTCCTTGGTCTCTGTCCCCAGCACAGAGGAGCTGCCCGGTGAGGACTGGTTCCCACTGCCTGGGCCTTCTCTGATGTTCTGCCTCAGAATGTAGTCCACCCGTTCCCTCCACCCTGGTGGGGGTGTCCTCGCCTGCGTTTGTTCAGCCAGCAAGTGTTTCTCGTGCACCCACTAACATGCCAGGGTCTGTGTGCAAATAGCGGGGATTCTCAGGGGCAGGACACGGGCTTCATATCTGCGCCCCCAGGGCCCTCCCCGTGGGCCCTGTGTAAGAGGGGGCCAGCACCGAAGCGTAGGGAGGGACTGACCCCCTGCCCCCGGGAGCCAGGAGGCGGTGGTGGTGCCCTTCTGCGAGTACACGTGTATGTGCGTGTGGACACGCATGTCCCGCCAGGCCAGGGTTGGGCCTTGTCCTGGCTCAGGTGTCCCGCTTGTCCCTCTGTAGGGCGGGGGGTCTTGGCTGCCTCGTGGGCAGCGACTTTCTGTGGGCAGAGCAGAGCCTCTTGGGTTTGGGGTAGAAACACTGAAAGCCAAGGGGCAGCCCCACACCGCAGTCTGCATTCCGGATATTTCTGCCCAACGGAGCTGGCTGAAGTGGCCCGGGGGTCTGACCGTGATGCCTGGGGGTGTGGAGCGGCCCGTGGCTCCAGGCCACAGGGGCCCCGTCGCTCGTGCTCCCTGAGGCCGTGCCCGGTGCCGACCCAGGGAGACAGGATAGAGGGACACTGGCCTCGGGGACGGGGGACGGGGGACGGGGTGAGCTGGGGGTAGGGGTCCGGGCTGCCCCTCGGGCGGGTGAGGAAGGGCCCCACCCTGGACAGTGCGTGTCTGGGGAGAGGCAGACTGCTGGGTTTGTGCGCCCCGTGCCCGGTGGGGCGGGCAAGACCCAGGCAGCGCCCGCACTCCCCCGGGTCTGGGTCACCCCTGATGTCCCCGTGTGAGTCCGTGAACAGAAGCTTAAGGGCCGCCGAGCAGAATTTGAAGCTGCTGCCCTCAAGGGGTCTGAGCTAATTCTCCAGAGCCCCTTTGCCACCTGCTGGGGACCCCTGAGGACGAGAACCCCGACCCCCGGGATTCTGTGGACATTGGCCTGAGCCACCTCTAAAGCCCCCTAAACCAGGGGCCCGGCGCCCCTGCTCCCTGTGATGGGCCCCTCACTTCCTCTAGTATCTCCAGGGCATTTCTCTACCACCGCCCCCATCCACGCTCGAGTGTCATTGCTTCTCCCAGCGCCTGTGGCATGTTTTCCTCACTGTGTGTGGTTGTCGCGGGTTTTTGGCTTCCTGGGCCTGGAGTGGCCTGGGCCCTCCTTTCGGGGTCTCCCTCCTGAGCTTTGAGGGGCGAGTGCCACTGTCCCTACCTTATAAGGGGGACGGTCCCCCAGCCCCGAGGGCGTCTGAGCAGGAGGAGGCCGAGGGCTCGAGGCTCGCGGGGCCCTCTCTGGGGCCCAGGGTGGTGGCTCGGGCTGTCCCCACCCCCGGGGCCATCGTTTATGCCCGCCAGGGTCCCCGTCCCCAGGGCTGGCTGCGTTCCTGGCCTGGAGGCAGCTGCTCCTGAGGGGACAGCTGACATTCCTTCTTGCGGGGTCTGCGCTCAGCCGAGAGCCGTGAAAACGGGAACCCTCAGCTGTAACCGGAACCTTCCGCGGGCGCACGGGCCCTGTGGGTGGAGAGGTCCTAGGGCGACTTGCGCTCGCTAACAAAGGCGCCCTCTGTGAAGCCCACGCTCCGTCGCGGGCCAGGACTGTCCTGTCCATCAAGTCGGTTCAGAACCAGGGGAGGGGGGCCTGGGCAGGAGGTGGAGGAAACTGCAAAGTGTTTGAAACTTTCCCGAAAAACACGTAACCCGATCCCATGCGAGTGGCCTGAATCGGGTCACGCCCCGGGCCTGCCGGGCAGTTTTACGCCCTGAGCCCGTGCAGGGGAGGACAGGGCCCCACCTGGGGTTGAGGGACGGGGCGGGGGGTAGGGGGGGGCACGGGGACGTCCACCTGCAGCCCCTGGTCCCCCGGGAAGCAGGGCACCTCCTCCAGATCACCTCCCCCGGGCCCCCAGAGTTTCCTCCTGAAGGAAAGCGGGGCGGTGGGGGGGCCCTCGGGTCCCGGGGAGACTCTGCGAGGTCGGGTGGAGGCCCTGGGGCCCAAGACCAGCCAGGGCCCAGCCCGCAGGGCTCCCCCCCGGCTGTGTGAACCACCGGGTCTGGGTCTGTTTGTTTCTGCAGTGTTTCCTGTTTTCAGGCTGTAAAGCTCTGTGCTGTGAGGTGGGTGCCGGCATCTTAGCTGCCTTCCGGGGTGTCTTTGCCGGGAGCCCGCTGAGAGCCCCTGCCCGGCACCCCGTCCGCCCTGGGCTCTGGGAGCGTCTCCTAGGCTCCCCCCTCGGGGAAGCCCGTCCCGCTGGGTCCAGGGGCCCCGGGAGGGAGGAACGACCATCCTGCTGGTGGAGGCTGCTGGGCCGGCCTCAGCTCCCTCGGGCAGGAGGAGACGGGGCCGGGACGGCAGCAGCCCACGGCCTCTCCTGGCACCCGCGATGCGTGTGCGTGCCTATTTGTGTGTCCACGCGTGTGCGTGTGTTTGCGTGGTCTCCAAGGCTTTCTCTCCAAAGCGGCCAGGTGTCTGGGTGGTCTCATCCTGCAGCTCTCCCCACTGTACCCCCCTCATTTCTTCACCCTTCTCCGAGGTCGTGGAGACTCAGCTCCAGGTTGGAAACCAGAGTCAGTCGGAGCTGCCCCTGGTTGGGGTGCGGGGTCTGGGGACCAGCGGGGGCGTCGGGGTCTGGTCAGACGGGGAGCTTGGCCTCCTGTGTCGGCAGGAGGGCCTTTCGGGCTAGGCGTCAACCGTCCAGGAAGGGGGTCTTCACCTGCACCCAGGCCGCCCATCGACCGCCCCCCCGGGGGGGAGGGTCCCGCGCAGCGCTCTGCCCCCCGCGGTGCGGGTCTGGCCGAGGCGGAGACGGGGAGACTGCTCCGTGTTTTCCGTCCCGCCTCACCCGCCAGAACGTGAGGGTCCAGGACAAAAGTCAGACGTTGGGGTGCGGGCGCCTGCTGCGGCCCGCGGGCCCCTCCACTGGGGATTTAGCGGGATTAGAGTGTGCCGTCCATGGGACAGGTGTTTCCTTTATGCTCTGCCCGGGGGCTGGAGAGAAGCGCGTCATTAAGTGCCACATTCAGTGGGGTCTCCGGCTTGGGGTAGCTGGAGGGCCGGGTTTTGTTAGGGCTTGTTTTTACATCTGACCCTGGCCAGCTGGAGTGCCTTGTTTTAAGCGCGGGGTAACAGCTGACATAACATAACGGGGATCAGGCTGAACAGGCAGCCGTGTCGCCGGGCGCGGGCGGGGGCCTGGCACCGGCGCTCCACGTGGGGGCTGCCCTGGGGAAGTCGTCAGGGATAATGGGATGAGCCCGGCGGGGCCTCGTGGCCGTGGGGTGCACGGCGCGGTGGGGTCTGCCAGCTGTCACCCCCGGACGGGTGGGCTGCCGAGCCGCCGGGCGGGGGCTGGGGGCTTGCAGGTGCCAGAATAATCGCCCCAGGAGCCTGCATTCAGATGGGCTATAATCGTGTTCTCTGCTTCCCCAGGTCACGGAGAATGGGAACCAGAGGCCCCGGCTGTGCGCCCATTGAAGTGTGCCATTGTGTGACTTCACGGGCGGGAGGAGGGGGCTGGTGCAGCCCTGCGGGGTCGGGGGGCCGCTGCCCATGCACCTTGCCCCCCCACCGACCCCTGACTCACTAAACGGACCTCAGAGCCAGGGTCGGGGGGCGGGAGCGGCTGATCTTTGCTCATTTTCCGTCTCCCAGCTATACGTGGGTCAGGCACACCGGGTGGGGTGAGTGGAAGGCGGAGCTGTGGAGGCCCCTGGGGCGGGAGGCTGCTGGCAGCCCTCTCCTGTGACCGGGCAGGAGATGCCCCCGACCGGGACCAGTCCCACGTGCCCGGTGGGCTGCCCGTCAGCTCCTTCTGGGCCCCTGGGCGGCGGTCCCAGCTGGGCTCAGGAGGGCTTGATGATGCCCGTGAGCGCAGAGGGGGCCCAGGGAACCCCTCGAGCCTCTGCAGGGTCCTGGGAATCGGGGGCCACGGTCCCCTTCTCACACACGTGGGTCTGCAGGCGCCAATCCCGCTGGGCCTCTGGCTGCCCCGGAAGGCGAGTCCGGGCCTCAGGCCTTCGCAGTTTCACTTCCCCTTGGCTGGCGGCTGCGAGACAGACACCCCCAGCCCAAAGCTCAGGGCAGCGGTGTCACATCTGCATTTCCAGGTGGACCCAGCCACCCCTGGGCTGAGAGAATTTCCCCGTGCCGAGCTGACGCCCAAGCCGGGCTGGAGGTGCCGATTTCCCAGCTTGAAGGCTCTGGTTGGTAAAAACATACCTGGTCCAGCCGGACACTGGCGGAGAGGCAGGCGTGCACAGGCATGCACACGCACGTGCACAGACACGCACGTGTGGACGCGCTCACGTGGCCTGCCCACTCAGGCACGTCCACGTGTCTGCGTGTACACGTGCACACAGGCACACTCGGCTGGAGCTTCGGCCGGCGGGGAGCGAGACGCCCTCGGGGCCGCGTTCCATTTGCACATTTAATCCAGAAACTGTCAGCACGGGAAGCCTGGACGGGAACAAAATGTCAAGTGTGTGCTGAGAGGTGCAGCCTGCCCCCTTTCCTGGCGGGCGATGGTCTGGTCAGTTTCCGAGCGTGATGAGCTGGATAATTTGTGCGTTCGGAACACAGTGCAGTGGGGAGACCTGGGGGCGGGGCGGGCAGCGTCTTTATTTCATCTTCAGTTTCTTGAGCTGGGCCTGTGTCTTCTCCCCGACCACTCTCTGAGCCCGGTCGGGAGGGTCGGAGACGGGGGGCCGCGGTCCTCGGTGGTGGGGACTGCGCTGGGTCCGTGTGTATTCATTTCTCAGCGTTGCCGACTCCGCGAGATCCCTGGACCCGGCTGCAGAAGACTGAACGTGGCCACAGAACCCTGGTGACCTCACCGTTTTCAGGGCGCTGGACAGCGGGGCTCAGCCCCTGCTGTTGGGGTCCCCTGAACTGTCCCCAAGCATCCCCCTTTTGCTTAAGGGCTATGTCTTCGTTTCAGGGTCAAAGTGATTTTCTTTTAAATGAGGACATCTGTTAGACCGCTTAGTAGCTCTGGGACGTTGGGAAGATGCTCTCTCGTCCCGGGGAGTTTGTAAGAATTCCTGGTTTCTCCCCAGTGTTTGGAGAGCCGAACGTGTCATAAGCTCCGTCACTGGTCGCTGTGTAAACGGGCAGCTGGAGGCCTCTGTACCCCACCTTGAGAACGGGTGGCAGTGGGGCAGCAGGCCCGGGCTCCAGGCTTCTCCCCCTTTCTGCTTCAGGGTAGGCCTGCCTTTGGCGGTGGCTCTCCAAGGCCCCAGAGCCAGGATGTGCACACACAGGCCCCCAGGCCTCACCAGAGAAACTCCAGGTGGCGGTGGTCCAGATCCCCCCGAGACCACCTGGTGGGCCGCACTCATTCCCGACGCTCTCCAGACCTCAGCCTAGAACCCCGGTGCTGTGGGTGGCTCAGGTGCCTGGGGCTGTGGTCTGGGCACAGACGGCGTGCAGGTTCTCAGTCCAGAGCTGAGGGTCTTGAGGGCCAAAGGGACAGTGGGGGACAAGTGGCCTCTTCCTCCTGGCAGGGTTGGGGCGGGGGTGCTGGGGAAGTAAATGGGAAGGCCGTCAGTGCCCACCGAAGTTGCCTTAGTTGGGAACCAGTGACCTCAGTTAGGACTTTGTTAGCAGCACCTGGGCCCTCTGCACCTGAAACGCAAGGGGGAGCGGCAGACAGACAGACAGACAGGCTCAGGTTTGCCACGATGGCCGGATCTACACAGTTGTGGTAGCCTCTGTGTCATGTACTCTATTCACGTAAGCCAAAGCCAGCTTTCAACTGCGGTTTAATCGACGTGTGATAGACGACCATACTTAAAGTGCACAGTCGGACGCCATGAGACCGTTACCCCCAGAGGTGTCCTCAGGGCCTTGGGATCCCTCCTGCCGCCCCTCCCCACTCAGGAGGCAGCCCCTGCCCTGCCCGTCAGCAGAGACTGGTCTGTACTTCCCAGGGTCCTCTGGTCAGTGGATCACACACGCGTGCTCCTGTCTGGTGCCACACGTCGTTCTTCTGAGGTTCATCCAGGGGGTTGCGTGTATCCAGGGGCCATTCTTTTCGTTGCTGACTTGTGTTCTGCTGTGTGGACGGACCACGGTCTGTTTATCCATTCACATGGTGGCGGGCATTTGGGTCATTTCCCGTCCTGAGCTGTTGTGCGTACATTTGCGTTCAAGTCTTTGTAAGGACTTGTATTTCCTCTTTTTTTAAAATATATTTTATGGAAGTATAGTTGATTTACAATGTGTTAATTTCTGCTGTACAGCAAAGTGGCTCAGTTATACATATATAGACATTCTTTTTCATATTCTTTTCCATTATGGTTTATCACAGGGTATTGAATACAGTGCCCTGTGCTATACGGTAGGACCTTGCTGTTAGGACTTGTGTTTCTTTTTTCTTGGGTAAATACCCAGGGGTAGGATGACTGGATACTATGGTAGGTGTTTATTTAATCACTTAAGAAACTGACAAACTGTTTTCCGAGGTGGTCATACCACTCACAAGTCCCGCCAGCCGCGTGAGAGTTTCAGGCCCTGCAGTCCTCACCTGTGCTTGATGGGGTTGGTCTGTTCCATTCTAGCCAATCTGATAAGGTGGGGGAGTGCTGTCTCCTTGTGGTTTAATTTTCATTTTCAAATGACTAATGATGTTGAGGATCTTTTCGTGTGGTTTATTCGCCTCTGTATAACTTCTTTGGTGAAGTATCTTTCAGACCTTTCGTTCATTTAAATATGGATCTGTTTGTCTTATTTCCTGGGTTGTGAAAGCTCTTTATATATTCTAGATACGTGGATATATGTTATACAAATATTTTCCCCCCCAGTCTATGGCTTTCCTTTTCCTTTATTTAATAGTGTCTTTTAAAAACTAAAAGATCTCAATTTTAATGAAGTCAAATTTATTGCTTTTTCATTTTTTATGCGTTTCATGCTTTTAATGTCATATTTAGGAAATCTTTACCAAATACATTATGACTAAGGTTTTCTTCTGTGTTTTCTTCTGGTGGTTTTAGTTTCAGTGCTGACATTTAGGTCCATGAGTTACTTTTTGTCTACCATGTAAATTCTGGGTTGAAGTTCTTAATTTTTATAATTTTTTTTTATTGAAGTATAGTTGATTTACAAAGTTGTGTTAATTTCTGCTGTACAGAAGAGTGATTCAGTTATACATATATAGACATTCTTTTTCATATTCTTTTTCCATTATGGTTTATCCCAGGGTATTGAATATAGTTCCCTGTGCTATACAGTAGGACCTTGTTGTGTATCCATTCTATATATAATAGTTTGCGTCTGCTAATCCCAAGCTTGCAATCCATCCCTCCCCCACCTGCCTCCCCCATGGCAACCACAAGTCTGGTTTCTATGTCTGTTGAGTCTGTTTCTGTTTCGTAGATAAGTTCATTTGTGTCATATTTTAGATTCCATATATAAGCGATATCATATGATATTTTTCTCTGACTTACTTCACTTAGGATGATAATCTCTAGGTCCATCCATGTTGCTGCAAATGGTGTTATTTCATTTGAAGTTCTTAATTTTTTATGTGAGTGTCCAATTGTTCCAGTGCCGTACGTTGAAAAGAGTATTCTTTACCCAGGGAGTCACCTTCGCACCCTTTTAAAAACTCAGTTTACCATAAAAGTGTGGGCCTATTTTTGGTGACGCGGTTCTGATGCATTGACCTGTTAGTCCGTCTTTATGCCAGTACCACATTGCCTCGATTACTACAGCTTTGTAAAAGTCTTAAAATAAGACAAATCATCCATCTTTGCTCTTCTCTTTCAAGCTGTTTTGGTTATTCCAGGTCCTTTGCACTTCCATATAAATTTTAGAAGCCGCTTGTCAATTTTTACAAAGAAGCCTGGTGAGATTCTGCTTGGGATTGCATTGAACCTCAAGATCAACTGGGGGAGAATCAATCTCTTACCAATATCAGATCTTTTGACCCATGAACATTGTAGATCTCTCCATTTATGTAGACCTTTAATTTCTGTTAGAGATGTTTTGTGGTTTTCGGTGAAAGGCCTTGTACCTCTTTTGTCAGATACCAAGTATTTCATATTTTTTTTAGGCTATTGTCAATGGTATTTAGAGCTGTAATTAATTTTGGTATTTATATATCTTTTATATTGACACCTCTGTAACTCAATTTTTAGTTCTAGTAGATTTTTTGTGTGGATTCCATTGATTTTTTTTTTTTTTTACATTGATCATCATGTCTGCAAATAAAGACAATTATACCTCTTCCTTTCCGATCTGGATGCCTATTTTTTTTTCTTGCCTGATTGCACTGGCTAGCCCCTCCAGTACAATGTTTAATAGAGATGGGAAGAGTGAACATCCTTGCCTTCTTCCCAGTCCTTCCCAGAAGTACGTTTAGTTTCTCACTATCAAGTGTGATGTTACTAGGTTTCTGTAGATGTCCTTTATTAGACTGAGGAGTTTTCCTTCTAATATTAATGCTAAGAGTTGTTTATTTTAACATGAATGGATCTTGAAATTTGTCAAGTGCTTTTTCTACACCTCTTGAGATAATCATGTTTTTTTCTCCTTTAGTCTCAATATGGTGAATTATATTGATTGATTTTTCAGACGTTAAATCAAGCTTGTGTTTCTGGATAAACCCCAGTTGGTCATGTTGTATTATTACCCTTTGTATATATTGTTGGACTTAATTTGCTAAAATTTTGCTAAGAACTTTTGCATCTAAGTTCATGAGGGATATTGACTATAGTTTTCTTATAATGTTTTTGGTTTTGGTGTCAGAGTAATGCTGGCATGGTAGAGTGCTCTGGGAAATGTTCTCTCTTCGGGTTGGGAGAAGAATTTTGTAGAATTGGTCTTACTTCTTCCCTATGTGTGTGGTGGAATTCATCAGTAAAGCCATCTAGACTTGAACTTCTGTTTGTGAGAAGGTTGTTAACTAGATTTTAAATGCATTTAATAATTATATTCAGGTTATCTATTTTTTCTTGAGTAGACTTTGGTATTTTGTGTGTTTGAAGGAATTTGTTCATTTCATCTAAGACGTTAAATTGATTGGCACAAAGTTGTTCGTAATATCTCATTATTATTATTATTATTATTATTTTTAATTAAGTAATTAATTTATTTATTTTTGGCTGTGTTGGGTCTTCGTTTCTGTGCGAGGGCTTTCTCCAGTTGCGGAGAGCGGGGGCCACTCTTCATCGCGGTGCGCGGGCCTCTCACTATTGCAGCCTCTCTTGTTGCGGAGCACAGGCTCCAGATGCGCAGGCTCAGTAGTTGTGGCACACGGGCTTAGTTGCTCCGCGGCATGTGGGATCTTCCCAGACCAGGGCTTGAACCTGTGTCCCCTGCATTGGCAGGCAGATTCTCAACCACTGCGCCACCAGGGAAGCCCTCTCATTATTATTTTTTTAACATTTATAGGATTGTGGTGATGTCTTGTCTCTCATTTCTATATTGGTAATTTGTGCCTTTTTTTTTTTTTTTTGATGATCAGTCTGGCTAGAGTTTTAGTGATTTTGTTGATCTGAAATAACCAACTTTTATCTTGGGGTTTCATTGGATGTTTTTTCTTTTTTGTTATTTCATTGGTTTCTGCTCTGATTTTTATTGTTTTTTTTCTGTTTGCTTAGTTTTAATGTGCTCACCTTTTTCTAGCTTTTAAGGTAGAAACTGAGGTCATTGATTAAAGATCTCTCTTCTAATGTAGGTGTTTGGTAGTCTAAAGACCACTTCAGTTGCATCTCACAGATTTTGATGTACTGTGTTATTTTCATTCCAATTCGGCATATTTTCTAATTTCCTTTTTGATTTCTTCTTTGATTCATGGGTTATTTAGAAGTGTATTACTTTCCAAACATCTGGGGATTTTCAAGATACCTTTCTGTTATTGATTTCTACTTTAACTCATTTGTGGTAAGAGAAAACACTTAACATGATTTGATTCTTTCAAAATTTATTAAGACTTTTTTTATGACCCAGCATAAGATTTATCTTTGTAGATGTTCCATGCATACTTGAAAAGAGTATGCAATCTGTTGTTGTTGGGAGGACTGTCCTATAAATGTCAATTAGGTCATTGTGGTTGGCAGTGTTGTTCAGTCTCCTGTATCCGTACTGGATTTTGGGTCTACTTGTTCTCTCAATTATTGAGAGAAGGGGTGGGTATCAAAATCTCCACCTATAATTGTGGATCCATCTTTTCATTCTTCCATTTCTAGTAGTTTTTGCCCAGTGTATTTCAAAGCTTTGTTATTGGGCGCTTTAGTATTTAGAATGGTATGTCCCCTTGATGAATTGACCCACTTATTGTTATGAAGTGGCCTTCTTCATCCTGGTAACTTTCTTTGCTCTGAAATCTGCATTGTCTGGCTTTGTATTTGCTCATGTTAGCACAGTCTGTCTTTTTGACTTATATTACTTTTAACCTCTTTGTGCCTTTATATTTAAAGTGTATTTCTTGTGTGAAGCATATAGTTGAGTCTTCATTTGTGAGTCAAATTAAAATACTTTTAAAGGATGAATTAAGCTTATTCGCTTGTATTAATATGACTGGTGTTCTTGGTTTCACTCTGTCGTAGTCTTTTATAATTACGTGTATTTTGCCATAGTTGCTGTGGCAGTTTTCTCTATGAGGCGTGTATCCTTTGCTCTTTAAAAGTATGTCGGTATTTCGGAAGGCTTGTGCTTTTGTTCTGACAGTTACTTTTGTTCCTATACCTTTTAAAATTTCCTCAGTCCTTGTTTTTGATTTCCCCCTTCAGTAGCTGGCTTGTTGGTTAGTATTGCTCTCCTTTAACCCCCACCTGTAGCCTGTACCACAAACAACGGGCTTATTCCTTTTTCCTCTTTTATAAGTCTCAGACCGCACAAATCCAGGATCAACAACTGAATACTTAGAGGGCAAGAAAAGGTTGAGTGACGTGGGAGGTTGGGGGTACTGGTGGCCTCGTTGAGCAGGTGTCTCTGAGTGAAGATGAAGGACTGAGTCATGCATGGGTTTTGGGGGCAGGGGTTCTCCCGGCAGAGGGGACGGCTCCCATCCACACCCTGAGCAAGCGTGTGCCTAGCTCTTGTGTTTGTGTGGGGGTCAGCCTGGTGTGAAGGGTTTGGGGCTTGCTCTGGGCACTTGAGCTTTCCCTCTTGGGAGCTGGAGCTCGACGTGGGGCGCCCTCTGACTGGTGGAGGAGGGGCAGGCGGGCAGCAGCAGGGAGCAATGGATGGTGACTTGACCGGATGCATCATTTTATTTTGATTGCACGAGTCATTTATACCCCAAATGTGATTCCTTCTGGGGAGAAGGGTAGGAGGAGGCTTTTATTGATTCTGACAGGTTTTATTTCTCAAAAAAACAAAAAACAAAAAAAACATCTGAACCAAGTGTGGCAAAATGGAGAAAAAGCAGGAAATGGGGTGGGAACTTTTTCTTGTCACGTTATCTGCTATATTCTTAGGTCTATTTTTAAAATCTCATATTGAGCAAAGAAGGAAAAGTCTGTTTAGATGAAAAATTTCCTCAGCAGCTCATATGGCCTTTCTCAGCCTTGTGGGTGCAGAGGGGTACCCTGATATCCTGCGGGGTCACGGGAGCGTGTCTGCAAATGGCTAAATTCCACTGAGACATTCGCAGAGTTTACCAATCCCTCGGGGGAAGCATTTCTGCAGAAGGTTTTATAGGTCTGTGGGGAGGTGGGGTTGTCTTACTGCATCACAGCGGAGCAAGCTGCGTGCAGGCGTGTGCGTGCCTGTGTGTGCACGTTTGTCTGTACATTCACCGTGTGCATTCGTGTGTGTTGCAGCCAGGCCCCGAGACAGCGGACACAGGGACCCTGCACTCTCCCCTAGCCCTGGGCTGGGCCCCCGAACTGATCCGCGGGGAGCCTGAACTGGCCGGAAGCCACGTAGGGTCTCCTCCCCGCTCGCCGTCTTGTCACTGCGTTCCCCTCCCCTGTTTCACCCTCTTTGGTGTCCTGATTCCTCACCCACTGGCCAGTCGTCTTGGAAGCTATTGTGAGCTCCTGGGTCCCAGCCCGTATCCAGAGCCCCCGCACCTGGGGCAAGGGGGCGTCTCAGCTGCTGGCGCCACGGTGGAGGTGGTGGTCCCCGAGGGGCTGCAAGGGGCTTTGGGGCGGGCTGGCACTGCCCTGTCCTCCATCCAAGCCGCCGCCAGGTGATGCCGGGGCCTGGCGTGTGGTGGGCCGTGCGGGAGCCCAGTGCCGCCTGGTGCCCTGGCCGTGCCAGGTCTGTTTCTGGGGGTCTCCGTGCCTGTTTGCTGAGCAGAGCTGCTCCCGGGAGCCCGCCGTCTGGCCACTCGGCCCGAGGGCGGGCTCTCCTGCCTCCAGGCGCCTGCGATGGGAACAAGAGGCGGTCTGTGTGCTGCGGCCGCTCCTCCAGCAGGTAGGCCGCCTGGGCTTCCGTGGGCCCGGCCTGGGGACGCCTGGGGGGCAGCGGACGTGAGTGGCAGCCCATGGCCAGCTCCCCAGGCCTGCTCGGCCCTTCCATGCCACAGATCTGGGGCCTTGGCCCCCTGTCCGCCAGCCACCTGGCGTGAGCCTCTGTCTCCACTCTACAGTTTGTTGTGGCCGGGAGACCCCAGGGCCACTTTGTGAGTAGGATGCTGGGGGGCTCACTGCCCTCAGGACAGGAAGGCGGTCAGGCCTGAGGAGGGACAGGCCCGGGTCGGTGAGCGGTTCCATAGCAGCCCGAGGGTGACTATCGCCGGCCTCCCGGCCACACGTGCCCCCAGCTCCGTGGGTATGGCGTGCACGGCCAGAGACAGCACGACACAGGTGGGCGGAGTTAGTGCCAACAAACTGCTTTCTTAAAATTAATTCTATGAAACTAATTAATTCTATGAAGCATTTTTAGGCTTACGGAAAATTGGAGCACAAAGCTTAGAAAGTTCCCACTTACCTCCCCCCGACGTGGCCCCATCGTGAACACCGTGTGTTGCAGGCGTTTGTTACAATCGATGAACCAACTTGATTGGCTACTATTAACTCAAGTCCACAGCTCCCATTAGGGGTCCCGCTTGGGTTGTTGTCTCCGTGGGTTTTGACAGATGTGCGGTGACGTGTGTTTCGGGGTCACACGGGGCGGGCTCGCTGCCCTGAAGCGCCTGTGCGCTCCCGCTCTTCCTCCTCCCTCCCCCAGAGCGTGGCCACCGCTGCTCTTTTTGTGTCTCTAGCATCTACAAAAGCAGACAGCGCGGGCTTGGCTGCCGCGAAGTGTGAGGCCCCGGCTCAGGCCGCGTGTGAGCAGCCGGCCAGGGGCGCGTGCCCCTCCCTGGGGTCTCCGCGCACAGTTCGAGGGGTGTCCTGCCCCCCTACCCTTCGGGCTCTCGCCTGGCCTGCGGGAATGCCCGTCTCACTCCCCCGAGAGCCTGCCTGCGGTTCTCTGGTCCTGGCTTCTCGTGATTTCTTCTTTTCCAGAAGCATCCACACTCCGTGACCATGAACTGGGCCATGCTCTGAGCGTCCCTGGAGTGCGGGCGCCCCGCGTCCTTCTGGGGACCGTCTGGGCTTGGCTGGTAGGGGATAGAGGTCAGGCTCTCTGGCCTGGGGTTGCTGGGCCCCGGGCGGCTGAGTGTCCGTGAGGACCTGGGCCCGTTGCCATCTGGGCGTGACCTTTACTCCATCCCAGGTCTGAGTGCTGCTGTCCCCCGTCCCACGTCCGGAGCCTGCCGGCCGCCCGCCCACTGCTCTCCCCCAGCCAGGCTGCACCAACGCCCACGACGTGGCGGCCGGGACAGACCTCTTTAAGGGGCAGTCAGATCCGGTGCTGCCTTGTTTATAACCTCCGGAAGCTTCCCACGCTGTGAAGGGACACCTCCTGCCCCCCGTGACCCACAGAGCCCCTTGAGGCGAGGTCACAGCCCCGCCAGCCCCACCTCCCGACGCGGCCTCCCCAGGGTCCGGCCTTCGTGCGTCTCCTTTAGGCTGGAGCCCAGATGTCACTTCCTCAGGGAGGCCAGCCTCCACTCATCCCTCTTGCCTTCGTACGTCACGCGGGGGTCACGGTGCTGGGGGCTTCGCAGGGGGAGGGCCTGAGATGCCCGGCTGGACCTCTCTCAGGTGGGGCACCCTCGTCTGGGGGGCGGAGGAGGTGTGTGGGTGCCCTGAGGTCTCGGGGTGCCCAGGACTGCAGAGCGTCCCGGGGTGTGCGCGGGGGCGGGGACACACTTCCCAGGGTCAGGGTGCCAGGTGGGCACCCAGCCAACAGGTGAGCCCAGGTTCTCCGAAGGAGGATGGAGCGTGGCTGTGAGTCTGAGGGCTTTCTGGGGGAGGGGGACGGGTCCGGAGCTTCTGGAAGGAGTCTTCCAGGGCGCCCTCAGCCTTGGGGTGGGCGGCGGGTGACCCTGGGCTCAGTGCGCTGGGTTGCGAATGGGGTTGGGGTCCCAGGGGTGAGGTTTGGATGTCCTCTGGGCTTCAGGCTTCGTGAGCACCTATTTCCTGAGCATCTCCTGAGCCGGCCTGGGGACTGATATGAACCAGCGCGAGTGAGCCGCCCTTGGGGGCCCTCGACGTGGGAGGGAGACGGACGCCAAGGGGGTCAGCAAGACGTGGGGGCTGGCACGCCGCCCGTCCCCTGGGAGGACAGCGAGGAGGGGGAGACCACCGGGGCAGGGGTCGAGCAGGGGGACAGCAGCGCGGGTCCCGCTGACGGGGAGTGTTTTATGCCCTGGAGGCTGGGGGCTGCAGTCAGCAGGGGTGGAGGAGGCCGGGCGAGCTCGGTGGGGCTGGGGAGGGTCAGGCATCTACTCTGGGCAGACGGGGGACCAACTTCTCACTCAGGGTGGTTTTAAAAAAGCCTCCCCAAAGCAGATCTTCGATTTAGTGCAGCTCTCCTTATATGTGAACTTGTCTTTTAAGAAACTATCCGTTTTTTCGTCCATCTCTTAGGTTGGTTTGGTGATTTTTCTCATTCCGTCTCATTTTCGTTCGCTGAAAGTTCTCCTCTTTAGGTGTACAGGTCAGCGCGCCCTGGCAAACCTTCACCGTCTTAGAGTCGCCACCGCAATCAAGACCTAGAACATTCCCACCACCCCCGAAAGTCCCTCTGTGCCCTTGGCAGCCCTCCCCCCCCCCGCCCCCGCGCCCCCAGCACCTGGTAATCACGGATGTTTTCTGTCCCCATGGTCCTGCCTTTTCCAGGACGTCATTTGAAAGGCATCCTGAGTTCTGTAGCCTTTGTGTCTGGCTTCTTTCACGGAGCAGAACACATTTGAGCTTCATCCATGTTGTGGCCTGCGTTCAGTAATTTGTTTCCTTTTAATTGGAAAGGATAAAATGTACCCCAGTTTGTTTATCTGTTCGCGGGCTGATGGACATTTGAGCTGTTTCCAGTTTTCGGCTGTTATGATTAAAGCCACCCTGATTACTGCCGTCAGGTTTTTGAGTGGTCATATGTCTTCATTTCTCTGGGGTAAATCCCTGGGATGCTGGACCATGGGCTAGATGCATGTTGACCTTTCTAAGAAACTGCAAACTGTTCTCCACGCTTTGCTCTGTTTTTTCCTTCCTTCCATCTAAGTCTGTTTCCATCATCCGCGTTCCCATCAGCACTTAATACTGCCCTAATCGTACGCCTTAGCCGTTCTAACAGGTGTGTGGCCCCTTCCGTCGCTTTACTCTCATTTCCCTGGTGACCGATGACGTGGGGCATCTCCCTGTGTGCCCACTTGCTGTTCATATGTCTTTTTGGACCCAGCGTCTGTTCAGTTTTTGCCCATCCGAGTAACTGGGTCATTGGTCATATTAGTGAGCTGTAAGCATTGCTTATATATTTTACATATAAGTCTAGATAGTAGATTTCAGTGTGAGGTTTCTGTTTTGCAACTATTTTCTCCCGATCTGTGGCTTCTCTTTGCTTTTCCTTAACATCATCTCTCAAAAGAACAGAAGTTTTTAATTTTGATGAAGTCCAATTTTTCAGGGTTTTTTTTTGTTTTTTTTTTTTCCCCCTCTCCAAGGTTCATGCTTTTTGTGTTCTGTCTAAGAACTATTTGCTGGATCCAAGGTTACCGAGACTTTTCTCCTATGTTTTCTGTGGATATTTTATAGTTTTACATTTTATATTTAGATCTGTGATCCATTTTGAGTTTAATTTTATATACAGTGACAGGTATGGATGGAGGTGAAATCTTTTGTGCATGTGGTTATTCAGTTCTTCCAGCTCCTTGTTTCCATCGAATTAGTTTGACACCTTTGATGAAAATCAGTCGACCATCTGCGTGGCTCTGTTTCTAGACTTTCTAATCTGTTCTGCCACCATCACCCTGCCTTGATTCATGTGGCTTTTATCGTAAGCCTTGAAATCAGGCTGTGTTAATCCCTCAATTTCGTTCATTTTCAAAAGTATGTTGGCAATTCTGGTCCTTTGCATTTCCATCTTAGAATCGGTTTGTTAATTTCTACCCCAGAATCCTGCTGGAATTTTGATTAGCACTGCGGTGAGTCGTTAGGTGAATTCAGGTATCAAACACATCGTAATAAAGCCGAGTTTTCTGAACACGATGGATCTCTGTGCCTATTTAGATATTTTTAAATATCACTCATCTGTGTTTTCTAGTTGTCAGGGCACAGATCTCACATGTAATTTGTGAGACTTGGTACCGAGTATTTCTTGGTTTTGAAGCTACTGAGATGGTATCGTTGTCTCAATTTCACTTTTGGATTGTTTGTTGCTAGTATGTCAACCTCATATCCTGTGGCTTTGCTAACCTTATTAGTTCTGGAAGCTTTTTTTCGGGGGGGGTATTCTTTAGGATTATTCTGTGGAGATGAGCATGGTGTCCCAAATAAAGTCAGCTTTGTTTTTTCCTTTTCAATCTCTGTGCCTTTTATTTCTTGTTCTTGTCTGATGCGCTGGCTGGGACCCTTTTCAATCTCTCTGTTTTTTTATTTCTCTTTCTTGCCTGATGGCCCAGCTGGGACCTCCACGACAAGATTTGGTCGTGAGGAGAGAGCAGTTGTCCTTGTCTGGTTCCTGATCTTGTGGGGAGACAAGTGGTCTCTCCCCCTTAAGCATGATCGTAGTTTTGGGGTTTTATACGTGCCCTTTATCTGCCGAGGAAGTTCTTCTCTTTCTAGTTTGCTGGGACTAGAGCATGTGTCGAGCGTGGCTATTGGATTTCGTCAGACGCTTCTCCTGTATCTATCGAGATGATTCTCTGTGTTTTCTGACTTTTACTATGGTGAACTATACTGACAGGTTTTCAAATGTAAACCAACCCTGAATTCTTAACATAAAGGCCACTTGGTCACGATGCATTTTAAAGGAATATATTGCTGGGTTTGATTTGCTAAAATTTAGCATAGAGTTTTTGCCTGTGTGTTCACGAGGGATGCGTCTGTGGTTTGCTTGTAACATCACTGCTCTTGGCATTAGGTACCGCCGGCCTCGTAGGATGCGTTGGGGAGTGTCCCTGCTTTTCGGTTGAGGCAGAGCTAGTGTAGAATTGCTGTGTTTCTCTGTGGGTGTTTGGTAGAGCATGGGAAGCCATCTGGGCCCGGAGTTTTCTGAGTGGGAAAATTTTCTGTTAGGAATTCAGTGTCGTTCGTAGATCCAGGGCTATTCGGGTTCTCTTTTTCTTCTCAGGGAACTTTCAATAGTTTGTGTCTTTGAAGACATTGTCCCCAAGGAGCCGGAGCCCCAGCCCAGACTGGGGACGAGACCGTCTTGTGATGGGTGTCACTCCCGGGCGGCCTAGGGACTGTGGGGTTTGTAGCATCCGCACGCAGCTGTCCGAATGCAGGGGGCCTCCTGGGTGCCCCGAGAGGGGACACGGGCTGGTGGCCTTTGGCCCAGAGCTGCTCCAAGCCCCCTCCCCATCCCCTGGGCTGCTGGCTGCCCCAGCTCTCTGGGAACAGGTCACCGTCGGGGCGGGGGGCGGGGACATGGGGGGCTGAAGATCAGACTTTCGCCGTTTCCTTCCCGTTCTGCTCCCCGGGAAGGCAGCCCCTTCTCCGAGGAGCGAAATCCAAGTAGCCAGCTCTTGAGTCCCCGGCGCGTCTGCCTTTGTGTCACACTCTTACTCTGTAAACTTCGGCCCTGAAACAACACACGTTGTCTGAAGCTGCTCACATATCAGCTCTTGAAACAGCAAAATCCGTGCACGATTTCCTCTCAATCCCTTAAAACATTCCTGAAAGGAGAGAAAAAAAAAAAACTGTTTAAATTCACGCCTGTCATTAAAATCTCTAGACGTGCAGCCTCAGAGCAGGTCCCCAGCTGTCAGGACACAGAGGAGCGGCCCGTGCGCAGCGCACACGCGTGCATGCTGGGGCGCACGCACACACGTGCACGTGCTCTCGCGCACACGCGGGTGGGAGCAGCCTGAGTGCAGCGCAGCGCTTGGACCGGATCCTTAGGAGGGGTTTTCATCCCCGAGTCTCTGCTGTGGTCGGCTTCTAGTTCTGGGTCAATTCTTCAATAACACACTTCGAGAAGCTCAGCAGAGAAAATCCGCCCCCACCATGGTCCTCCTCCCCGAGCCGAGTGGCCAAGGCAGCGATCGGTGGGGCGGGGCTTCTTTGGGGTTCACAGCCGTCAGCAGTGGGGTTCCTGGGCTGAAAGTCAACCCTGTGTAGCTGGCCTGCGGACAGAAGCAGCGTCCCTCCGCCCGGGGAGGATGGGGGATCTGCTTTAAATACGTGTAGAACTGGCTGCCGGGCAGCTGACGGTGCCGCCGTGGGCACGGCGGCCTCCCTCCCGCCCCCGCCGGCCACTCCTGTCTGGGGCTCAGGACCTGCCTCCCCGAACCCCCCACCTGCCTTTCCTCTGCTCGGAGCCCCAGTGCCTCTCCCGCCACGCCCCCTCTTCCCACCCGGGGCCTTGGCTTCTCTTCTGCTGGCCGCCAGCAGCACGAGTTTTTCCACGGAGTGGGAAAGGGGCGGCCGATGTTCCGGGGCCCCTTCCCAGGAGGACAAAGCTTCAGGGCCTACAGCCTGGACGTCCCCAGGGACCCTTGGCTTGGCCATGGTGTCAAGCTGGAGCCGCTGGCACCACTGCTGCCCCCTCAGGCCAGGAGTTCGTGATCAAGGTGTGGGGGGTTCCTGAAAGGAAAGAAAAAAAAAAAAAACTGTTTAAATTCACGCCTGTCATTAAAATCTCTAGACGTGCAGCATCAGAGCAGGTCCCCAGCTGTCAGGACACAGAGGAGCGGCCCGTGCGCAGCACACACGCGTGCACGTGCTCTCGCGCACACGCACATGTGCACGTGCTCTCGCGCACACGCGGGTGGGAGCAGCCTGAGTGCAGCGCAGCGCTTGGACCGGATCCTTAGGAGGGGTTTTCATCCCCGAGAGGCTGGGAGGGGGCCTCTCCCCCAGCTCTGGTGCTTCGGTGGTGACCAGGGACATTCCTTGGCTTGTGGAAGCATCACCCTGATCTCTGCTTCCCCATGTTCACATGGGGTTCTCCTGTGTGTGTCTGTGTCCTAATGTCCCCCGTTTATAAGGACACCAGTCGGATTGGATTAGAGGCCCATCCTAGTAACCTCAACTTAATCACACCTGCAATGACCGTGTTTCCACATAAGGTCACATTCTGAGGGGTCAGGACTTCAACTTACGAACTTGGGAGGGACACACGTCAACCCCGAATGGTGCCCGAGTGGGGCAGACTTGTTGAGCGAGGGAGGTTGGCGGTCATTCTGACCTGCCTCTGTTGGTGTGAGGGGCGGGTAGCCCTCAGGGACTGTTGTCGCCTGTGGTTCTAACGGCCCAGCCCGGGTCCTGGATTTGGTGCTGTGCTCAGAGCCCGGGACTCAGCCAGAGTGAGATGGGAGAGGTTCCTGTGCTGCGGCCCTGCATCCCACTGTGACAACGGTGACCTCGTGAGGGGACAGCGGGGGCTTCTAAAATGATGAGAGGACTGGGCGGTAGAGGAAGATGGTGGTGGGGACGGGCCAGCAGACCCCTGTGAAGGTGGCACCGAGGGGAGAAGGAGGCTGAGGGGCAGGGGAGGAGCTGCAGAGGCGAAGGCCCAGGAAAGAGGTGGCCACTGAGGACAGAAAGGAGGCCGTGTGGACATAGCTGCTGCCCCAGCCCTCTGTGCTCTTCCCTGAGCCCCCAGGAGGAGGGTGGCCTCGGGCATGGGCTGGGCATCCAGGTGCCCAGCAGGAGTGTGCTGAGTGGCTCACAGAGATGTCAGGTGCTCTCGGGGGCAGGCCCGTGAATGTGCATCAAGGATGGGGTCCACACAGAGCGCCTGGCACACAGTAGGCGCAGCTGGATGGGCAAAGGATCGGGCTCTGGTGTTTCCAGCATTGGGAAGATGGCAAGCTGGCCCAGCAGTTATGGGGGGCGGGGGTCACTGTGCTGGGACCAGGATGAATAAATGAAGGAAGGAAGCAAAGGATGGGCTGTTTCCTTCTTTTTTTATCTGCTTGGGAGGAAGACGTTCCCAGATACCTAAGTGCAGGCACGTGGAGAGTTTCGCCTCTTGAAATGTGGAAGCAAAAACCAAATAATGAATTTATTTGGTTGCCAGAGTCGTTGAGCTTCTGAAGCCTGGTGGGTCCTCCATCTCTCATCGTCACAGCAGGCAGTTGCCAGAGTGGCTGTAAGGAAGGAAAGCAGACTCCTCACAGCATGCAGATGTCCCATAATGAAGTCATCACTTGTCCTCAGTCCTGTCCCAGAGACCCCATCTGCCACGCCTGCTCCCTGCCACATCCCCACCGTCTGTGTCCGACCACAGGATGCTAGTTGACTGCAGGGTGAACTTAGCATTCTCGCAAAAGGTGCAGGGTTTTATGGGGTCTATAAAAGCAACATTGGAGATGCTTTATTCACCCACAGAGCCACTGACAGGAACAAAGTCATGCCAATTCCTGCCTCACTGGGGAGACAGCCGTAGGGGAAACTCTACAGTGGAAACTGTTCCTAGGCCGGAGTAGGTTTGGTTACGAGTTAAGGAACCAAAGGATCACAGTGATGGGATGGAAGGGTTCAGTGAAACTCCCAAATTCTTGAATAAAAAGGAAATGAGTAATATACTGATCAACTTGATGACTATGAAGAGAATGAAAGAAACAAACCAAGTGAAATAGCAAATAGACAGTAAAGTGGAAAGAAGCCAGACATATCCAATTTTACACTAAATGTGAATGGCTTGAATGCCTCTGTTAAAAGGCAGAGACTGTCAGAAGGGTTTTTATTTTTAACAAATACATTGTTCAGAGGAATTCAGTCAAGCAAACTGGTGATGACAGTTGAAACATGAAGGGGTGGCCAAAGTGATGCCCAGCAAGTGCACACAAAAGGAAAAAACAAAAGCAAGGTGGACAGCATCAGGGTCCGTGCTGAGACTGGCCTGGACAAGGCACCATTTCTAGGGGAGAAAACTTTTATGCATCAGAGACCATAACAAAATATGTAAAGCAAGCACTATTGGAAATGCAGGGGTTGACTGTGATACTCACGGGAAATTTTAATGCATCTTTCTCAGCACAGGACGATTCTAGCGGACGATAAACTCAGTAGAGACACGGATGGTTACACGTTGCAATTGTGAGCAATTTCAGATTCCAACAGTAAGCCCACATAAGTCCCTGTTACCTATAGCCAGGCAACAAGCATCCCCAAATGTGGCTCCTTCAAACAACCATCATGAAGAGCTTAGGGTCCGTGGGGACGGCTCCCCTCTGCCCTGCCTGGAGTCAGCTGGGGCTACAGGCCCTAGTTCCGGGGTGGTGGGCCGCATGGTGGAAAGCCCTCTTCCCCTGGGCCTCCCTGGGGCTGCATGTCTTCCTCACGGCTCGGTTCCAAGAGATGGGAGGCGAACAGGCCTGGGGACTGTCACTTGGCCCTCTTCTTCTGTCTGGCATTCACAGAGCCCAGGTGCAGCGGGAGGAGAAGCAGACTCGGGACCACATTTCAAAACCAGCACTGTAGCTATGGATCCTAATCTCAGAGGTGTTTTATTTGTTTACGCCCATGGAACACTTGTAAAGACCAGTCACTTTGTGTGGCCATAAAAACACCTAACACACTTTGAAAAATTGAGACTTAGCTGTTTACATTTTCTCATCAAAGCCCAATACAATTAGAAATAAATGGTTACAAGGTCACCAAAAAGGCTTGACTATTTGGGGATTAAGCAGCGCTCTCCTACGTGGCCATCAGGGAGAGGAGGCCAGTGGGGAGCATGCAGGCCGCGTTCAGTGATGAAAGCAGCCCCTCTGCGTGCAGGAGGGCGCTTCCCGGGCCCCCATCCGGGCCCAACACCGACAGGGGACATTTGTCGTTTCCACGCTGTTGCCCATGTCACTTGCCAGTGGCTTCGTTGTCTTTACAAGTGCATCTCCCCAGGGTGGTTGAAATTCACTCGTGAAAAGCAAATAATAATACAGTAAAATATATAGGCTATATTTTGTGTAAACACACACACACACGCATTTTTCTTTTTTTTTTACCAAATGCCTCCTGAGTGCCCACCGTCTGCCAGGCACCCTGGGGTTGGGGGACGAGCAGGCTTTGCTTTGTCAGAATCTGCCCAGACTACCACCCGGGGGCCCCCTTCCCGGCCGCATCTGCCTCTCCCGTGCCAGCCAGGTGTCGGGGCGCCGAACCGCGTCCGCCCGCTGACCTGGGGACACCCAGGTGGGGAGGAAGCGGGCAGCGCTTGGGCACCCCCGTGTCGCTGGTCCCAGGGCTGGAGACACCTCATTAAACCACCTGCAGCTCGTGTGACTTTAGTTGGGTTGGCACCGGCAGTCCACGTGAAATTAACATTACCTCGCGCCGCTCTCCTCCCCGCCGCAGGCGGGCGGCCTTTTTCCAGAGGCTGAGCCCGACGGCCTGCGATGCTGGGAAGGGTCTGGCCCCCACGAGAACGGGCCCGAGAACGTGCCAGGGCACGGTGTGCCCCAAGGCCCCCGTCTTGCTGAAACCCCCATCACATACCCGCTCCCTCGGGGCTCGGACCCATTTGCTGTGGCCGGAATGACAGGCACTGGGGTTTGCGGTTACTTGTAGAACTTCGGACAGAGGACGAAGGGGGCAGTGGTGGTGCTGGAGGGGCCTGGACTGACCCCCACTGCACGCTGGCTCTCCACGGAGTGGGGTCCTGAGCGGCTGGCTGCAGGAAGGGGTTGCTCCAGGGACGTCCTTGTGCTTTGCTTGCTCCCTGGAAGAAGGTTTCCCAGGGAGCTCGTGGTGGAGGAGGTGCCCCTGTGGGAGGTGGGCCATCCTTGGCCCTGCCCAGTAGCCACTCAGCCTGTGGAGTCGTCGTGAAGTGTTCAAATGTGGCTCCCGTGAGGCTGGGGGTGACGGTACAAGGGGGAGCCCAGGGGACCCGACCATCTCTGGGGAGGGGATGCAGGCCCATCAAGGAGCAAGGAAACCCTGCATGGAGTTGCCATGTGGCCCTCTGAGCAGCAGGTGGGCGCCTTATGGGCTCGGGGCTGGACTGGGACCGGCCTTGGACAGACAGCTGAGGAGGTGGCATGGGGAGGGGTCCCCCGGCCTGGGCTGAGTGCTGCTGCCTGGTCGGGGAGGGGGGACACAAGCTCAGGACAGGACAGGCAGCGAAGGGTTCAGCATCTGTCAGACGGGGTCTGGGCGCCAGTCAGGAGGGCCGTCTGTGCTGTAAGACCCGTCTGGGTTGGGCCCTCCTCTAGGCCTCCCCACCTGTGCTGGGGACCACCTCCCCACTCAACGTGACCCTGTCTTCTAGATCCTTCCTCCCCACAGCCCGAGGAGGTGGGTCCCGCCAGCACCCGCATTTCACTGATGGGGTCACTGAGGCACTGCAGGGTTGAGGGGCTGACCCGGGTCACCAGCCCTGGGCGTTTGGTGGCCCTGGATCTCACTGTCCTGCGGGAGGGTGGACGCTTTCGGGGGCCCGGCCTGCCCCTCTGTCCTAGCGTGCATGCCCCTCGGGCCACAGGGCCACCCCCTCCGTTCCCCCAGCGCCTGACCCAGGGCCTGGCCCACCGACCCTGTCATGGCCACCTCGGGCCGCTGGGACCTCGGGCAGGATGCAGAGGGGCCCAGGGGCAAGGTGATGGCTGCGCATCTAGGGAGGCCATGGCCCCGGGGGACACAGCCGAGCAGAGGGGCTCCCCACGGGTCACAGGGAGTTGGGTGGGGAGGGGTGTGGGGGTCAGCCCCCCGGCGGGTCCCGGGTGGGCAGAATCCCGGCCCCGTGCAGGGCCACAGCACGTGCCTGCCCCAGGCCGGGCATCTCTGGCGGGGTGGTGCTGGTGTTGCGCGGTGGGGGGAGGGCGGCCAGCTGTGCCCAGCACATGTCACCAGGAGGCCCATGGCCCTCGCATGGGTGCGCGGCTGGGAGCAGCTGGCCTCAGGCAGGCCCCCGAACAAAGAGCCTTTGAGCAGCATGCACGCCTGCTCCGCGCCCTCCGGCCAGCTGACCTTCCCGGGAATGCCGAGGCCGGCCCCCTCTGTGGCTTATCGGGTCCCACGTGGAGTTGGAACAGCTGGCCCTGGAGCCCGCCGACCGGGCTCTGTGCTGGGGACCCCAGCCCCCCCATGGGGACACCTGGCCAGGGCCAGGCAGCCCGCACCTCTTCCAGAGACCTCACCCTGCTCGCCTGCGCCCCTGGCCCTGACGGGTGGCGTGGTCTGGCCCCCAAGTCCACCCCTCCTCCAGGCTCCCCCGTCTGTCTGGTGAAATCCTGTTTACCCCAGAAAGCACAGGCGTCCTTCTCACCCGGAAGCCTTCGGGGGACCAGGAGCTCCCGCAGTGGGTCCCCCAGGCCCCATCTCCGAGTTGCCCACGTCTGGCATCCACAGGGCCACCTGGGAGGGTGCCGTGCCTTTTGTCCTCGACCCCAATTCCTGCTTTCCGTCGGCCCCCACCCCTCCACCCGACAAAGCTCAGCGCTTAATTCCCGGCAGTTAGCCTTCCAACTCTCTTTAAAATTGACTTTTCATTATGAAGATAACAGAGCAGCAACATCTGAGCACCAGGGCGATGACGGTAAGGCTCCATGAGCTTCCTTCATTGTTCAGCAAAAACAACAGAACAAACCCTTTCATCCGAGAAGCTGGGCTCTGAGCGCAGGCAACGCGCGGGGCTTAACCTCCAGGCCGGCTCGCTATCTGTCACACGGGGGCCGTGCTCCGCGGGGCCGTTCCCAGCGCTTCTGAACCAGGCGATGCGGGCAGGGCTGAGCCTCAAAACACATCGGGCTTTCGACAACTTTCCCGATGGATGAGGACGATTCACGAGCTGATAAAAACGAAACAATAGATAAGACGGCCGCGTGGACCTTCACCCTTCTGGGGGGTGGGCAGTGGTGCCACGGGAATTACGAAACGCCCAAGGAATCCGCACCCTTTCCCCTTTGTGTACCGGGGCTGGAAAACCCAGATAAGCACCTGCTTTTCTGAACCTTTATCTTGACTCTCGGGATTTGCGGATCTGCTGTTGACTGCCGTTACCCCAAAACGCCGAAGGCGGGTGCGGGCTGTTCCCCTGACTTGTACCTTGGTCGAGCTCGGGGGTCCCAGCGTCCGTCTGCCCGACGGCAGGGCCTCCTCGTGCAGAGCGAGCAGGGCCCTGGGCGTCCTGTTGGTGGCCGGCGCCCTCGGCCCAGCGCCACACTCTGTCCCGGGGGTTCAGTGCCCGCCTGTATCCAGTGCGGCCTGGCCTTTGCGCTTCGCTTCCTGCGCTGTCCTCCGCTGGGGACGCGGCTGCACCCGAGTGGCCTTTGCAGGCAATCACTGCGCTTCGTTTGCTCATTTAACAGTGAACTAACAATGGGCCACAGAGATTAAGAGCCAGAGGCTCAAGGACGGCTGTTTCTGCCCCGCGGGGCCGGCCCCCAGGTCCAGGCAGAGGCCTGAGCGCAGAGCGCCCAGGGGCAGGGGACGTTTGTGTCGTGGAAAAACACACGCCCCACACAGGTCACCGTTTTCAAGTGCATTTAACGCGTTAACAACGTTGTGCCACCACCACCTCCGTCTAGTTTCAGAACTTAGTCGTCACCCCGAAAGGGAGCCCTGCACCCGTCAGCAGTGGCCCCCATTCCTCACTTCCCCAGCCCCTGGCAGCCACTGAAAGGCTTTCTTTTTATTGAAATTGTGGTAAAATACATAGAACATACAAGTTACCATCTTAACCATTTTTAAGTGCACAGTTTGGTGGCATTAAGTACATTCACGCTGTTGAGGAAACATCACACCATCTGCCTCCAGCAGTTTCTGTCTTTCCAAACAGAGACTCTGTCCCCATTACACACTCACTCCCCTCCCCCAGCCCCGGGCCCCCACCGTCTACTTTCTGTCTCTGTGGACGTGACTCCTCCAGGGGCCTCACGTGGGTGGAATCAGGCAGGATTTGTCCTTCTGTGTCTGGATTCTCTCACTTGAGTGTAGTGTCCCCAAGGTTCATCCACATCACAGCCTGTGTCAGAACTTCCTTCCTTTTAAGGCTGAGTAATATTCCGTAGTGTGGATGGACCTCAGTTTGTGTATCTGTTCATTCGATGGACACTTGGGTTGCTTCCGCCTTTTGGCTGTTGTGAATAGTGCTGCTGTGAACACGGGTGTGCAAATGCCTTTGAGATCCTGCTTTCTTTTTTTTTTTTTTTTTTTGAGGATACACCCAGAAGTGGAATTGCTGGATCACATGTGATTCTATTTTTAATTTTTCGAGGACCCTCCACACTGTTTTCCACAGTGGCCGCACCGTTTTCCATTCCCGCCAACCGTGCGCAAGGCTCCGGTTTCTCTACATCCGCGCCAACACGTATCTCGTTTTCCTGATAGTAGCCGTCCTGATGGGTGTGAGGTGGTGTCTCGCTGTGGTTTCGATTTGCGTTTCCCGATGACCAGTGGTGTTGAACATCTTTTTATGTGCTTCTTGACCATCTGTGTGTCTTCTCTAGAGAAATGCCTATTCAAGTTTCATACCCATTTTTTAATTGAGTTGTTTCTTAGGAACTTTGTTTTTTAAAATAATTCTGAACTTTACAAATAATACTGCCAAGAACCACCCCAAACCCCGCTGCTTGTGAGACACATGGGGATCCCAGGACCTGCTGCTCTGAAGCTCACAGAAGGAGGGGCACGGCCGCCAGGTGGGGGGCTCGTGGCTGCCTGGAGCCCTGATGTCTGAGCGCCTGGTCTGCTTCCTGCAGGCAGGGGATTCTCGGGCCTGTGCCCTGGTCTTGGCGCCCGGCCGGCTCACAGGTCCCTGGTCCATGAGGCCAACTGCAGCTGGGAGGCGACCTTGCTTTGTCTGAGGGACAGTGGCCAGGTGGGAGGGGGCCCTTTGTCCCTCTGGTGACTGCGGTCTTAGTGGAGGTCCCTGACACGAGGACGGCCCCTTCTCCCCATATCTGTGGGGCAGAGCTCAGGGCCGTGCTCCGGCCGGTATCCTTGACCCCTGCTCACACGCGGGCATGCAGGCACCACGTGCGCTCACGGACAGGGGCCTCTGGGCTGACTCTTATCAGTGGAGGGGTCAGGTGTGATGGGGGGGGGCCTGAGCGGGACCGAGAAGGGTGTGGGGACCTGGGGGGCGGGGTGGGGAGGAGCTGGAAGGACAGTGTCCCAGACCGAGCACTCGGGCCCAGGTGGGGAGGGGCGGGTGCCTTGGGTCGGCGGCAGGCTCTCGGGTGGGCCAGGGCAAGCCCTGACCCTTAGTGTGGGCCATGGGGCCAGGGCGGTGGCTTGAGCGGGGCTGTGGAGGCAGGGGCTGAGGTGGGCAGGCCCTGGGGGGAGTTTGAGGCCTCTGTGTTCCCCTCCGGGGCTTGCTCAGGGCCTGGTCTGCAGAGACAGCCGAGCTGCAGGCCTGCCCCTGCCGGCTGGAGAAAACCCAGGGCGAGGAGAGTGGCCGGGGTAGGGGTGCAGGAGTCATCCTTCTGGGTCTGGGTCACTGAGGCTGGAGGCTGGTCCCCCTTTCCCCGGAACTAAGGGGAGGCCGCCCTGCCATTCCGTGAGCCTGCTTTGGACTGGGAGTGCTGTCCCCTGAGTCAGGGGCAGCCCCACTGGATGGCTTGGGGGTCAGCCCTCCGGCAGGCCCTAGCCTACTGGCCTCCACAGATGGACAGTCCAGCCCAGTCAAAGCCCCCAGAGCAGCCCCCAGCCCAGGGTGGCCCAGGCCCCTCTGGTGAAAAAATTCCAGAGTCCCTGCAGGTCCAGAACTTCGGGCCAGCCTCTCCGCCCTCCCGGCACCCAGGTCAGTGGACGGGTGGTTCCAAAAGATGGTGATGGCTGGGGCCACAGGGAGGCCCTGGAGGTCCCGGTGAGCGGTGGCCAGTCCGGATGCCCCGGCCTTGGCCCCAAGTGCCACCCTGCCCCGCGCTCGAGGCTGACGGTGTGGGGATCATTTCATCTTGGAGCAAACGTGTGCTTCCCCTGCCCTGGTCCGGGCTCTCTCCCGCCCGGCATGCGTGCGGTGCCACATTAATGCACAGCCCGGCCCCGAGCTGCATTCCAGACTCAAACGGGATTTGGGGATTAGCGTTGTTTTAAATTATTCCTACACCTCACCCCTCCAGAGGGAGAGTCCCCCAGCCCCAGCCCGCCAGCCCCAAGAGGGCAGGGGTAGCTCTGAGCTCGAGGCCAGGATAATTTGGGTGGAGGGGGAGACACACAGTATCAACAGCCAACCCTGGGAGTGACTTATTTATCTGAAGGTCTGTTGCAAGACTGAACTGCAAGTAAGCTCTTACCTGATGTTTATAAGATTTCTACCACTTCGAATATGCTTAGGACGTGGCTGGAGAAGGTATTTAAGTAACAAAATAATGCATCAAAATAAGAACAAACCTGCTAAGTGATTGATCGGCCCGATGGTGTTTGGATTTGCAGAGCTGGGATGGAGGCTCTGAGGACTGCTCGTTGGGGGACTCTGTCCACCCCCTCGGGGCCATCAGCAGTCCGGTGACCCCTCCACTGGCAGTGAAGATGCCAGTACTGGTGTCTCAGCTTTGGGGACCCAGAGGTGGTGGCGCTGTGGCCCTTGTCGAGATGGCCAAATACTGGAAGCCGGACCCTCCACCCGCTACGCCGCTACGCCGCTACCCCGCTACCCCGTCATTCATTGCCAGGGCCTCCTGTCTGTCATCTGCTCCTCACACCCACTTAGGACCGGCCGGGCCAGAATCTCGGGAAACACACGCACGAGACGAAGCCCTTGTACCGGGGAGCCCTCGGTCGCTCGTTGGTCTGATCGTTCATTCATTCATTCATTCGTTCATTCATTCATTCACTCACTCAGCAGATCCATGTCCAGGGCCAACCAGGGCAGGCGTGCTCCGGGGCCGGGGAGAGGGCGGCGGGCAGGTAAACGTGGTCCCTTCCCTGGTGGGCTCAGCCCCCCTCCAGCTGAGGACAGAGGTGGCAACAGCACGACCCTCTGAGGCCACAGAGCCTGCGAGCGTCCACCCTCCCTCACTCTCCACCGTCCCCCACGTGCCCCCAACCATATATACCCCCACCCTGAAGAACTTGACGTTGCGAACCAAGAACTTTCTTGCAAAAGGAAAGCGGTAAATTTCCCACATTTTCTCCCATTATCCCCCGAGCTTGCCCCAGACACAAGCTGGATGGTATAAGTATTCCATCCTAATGATGGCTTTCAGGGAGCCAGTGTCCGGCTACCCCCTCCTGGTGGGCTCCCTGGTGGGGGAAGGCAAGGCCGGGCACGGGAGCAGGGCCTGCCACCTGTCACCCAGTGGGAGCAGAAGTCCCCAGACAGGGCTGGGTTCCCTGGGCTGGGGCGGGGTGGGGACAGGGCAGGGCACCAGCTGGAAGTGAGCTGACAACGTTCTCAGGTCCATCCCCGCTGTAGGCTGTGCCAGAACTTCCTTCCTTTATAAGGCTGAGGAATATTCCGTTGTGTGGATGGACACCACATCTTGTTTTGGCTATTCAGGGCCCCTTGAGATTTCGTGTGAATTTGAGGGCTTTTTCTATTTCTGCAAAAATTGTCATCAGGGTTTTGAGAGGGATTGCATTGAGTCTGCAGATCACTTTGAGTGGCATTGACATGTTGACACTATTAAGTCTTCCAATCCGTGAACGTGGGATGTGTTTCCATCTATTTGTCGTCTTTCATTTCTTTAAACAATATTGTTTAGTTTTCATTGTACAAGTGTCCCACCTCCTTAGTTAATTCGTAAGTACTTTATTCTTTTTGATGCTAGTGTAAATGGAATTGTTTTATAATTTCCCTTCCACATTGTTCATGGTTTGTGTATAGAAATGCAACTGATTTTTGTGATCAACTTTGTATCCTACTTTGTTGAACTCATTTATTAGATCTAACAGGTTTTTTGCATGGAATCTTTGGGTTTTTTACACATAAGATCATATCGTCTGTGAACAGAGATCATTTTACTTCTTCCTTTCCAATTTGGAAGCCTTTTATTTCTCTTTCTTGCCTAATTGCTCTGGCTGGGACTTCAGTACTCTGTTGAGTAGAAGTGGTGAGAGTGGGTATCCTTGTCTTGGTCCTGATCCTAGAGGAAAAGCTTCCAGCCTTTCTCCGTTGATATGATGTTCGCTGTGGGGTTTTCATATATGGCTTTTATTACACGGAGATAGTTTCCCTCTATTCCTAGTTTGTTTACTGTTTTTATCATGAAAGGGTGCTGAATCTTGTCAAATGCTGTTTCTGCATCTGTTGTGATCAGGAGACCATGTGATTTTTTTCCTCCGTTCTGTTAATGTCATGTATTACATTGGTTGATTTTCATGTGCTGAACTGTCCTTGCATTCCGGGTATAAATCCCACTTGGTCATAGTGTCTAATCTTTTTTCTGTAGTACTGAATGCAGTGGTGGACCTGGGCCTGTCCAGGGGGGCGATGCAGCAGACCGGGGCCCAGGCCGCCTGCTTCTCAGTGGGCGCACGGGGGAGGGGGAGGGGTGCACGGGGGAGGGATGCGAGGTGAGCTCACGCCCCCTCTGTCCCCGCAGGAGATCGTCCTGGTCGTGTTCTTTGGGACAGAGTATGTGGTCCGCCTCTGGTCAGCCGGCTGCCGCAGCAAGTACGTGGGCATCTGGGGCCGGCTGCGCTTTGCCCGGAAGCCCATTTCCATCATCGGTGAGTCACGCCCGCCCCCCTGGAAGCTTCACCCCGAGGCTTCCTGACAAGGGCTGAGCACCGTCCCCCAGAATCTGGCAGGTGGACCCCCATCACGAGTACCACCAGGCAGAGTCCCTCCGCCGCCTGTGACAGGGCAGGATCCCAAGGCCAGTGGGGTGACCTCCCAGGTCCCCCACACAGGAGCCAGCCTCAGCGCTCAGGTCCTCTGTCCCAAGAGGCTGCTCACAGGGCAGGGGCTCTGGTCAAGCTCAACACAACGTGGGCGTCCACTGCCCTCAGCGGCCTGCGAGGCAGGGCTGGGGAGGTAGGCTCGCGTGGCCTCTGCACGTGCCTGGGACGGAGGGCCTGGTCTCCCCGTCGAGGTGTCTCCGTGTCCCCGTTGTGGGGCCCTGTCCCGCCTGACCGCCAGGCTCCTTGCTGGGGTCCAGCTGCCAGGCTGGTGACGGTGGCGCTGTCCCCTCCAGACCTCATCGTGGTCGTGGCCTCCATGGTCGTCCTCTGCGTGGGCTCCAAAGGGCAGGTGTTTGCCACCTCGGCCATCAGGTAGGCGGGGCTGCGGGCTCCCCGGTGCGGGGGTGAGAGCGGCGGGGCCGTGTGCTGGGCGGGGGGCAGGCTCAGGGCCGGTGCTGAGTTGGGCAGGAGCGCTCACTCACTTCTGGGACTCAGGCTGGGACCTAACAGTCTGCTCATCTGTAAACTGGGGTGATCCTGGGGCCGCCCCCAGAAGGCGGTCTGGGGGCCAAAGGAATTGAGAAATGTACAGGTTTAGCTCCGGGCCTGGCGTTCTGCCTCCACCTTGACCCTGGGCTTCGGGAGTGGGGAGGGGCGCACGGGGAAGGGGGAGGGGCGCACGGGGGAGGGGAGGGGCGCACGGGGGAGGGGGAGGGGCGTATGGGGGAGGGGGAGGGGCGCACGGAGGAGGGGCGCACAGCGACCTGTCCTCCGCAGGGGCATCCGCTTCCTCCAGATCCTGAGGATGCTGCACGTCGACCGCCAGGGGGGCACGTGGAGGCTGCTGGGCTCGGTGGTCTTCATCCACCGCCAGGTGGGTGGTCCGGGGTGGGAGGACAGGGTCTCGGCCCAGCCTCGGCCTGAGCCAGCTGGGCCGTCCTGCCCCCCACCTGAGGGGCCAGTGTCCCCAGCCTGCCAGGCAGATGGTGCCCACGTTCCTCAAGCTGGGACAAGAGACTGTCGGGCAGATGGAAAGACAGAAATACAACATGGAAATGGGTCCGAGAGGCCCAGAAATCTAAAACGGGGCAGATGATGATCAGCCCTGTGAAGGCGGAGGTGGTTGACCCGCACCCCTTCGTGAGGCCCAGCCCCGCATCTCACCGAGGTTCTGTGGGAAACAGAGCCGGGCCGGTGGTCCAGGGCACTGGCCTCGCTCCTGGAGGCCGAGACCCAACATTGCCACTGACGAGCTGGGAAAAATAAGTTATTTCTAAAGTCTGATGTCTGCATGTGAGACATGCTGCCATTTATGTCAACTTGGTGGGAAATGTTGGGGCTTGCCGCCGGCAGGCCCCGCTGCCTGTGATGTCTGCCCGGCGCGGGTGCCCAGGTGCCCCGGGTGCCCGTGGGCGCCGGCTGGTCACACCTCCTCTGCTGTCTCCCAGGAGCTGATCACCACCCTGTACATCGGCTTCCTGGGCCTCATCTTCTCCTCCTACTTCGTGTACCTGGCCGAGAAGGACGCTGTGAACGAGTCGGGCCAGGTCGAGTTCGGCAGCTACGCGGACGCCCTCTGGTGGGGGGTGGTAAGTCGGGACCTTCGGGCCATGCGGCCACTGCCCCCTGGGCCTGGGCGGGGCGGGGCCAGGATGTCGCCCTGGGGCTCTGGTTTCTCAAGATCTTATGCCTCGAGGCAGCCCCCCCAAATGCTTGAAGCGCTGTCTGGGCACAGGTTTGTAGTTGGATGGGCAGGCGGCACAGGGCTCTGCGCACAGAAGGGCCCAGCGTTGGACTCGTAAAGCCTGACAGTCACCATTGTGGGGTCCGTAAGGTTTTTATCTTTGAACTTGCCTTTTGGGAGGGAAGTCTGGCGGGACCGAGAACAACTGTGCAGGGGGCATGGCCGCACACGGTCCCAGCTCCCGCCTCCCCCAGGGCCGGGTTCTCTGTCACCCTGTGCCCTGTGTCTGTGAGGTTCTGTGCTGGCCCCTCAGGTATCCCTGCACCAAGGAGCGTGACTTTGTAGAGCAAACAAAAGCCACCGTGACATGTCAGGGGATCCTGGGAAAAAGGAAAGGGCTCCCACGTTTTGACTGCGCATCCGGCCCGCAAATTCTGTAGCCGGCCCCGGGCAGCGGTGACACAGAGGTGCCCCGGCTTCTGTCCCGGGGGCCTGCAGGCTCCCCCGCCTGTGAAGTTGGGCTCCTTGGGTGTGCCGTGTCCCCCTCCTGCAAGCACCCAGCACCCTGGCCTCGGCCTGGAAGTGGCCAGGAGTGTGGGCCGGCTCCTTCCAGGGACACGCTTGTGGTGGGGAAGGGAGACGTGGGGCGCGGGGGCGGCACGTGGCCATGCTGTGGGCGGTTGCAGGGGTCTCCGCCAGCTGCAGGACGTCTGGCTGTGTGGCCCCCGGGGCCTGCTCACCGCGGAAGCCCAGCATCCCTGGTGTGTGGGCCTCAGGGCGCAGGGAACAGCCCCCAGCAAACCCTCCGCTCGGGCCTCGTGGGGAGACAGGCCCTGGGCTCTCGGCTGCAGGGTGGCCAGCAGCCTACCGGCCTGGGAACAGCACGTGCGGGGGGCCCTGCGGCGGCCCAGACGGACCCTGGCCGTGGGCGAAGGCAGGGGTGCAGCCCGAATGCCCGCTCCGTGGGCCATCTCTGGGCCGTGGGCTGGCCCTGGCCCTCCCCCTTCCCTGTGCGGTGCGCTTGGGTGCCAGGGGCTAGTGCCTGGGGTCCAGAACAGCCTGAGCAGCAGAGTGGGTGACACCGGCCCGGCTACGAGCTGCCCGAAGCTGAGGGTGGCCGGTGGGAGCCCCTTTGAGCTGGGGGCTGGGTGGCTGACGTCCAGGCTCGCTCAGCCAGGGAGAGGAGAGGGTCGCAGGCTGCACGAGGTCGGGCCGAGGCCTCGGGCCAGCACCAGGTCCAAGGGGTCCCGGGTCCAGGCAGTGGCTGTGCCGGGCCCTGGCCGTGTCTGTCCCTGACCTGCTTCCTTCCGGAACGGGGGTAGGGGTTCACTCTCTCCCCAGGTTCCCCACCAGCCTCCACAGGGAGGCCCATCCCGGATGGTCCAGGTGGGGCGGGAAGCTGCTCCGTGCCTCCACCCACACCCCCGTGAGGTCCACACGTGTTGGGGGAGGGGCTCCTGATATTGGCCGAGTCAGCGTTTTTCTGGAAGCTTCCAGTGTGCCAGGCCGCCCAGGGAAGGCAAGCTCTGCCGGCCCCCCTGCAGGCCTGTGCCTCCACGGGCCCGGGCGTGGCAGCCCCCCGCCCATCCCCCCGGCAGGTTTGGTGGGACAGCCCAGCGCCGGGCAGGGGAGGGGACGCGTCCTGGTGACAGGCAGGTCCTGTGGCGGGATAGGACACTCAGAGCCGGGAGGATCCCCGGGGCCGGATGGCGCGGTGGGAAGCGCGTGGGTGACGGCCCGCGGCTCGGCTGATAAGCAGTGCTCGGCCTTGGCACTGGCCCCCCCTTCCCGGCCGCTCGGAGCTGCCCCCGGCCCGGCCCCTGCGAACACCGCTCCCGCTCGCACACCTGTGCAAACATCCGCCCGCCGGCCGGGAAAACGGCCCCTTTGTGCCCGGCTTGGCACCGGTGCCCCAGCCTCGCCGTCAGCTGCGGCCCCGGCCTGGCCATTGTTCCCGCGGGCCCGGCACCCCCGCCGCCCAGCTCCTGGGCAGACGACTCCCATTCACGGCGGTGGCGCCCCTGCAGCTGTCTAGGCGGGTGGAGCGGCCGCGGCTCGAGTTGTGGGCTGTGCTCCTGGCACGTCCCGGACAAACAGCTCAGGAAGCGCGAGCCAGAGCAGCCTGGCTGGGGGCTTCGGAGCCAGCTGGCCACTGCGCCCGGCGGTGGCTCTCCCTCGCTGTCCTCTGCGTGGCTTCGTGGGCCACGAGGGGAGCGAGCCCGGCCCTGCCGTGCCCCGTGGCTCCCCGTCTGGGGCGGACAGACCAGGGTCTGCCTACCAGGTGGTGCAGCCTCCGGCACCTGGCAGGGAGAGGCCTGCCGGCCGGGCCACGGCCCATCACCACGCTGCGTCCACACCAGACCGGCACCTCTGGCTGGGTGCGTGGGACAGACCCGAAAATAGGGCGTCTGGGCCGCTGGGATGGGCCATCTGCTGTGTTTCCTCTGCGGAGCCAGGGCAGGGGGGCGGGTTCCCGGGGGGAGTGGCCACTGCTGCGTGTGGAGCCGCCGGGAGGGCTGTAGGTGCCACGGGGGTGGCCCCAGCGTCCTCAGCATCCAGGCTTGGCCGGTGTTTGCTGGACGAGTGAATGAATCAGTTGATGTGCCCGTAAGACGGTTCTGTCCGTGGCCCCCAGGACAGCGGGTGCATCAGTGTCCTGGGGCGGCCACAACAAAGTCCCACAGACTGAGTGCCTTAAAATAACAGAACTGCGTTCTCTCACGGATCTGGAGACCAGAAGTCCGAGATCAAGGGGTTGCAGGGCCGGCTCCCTCCGAAAGCTCTGGGGGAGGGTCCTTCCCGCCTCTTCCAGCTTCTGGGGGCCCCAGGTGTTCCTGGGTTTGTGGCCGCACCTTTTGTCTCTTATCAGGACACTGGTCAGTGGGTGCCGGGCCCACCCAGGGAGCCCGGGACCATCTCCTCTCCAGATCATTAACCCAGCTGCATCAACAAAGACCCTCTTTCCAGATAGGCTTGTGTTCTGAGGGCCTGGGTGGACATGGATTTGGGTGGACACCCTTCAGCCCAGGACAGCGCCGTCCCAGGTGGACATCACGAGAATGTCTCTCCCCTCACCGAGCCTCAGTTTCCAGGCTGAGGGTCCCCTCCGCTCCCGCTACCCCAGGTGGGGACGCCTGACCTGGGTGTGAGAGCTCCCCCCTCACCCCGAGTGTGGCGCCCCATGCCTGGCTGCCGAGGTGTTGGGGAGGATTTAAGACTTTTTTCTTCGCCCTTGGAACAAAATGCGTTTGTTTGTGTTAAAGTTTGAGTGGAGGGAAAAGCAGTTTTTGCGAACACGGCCTCCTCTGTTTAGTGCCCGGGGGTCTCTCGAATCAGGAGGCTGCCGGGCTCTGTTTACCCCCTGCATCTAAATTTAGAATTTAGAGTGGAAAGGCTAGAAGCCGCCCCTGCATTCAGCCACCATTTAAAACAAGAGTCTGGCTCCTGTTCATTCTCCTTAGCTGTTGGCTCCAGAAGGTTCTGGCTCCCCAGGCTGGACTGCATCCTGGCAGAGTGAGGCCAGAAGGGTCTGGGGGCCGAGTGGGGGGCCTGGGTGAGGACAGGGCCTCCCAGATATTCCCATGCAAGGCCTGTCGGCACCGCCCAGTGGGTGGAACCAGGGTCAGGACCTCATCTGGAGCTGGGGAAACCGAGGCCCCGTGGGCCCGTGGGGTGGTGGGTCGGGCCCCCAGCCCTTCAAGGCTCTTCCTCTGCTTGGACTCCATGCAAAGCCCAGGGGTGCTGTGCAGCTAAGAGCAGAGGGTCTCCAGGAGCCCGCGCTGCCACCTGCCCCGATCCCATCCTGCACCTGTTGATAGTTGTGTATGGGGCTGAGACGGTGGGCTCTGGGAGCCCAGCCAGAGAAGGGCCTTTATGACTGGGTTTTGCAGGATGAGTAGGGGTCCACAGGGCAGGTCTGTCTCTCTGTACTTACTGCCCACTGAGGGACCCCCTGGGGCGATTTTCTTACATGGACTCAGCAGGCCCAGTGAGGGGGGTGTTCAGCTCTGGTCATCCAGGGTAAGAACTTTCCAGCTTCAGCTCGAGGGAGAGAAACACGGTCAGCGTCAGGGACACAGTGCAACAGGAAGTAGTGGGGTAAAACGGGCGGGGGCGTGGTGTGAAGCCATCCTGCTCCACTGCTGGCCTGCTGAGTGGCCCTGGGCAGGTTACCCAGCCTCCCTGGGTATAAGCTGGGTGCCTACTTTCATGAGCTGGGGAGGGTTGTCAGTGAGGGCACAGAGAGCCCAGGGCATCTGGCGCCCAGTGAGGACGCAGCAAAGGCTGGCTGTGAATCTTAGGGGCTGTTACTGGCCACGGTTCTCTTGGCAGCGCCCCCAGGCTGGCCGACAGGCAGTGACCCCCCAGCCACCTAATTCACACTCGAGTGTTCGTGGCTGCCACGGCCCAGTCACAGCCCTTAGCCCTGCTGGTGCCCAGAGTCCAGCTCTGCCCCGGCCGGCTCCCGGCCTCTAACACCTTAACTCACAGAGCGGCCCCTCTTCGCACGCGCATGTGCACGTGTGCACGCCTATGTGTGTTGGCCCTTCCTGGCCCCCAGGGACCTGTGTTTCCCGCCAGGACGGCAGCGGGGCGCAGAGGGGTGGGCGCACCGTGCAGCCGCGCTGGGGCCAGGGCAGGGCATGTGACCGCTCCGTGCCTCAGTTTCCCCATCTGTAAAATGGGAGGCGGCAGGTCTACCTCCGAGGGCCGACGTGGGGCTCCCCGAGGGGACCACAATCCCAGGAAGGTAGTGACTCTTTCCGTTGCTTCCAAGACATTCCTTGGAGGACTGGGGCCTCTTGGCCGGGCTGGTCCTGGGCACCAGGCACATTCCGGCAGTCCCGCTCTGCGCTGGGCGCTGGGGCACAGCCGGGGGTCAGCCGCCCGGGGGTCTCGCTCTCGGAGGCTTGGCCGTGGTCGGTCATGGTCCACACGCCGTGATTTCCCTGGGAGTCAGCGAGGGCCCCCCGAGGAGGACACACCGGAGCTGAGCCCTCGAGGCAGAGTCTCCTGCGTGAGGGGCCACGAGCCCGGGCGTGCTGTGGGGTGGGCGCGGCCTGGGCAGGGCCCGGGGTGTCCACAGCGTCCCGCCAGGCGCTGTGTGACGCTCCTGAGGGCCCCTCCCGAGGCGGGAGAAAGGTCTTGACCCCGTCCCCGCGGTCCGCGCCCTTTCCCCGTGAGTACAGCGGCCAGGGCGCCGAGGCTTCCACAGGGAGAAGATGCGCTCACGTGACGAGGAGCCCTGGGCCTGCGTGGGTTTCTGTTCGTTTATTGACTTTTTCCTTTTTGAAAGGAGGCGGGCTTATTTGGGGGTATGTGTTTGCTTTTGTTTTTACCCAGAATTTGCAAGCCTGGCAGGGTTGTCCCCTCGGCCCTCACGTGCCGGCCTCTGTCCCCTTCACGGTGTCCCCTGCAAGCCTGGCCGAGGTCTCCTGGGGCAGCCCCACGATGGCTGGAGCTGGGGCCCCGGACCGCTGCTCCCACCCTTTGCTGTCCTGAGGCAGTCCTGCCACCCGCCCAGCCTCCCCTCTGTCCACACCTCTCCTCGCCCGAGGTGCCCTCTCCCTGGCCCCGTCCTTCCAGCCTCCTCTGGGCAGGTTGGTGGCCCGAGGCTGGGCGAGCCCCAGACCCCACAGCGCAGCAGCCTCTAGCCCTGGGGTTGTTTTCCGGCTGTCCCGGCGAGGGGCCTGGGGATAAGCAGGCCTCGGTTTGGTGCCAGCTCCATCACTTAGCAGTGGTGAGACCCACCCCCGGCCTCAGTTTCCCCCTCTGGCAGATGGTCCCAAACTCACAGCATGGTCACGAGTTTGCCAAACGGAGGTGCCCCCCTGGTGCGAGCCCCTAGTGTCCACGTTGGCGCCGTCCTCACTCCCACTCCTGGCTGCCCATGGCCACGGCCTGCAGGGTGGCGGCAGGCTGACCGCGTCCTCTGTGGAGCCGGGCTTCTGGGCTGGCCCTCCCGCTTCCCCCGGAGGTCAGCGTCCAGGAGGAAATAAAATGACACCAGCGCCAGCCTCTCGTGATGCAAAGTGTTGGGGGGACTGGCGAGTTCTCTCGCGCCTCCTGTCCCTGGAGGAGAGACACGGGTGACGGGGGACGCACCCTGGGCTCAGCACCCCGGCTGAGTTGTCTCCCCGAGTCTGTGCCCAGGGGACGTGCAGCTCTGCATTCCGGATCGCCTGCCATGGGGGGCGAGTTCCGAGCACGCGGGCTATAAAACGGCCCATTCCTGAGCTGCTTGTGTCTGTGAATTCAGGAAAAACAAACAGCTCTGCGGGGATGGGCCATTTCCTCAAAGAGCTGAAAGGATGTCGTTAACTTGACAAAGAAGGTCTGTGGCAGAGTCTGAGAAGCCAGGAGTGTGCCCTGCACCGCAGGGTGGGGGACACCTGGCCGGGGCTCCCCTGGCTTCTTCCTGCCGCCCGGCCATTGGAGTCCCAGCACCTCCCAGCCAGGCGGGCGAGGACATGGGGTCCCGCCTCCGGTGCTCCTGTCCGAGAAGGGAGGTGGCCTTGGGCGTCCCCACCCGCTGGTCTGCCCGCACCGCTCGGCCCCCAGGGCCTTCCAGGCCAACCCCTTTCCTCCTCCCACCTACGTCCGTTTCCCAGTTGTCTTGGAATTTTTTTTTTTTTGCCTTAATTTTGATAATTAGAAGGTTGTATCATGTGTTATTTGTCTTGAGGCCCGAGTTTTCTGGCACCCCTTAAAATTTACCCCCCTGGCGTGAGGGCCACACTCAGGTCCATCTCAGAGGTCACCCTGCCCCTGGCTCCCTGCATGGCTGCCATTCTCGAACTTGGAGTCACTGGACCCCTTGACGCCCTTATCAGTGATTGAAGACCCCAGAAAGCTTTTGTTTACGGGTCTCACGTCTGTCAATACCGCATTAGAAAATAAAAGTTAGAAATTTAAAAATAGACCCACTGTATGTTTACACATAAATAAATAATTCTATGAGAACCATTTTCCGGAAGACACTGGACACGGCGTCTCGGACGCCCCATCCCATCTGCAGCCCTGATGTGCCTTTGCTCCGTGCACCCAGGTGTTGAGAGGCAGCTGCCGCCCAGGCCTCACACGAGGGGCGCAGACCCTCTGGGGGCTGCTGGCGAGGGGCTGCAGGTTCCCCTGGCCCCCTTATCTGCCTGCTGGCCTTCAGCCTTGCCCAAGGCCTCCGGCTGGCCTGCTCCGCCCTGCAGGTACCAGGCCGCGCTCCAGGTGTGTGCTGCCTGTGTGTGCGTGTGAGGCGTTGGGCCTAGAGAGAGCTGGGCTTGACGTGGGCACCGGCCCCTCTTTATGTGACCTCGCGCCATGTGTGGTACGTACACACGCCTGTGCCTCGTCGCTGCCTTAGCGTGTCTCGGCGTGCGTGTGCGGCGCCCTGTCTCTGTGTCAGGCCATCTGTGTGTGTGCACACGTGCTCGGGCAGCACATTGGAAGCGGGTGTGGACATGTGTCTGAGGGACGGTGACGTTGCCAGGAAACACTCCGTGTGGCGGTCACGGGAGCCAGGACCACGAACAGTCGCGTGGCGGGTGTTGGGCAGGCGCGTGCGCCCGCGCTGCCCCCCGGGTTGTGCGCTTTGGTGTAACCCGGGCTCCCGCACTGCGGTCCTTCCCGCTGCCCGGACTCCTGGTCACTCCTGCTTCCTGAGGGCCTCTCGCCTCTGCCCCGGGGCTTCCGAGCTGCCCTGTGTGCCTGTCCCTGTCTGCGTGGACACGTGTATGGGCCCCAAGGACCCTGCTGCAGAAGCCGCTGCCTCCCTCCTGGGCCTTGTTCAGTGGAATCTGTGAAATGGGCCTCCCCAGGCCCTGCTCCTCGCCGATCTCAGGGGGCAGGGGGTTCTCACGGAGGCTCCGTGCAGAACTCCCCGAGCTGCCAGGGGCCGTCCTCACTTGGCCTGGGCCGGGGGCCCTGGAAGGGGGAAGCGGGGCTGCCCAGCACAGGGCTGGCGAGACCACGGGTTGAGCGCGTGTGCTGACGGGATGAGCTGGGACTCTGGGCGCCCTGGTCCCCCCGCCAGGCGCAGAGCGGGCTCCCCAAGCACCCAGACTCTGGCGTGGACAGGTGTGGGCCACGTGGCCGGCACAGCCAGGGTGGCCTCTGAGTCCCTGCAGGATGGCGTTGTCGGGCTCACGCCGGAGGCCCCGCCGGGGAGCAAGCCTAGGGTGGGGCTGGGGTGGAAGCAGCCCCTCAGTCCCACTGTCCCGGCCCACGCCCTGGACGGACAGCTGCCCCGTGGGGAAGGAGGCTCAAGCTGCGTCTGAGTCCCTCTGAGAAAAGGGCAAACGCATCATCTGGTGCCTGGGGTGGCGTCAGGAAGTGGCGTGTCATCGTGGCCGGGCTCTTTGAGGAGGGTGGGCCTCTGTGGGCGCTTCCGGCTTCCTGGGGGCCGGAGCACAGCGACATCGGTGGCCCGGTTGGCAGGCCTCCTGGGGACGAGGCGGGGAGGCTGTCCCCCGTTGGCACCGAGCTCCCGTGTGTACGCTGGGGCTTCTTTCCTTTGCAGCGTTAGCGTGGGGGACCCTGCGGGCTCGAGCACCGCGCTCTCAGCTGCCTGGCCTCTCGGTGCTGGGCTCTCTCGCTGGCCTCTGTTGTGTGGTGGCAGGTCTCGGATGGGGCGCGGGGCTCAGGCTGGACGGACGGACGCCCGCCCTGAGGTTCTGGGGCTTGAGTGCCGACCGCTGTCCCTCGTCCTTGCAGGTGACGGTCACCACCATCGGCTACGGGGACAAGGTGCCCCAGACGTGGGTCGGGAAGACCATCGCCTCCTGCTTCTCCGTCTTCGCCATCTCCTTCTTTGCGCTTCCAGCGGTAGGTGCTCCGTGTTGGGGGGACTTTCCATGGCTCCTCAGCCTCCTCCGGGCTCTGGGGCTGGCAGGGGGGCCCTGTGAGCAGACCACCCTCAGGGGGCGCATTCAGACCCCAGCTCGCCGGCCTCAGAGCCTCTGGAGGCCGCCGCCTTCCTGTTCCCGGCCCCCGGTGGGTCCTTTGGAGCAAGTGTGGGCGGCGGCGATCACCAGGCCTTTCATGGCAAATAGTGGGGTGCAGGCCGGCTCATTCGGCCGTGGAGGGTAGGGGTGAGGCGCCCTTGGTGGCTGCCACAGAACCGCAGAGGTGCAAGCCGTGAGGGCGGGAGCGGTCTTGCCCTGTGGCCTGGGGCGGCTTTGACCCCTGTCCTTCCTGGAGACCGTAGACCATGGGCGTTAAAATCCCCTAGTTCACTCTGTGTGTATGTAGGTGCCTGCTAGGTGTGTGACCATACCGTGTGTGTGTGTGCACTGTACGTGCACGTGTTATACATCATGCAGTCTGTGTGTGTGTGTATGTGTCATGCACACGTGCTCCATGTGTATTTGTGTGCGTATGTATTGCCTATGCACGTGTCACATAGGTATACGTACCGCGTGCATTTGTATGTGCTCGTGCATGTGTGTCACGTATGTATGTTCTCTGTGTGTGATAGTCCTTAATGCACTGCATGTGTGTATTGCGGGTATGTCTGTGCACGCACGTGTGTGTCACGTGGCTGTGGTATAGCGTGTGTATGTATGTACACATAGAGCGTATGTACATGTGTATGACTTGCTCCCCTCTGTGGACAGGGAGCTCCCCCTGGTGAGCCGGCCCTTTCCATCCCGTTAGCAATCCTGGGGGGGCGCAGCAGCGGGTCCTGCTTGGGTGGGGCTGCCTTCTGCCCCACGGGCTGGGCCGGAGGCACCGACCTCCTCCGTGGGGCCCGCAGCGCCAAGCAGGCCACCGGTGCCCAGCCTGTCTCTCCACTCCCCCGTCTGCAGGATGTGAGCCCTGGTGTCTGTTCCTTCCAGGGGATTCTCGGCTCCGGTTTTGCCCTGAAGGTCCAGCAGAAGCAGAGGCAGAAGCACTTCAACCGGCAGATCCCGGCGGCAGCGTCGCTCATCCAGGTGATGGCAGCCGCCGCCGCGGCCTCGTCGCCGTCGTGTGGTGGTCAGTGTGCCCAGCTCTGTGTCGCCCGGGCAAGTACGAGCCGTGTCTGGTCTGGGAACGGCTCTCAGCCCTGAACTGACCCGGCCCCCGGGGCCGCCGAGACCCTCTCCTGTGGACCCTCCCGAACACGGAAGGGCCGCGATCCGTGCCACAGACATGCCCACCTGTTGTAACTCCTGTCCTGGGAACCGTCGGGTGATGCCGATGGGGTGGGGGCACAGGAGCGTGGGAGCCCACCTTCCTCCATCCTGTGGGCCAGTCCGGGGGGACGAGGAGGTGGCCTGGCCAGTCCCGGATTTGGTCAGTCCTGTGGGCCCCTGGCCTCCAGCTGCAGCGGCCACCTTGGTGTCTGTCTTCTCCCTCCTCTGTGGGCAGCCCCCGACTGCGAGGGAGCAGGACTGGGAGGGAAGAGTGAGGGGTCCTCAGGTGCCGTTGCCCCCCAGGGTCAGGGGTCGGGCCTGCTTGTGCAGTACTGATGCTTCTGGGCCACTCCCAGCACCCACGGGGCTCCGTACTCCCGGCCGACAGGAGGTGAGGACCGGTGACCAAAGGGCACGGGCCGCGCTGTGGACTGATGGGCCAGCTTGGCTTTCTGAAGGCCCGGCAGCTGCCCCTACAGGGCCCGGGGCTCACAGTGCCGGGCCTTGCGGGCGGGGCAGGGGCGCACCTGCCCTCAGCCCCTCGCTCCCCGCACCCTCCTCCCCGCCAGGCTTCTGGGAGGAGGCTGCCCCAGAGGCCCCCAGCCTGAGAGCAGTGGGAGAGGAAGGTTCCAGAGGCGGGCAAGCAGGCAGGCGGCCCCGAGCCCCTGGACACTGGGCTCCGGCACCCCAGGCTCCTGGAACAGCCTGGAGGACTGGCGGCCCTCTCAGTGCCGAGCAAGGCTGGGGCACAAGGACCCGTGGAGACTCGTGTTCCGAGGGTGTCGGTCGGCGGCGGCCCGGGGCTGAGGAGCAGGCGGAGTGGGCGCGGGGCTACGGCGGGGGAGGCTGGGCAGGGGCCTGGAGCAGGGCTGTCATCGCGTGTCAGCGCGGCCGTGCGGCCCTGCACCCGCCGGCGTGGCTGCGGTGCACAGCCTGGACCCCTTTGGGCACCCGGAGCCGAACGGCCCCCGGAGACCGTCTGGGGTCACGCCGGTGACCGCAGCTCAGCCAGGGCCTCTATTCTGTTCCTCGTAAGCCTGTCCGGAGCCGCCGTCTGGGGCCGGACGCTAATCCTGCACCGGAAGGAAGTGAAGGCAGCAGCCGTAAAGCTGGGGGCTCGGCCCCCCCTCAGGCCTGGCTTTATGGCGCCACGGCCTCCTCTCGGGGAGACCGTAAATCAGGCTGCAAATGGCCTGCCCACGGAGGGGGCGCACTGACTTCCCGCGGGGCGTGTGTGCGGCCCCACACGGGCCTCCCAGGAGGCGGGAGAGGCCTGGAGCGGGGCCTGGAGGGCGGGACTGGGATGAGGGACGGCGGGGCGGGAGGGGGCATGTCCGCTGGGTTCCCGTCACAGAGGTGGCATCTCTGTCCCAGGACCCCTTCCCCCGCCCCCGGCATCTCTCTCTCCAGCTCCCACGGCCGGCAGTGCCAAGGCCCTCAGGGTGCGTCCTCCTACGAGGCTCCTGGCGCCCCCTCCGGCCCCCCCACCAGACGTGGCCTCCCCTTGGGTCTCCTCCTCCAGGCCACACCCTGGTGGTAGTCGCCGTGGGCGTCTCTAGAGTGAAGGCCTGAGACCTTCACCCCCAGGCCATCTGGAGGCCCCGGAAACTGTGGGTCCCTGGGGGCTCTGCCTCCTGGACACTCAGCCCCGCCTCCTGCTGGCCCTGGGGGCCCTGCCCCTCCACGCCCCCAGTGACCTCTCCCCTGCGGCGTCCCCGAGGAGAGGCCGGCAACCAGGACGGGGGTGGGGGGCGCCCCGCGCCCCGCGGGGGACCCGGCAGGTGGAGGTGGGCGCACACGGACTGGGGCTCACGGGCCCCTGTGGTGGTTGAGCCGTGTGCGACTGTCCATGAGGCTGTGGGCTGCAGGAAGGGAATAGGCTCTTGCGGGTGGGGGCAGGCCCTGAGCCTGGGGAAGGGGCTGGTGGGCAGGGAGCCCCGTGGTCTTGCCAGAAGGGGGCCCAGGCAGGAGTGGCGGGCCGCAGCTCCCTGGGAGCCCCGTCAGTGGCTCCGCGGGTGACAGCCACTCCCTTCTGCTGGTTTCAGACGGCGTGGCGGTGCTACGCGGCCGAGAACCCCAACTCCTCCACCTGGAAGATCTACGTCCGGAAGCCGCCCCGCAGCCATGCGCTGCTCTCCCCCAGCCCCAAGCCCAAGAAGTCTGCCATGGTAACCAGCCCCCGCCTGCCACCAGGATGGGGCACTCACACACGGGCGGGGAGGCCACACGGCCACAGCTCACGGCCGGGATTTGACTCTGGTGCTTCAGCCCGGTGTGGCCCATGGCGCTGTGGGCACTGGGGTATACACCCCATGCTGGGCTCCTGCCATCCCGGTGTCCCCAGGCTTGGGGGCTTGTAGGACTGGCCGCTCCAGGGCCAGGGCTGTGGGAGGTCCCGAAGAAGTACCCCGGGAACAGGACGGGCTGGATTCCGGCCAGCTGCTGGGAGAAGGCTCTTGAGAGGGCCTTGGTGTTGGGCTTTCCATGCTGGGCCTGGTGGGCCGCAGGGGCTGGAGGTGGCATCCTGGTTCAGGGAAGAGGGTCTCGTGGTCATAGGGTAAGGGAGCTCGGGCAGACTTGAGGCAAGAGTCTCGTGAACGAAGGGTGTGGCCTGCCCCGACAGCTCCTTCCTGGCCCGCGCCCACACCATCCTTGGAGAGACACAATCTCCCAGGTTCTGGCTGCCTCTGGAGCTTTTGCACCTGCTATTTCCTCTGCCAGAAGGTTCTCCCAGATCCCAGCATGGCCTGCTCCCCCCAGGTCACCTCCTCAGGGAAGCCTCGGCTGGCCTCAGTCTGTCCACCCCGCCCCTCTGCTCTAACTCTCCGCTGGTCACAGCCCTCGTTACCACCTGCCCTGGGGTATTCCTGTGTATTTCTCTGTTTGCTAGTTTCCTGTCCGCCTGCCCCCCAGGCTGTGAGCTCCCACGGCAGCCACTGGGCAGAGCTCCTCTGGCCGCATCACATGCTGCAGCCCACTCTGCCTGTGTGCGAGGGTGCTGACCTGGGCCCTGGCAGGTGCCCCAAGGGTGGTCTGGGGCCAGCAAACGGCCTGGCAGAGGACGCCCAGGAACTGACAATTTTATTTGTCTGGTTTTTTTAGGTAAAGAAAAAAAAGTTCAAACTGGACAAGGACAACGGGGTGAGCCCGGGAGAGAAGATGCTGACCGTCCCCCACATCACTTGCGACCCCACGTCGGAGGAGCGGAGGCCTGAACACTTCTCGGTGGACGGCTACGACGGTTCTGGTGAGAAACCTTCACACAGCGTGAGGGGTGGGGACAGGGCCACGCTCAGCTCTGACCCAGGGCTGCTGGGGCCTCTGGGGTGTCCGGACGCCCCCTTCTCCCCCTCGCACTTGCTCTTGTCCTGTGGACAGCTGGTATTGTCATGTCTGCTCCCGCTGGCCCACTGTCACCCGCGGACGTTCTCCTCTGTTCTGGGCTTCTGGGAGCGAGGCCCTGCCTCGCTCTTGCTGTGTGGCTGGCGCCCCAGGTCTGGCAGAGAGGAGGTGGCCCGTACTACACGTTGACCCCCATTCCAGGTGGAGTGGGGCCGGGGGTCCTGAGCCAGCACCGTGTGTGCCTGCAGCTCTGCCCTCCTTGACGCTCTGTGCCTTTGTTCTCTGTCACTTCTGTGTCCATCCCTCCCCTCTTGGACTTCTTCCCGGGACCCCCAGAATGTTCCCGCATCCGCCAGAATGTTTCAGCTTACTGGTGGTTCAAGGGTGGTGTCACTGTCTCAAGCATGGCAGAGGGTGATGAGTTCATGTTGTGCTCATGGGCGGCTGGCGCCCCGTCCGCCTGGTGCTGGCTTTGTGGGCGGCCGACCCGCGATGTACCCTCCGCATCTGGTCACTGCTGGCAGAAGGGCAGAAAGTGTTCTGGAAAGGAGCCACGGCCTCTCCCTGCTCCCAAGGCTGCCTGTGGACATCCTCTTTGGGAGCTGGGTGTGCAAGACCGAGCCTGGGCGCCCACCCTGCTGGGCGCTGGGCTGCCCGGGGCCTCATCACACACCGTCGGGATTCTGGCCCGGCCGCATCGCCGATGGGCCCCTGGGATGCGTTGCCTGCCTGCCCGCTGGAGTGGGTACAAAGGACAATTGTGACAACAGCTCCGGATTTGGGGCAGGACCATTGTCGCAGTGCAGATGGGGGCTTTCTGCAAATGCTAATGCGCAGGTCGGGCGCCGGGAGGAGCTTCGCTCGCTGTTGGCTGAATACGGAGCAGCCCGAAACGATGCGTCCATTCAGCCTGTTTGGCGTTATTAAGTCCTCAGTGATGTCTGCGGAATGTTAATGAGGTACAAGTGCCGGGGAAGTCGGGCGCCTTTTGTGGAATGCTCCCGCACGGAGGAGTTTTTTCTCTCCTGCCAACGCGATAAGTCAGCCCAGCCCAGAGCCACCGGATTTCTGGAGCCTGAGCTGTCGGCCTGGGTCCCGTGGGTTACCTGACACTCCTGAATCCTCCTCACCCGGAGGCTCTCAAGAGCCCTGGTGTGGGCGAAGGGGCGCTAATCCCGGGGCCAGATGCCATCACTGGGAAAGGCCTGCAGGCCCAGCTCCCACGCACTGGGGCGCGAACAGCCATGCTGAATTCCACCGCCACGCCAGTCCCAGGCCTTGAACCTGAACCTCACGAATGGGGCGTGCTGGACAAAATCATCTCTGTCCCAGCACGTGGTACCTGCCCGCGCGCGCCCACCTGCCCCCCTGCCCACGGCGCCTACCAGCCCAGGGTATCCCCTGCCCACGGCAGTGCCCGCCCGCACACCTCTCCCCCACCTCAGTGATTTCTCTCTGTGTCTCAGGCTCGCAGCTTCTCTGGGCTCCTGTCCTGCGACCCTCAGACCCCGTGTCCCAGGCAGAGCTGCTCCCCCTCGTTCGTGGGTTCTAGAGCCTTGTCTGAGCCGCTCTGATTTCCGGGTGGATGCCTGTCTTCAGGGGAGATCTCGTGAGTGGTGACAGGTGGCCGGGGCGGCCCGGGTCCCTCCTGCACGGCACCCACCCCTCTGCAGGTTCCGGTCACTCGGTTGCTTGCACCATCCTGACTCACCAGGGACTGTTCGCGCTCCTCGCCATCCAGGGAGGAAGACAGGCGACAGCACGAGGGCAGAGTGTGTGGGCCTCTGAGGGATGAGCACCTGGCTTGAGCCGGACAAGTCCGGGAAGGCTTCTAGGAGGAGGTGACATCAGGGCTGAAGTGGAGCTGGCCAGGAGAGCGAGGAAAGGCCAGCGAATGGCAGGAGCATCTTGGACAGAGGTGTTCGGGGGCCAGCCACACCTCTGCGTGTCTCTGCCAGGTGACCTGGGCGTGGCACGTGGTGTCTGCGTTGGGTGGGGTGCTGACCGCACCCACCTCACATAGATGCCTGCGGGGCTTCTTCACCAGTCTGGCGGCCTCGGGCATGAGTCATGACCCGGAGCCAGCAGGCATTGGACGGGGCAGATGGTGGAGGCCGCGGAGCAGGAGTGGCCACGGGTCAGCCCTGTGCCCTGCGTGGTTCCCTGGGGTGGCACGCACGGGGCAGCGGGCAGGACTTGGTCAGGGCCCACAGGCGAGACTCGGTGGCGGGCCAGCCCAGGACCTGCAGCCATGGTGTCGGGGTGCGGGTAGGGGGAGCCGGGCACCAACTGGGGGTGGGACCTGTGACCTCAGGGGCTCCCGGGGCGATGGTGGAGCTGCGGGGGGTGGGGGGGCGGGGTGAGGACACCGGGTGAAAAGAGAACTCTCACCACAGAGACTTCAGACAGAGAATTTCAGAGAATGACGGGCCCGAAGCCCACGTGCCCCGCTCCGTGGAGGGACCGCGTCGGAGGCGCGGAGGCCCTGCCCGCCTTGGGGGTTTGCTCACGTCTGATGGGCTTTGCCGGGGGTGGGGGGGGTCCGATCCTCTTGCCTTCCGTGTGTGGAGGCCGTGCAAGTCGATTCTGTCCTGACGGCCTGCCCGTCCCATCAGTCGGCAGCTGCTCCGTGCCTCCTGCACCCCCTCCCTCGGGCCAGGGGGCTCTCACCCCATCACCGTCCTGTTTCACGGGCCCTGCTGCCCCGTGTTTGGGTTTGGCCTTTGTAAACAGTTCTCTGCGTTAGCTGCTTGTCCTGACGCTGGAGAAGCGTGTTTGCCGACAGACTTGCGAGTTTTCTGTCTCTCAGTCTGGACTTAATTTCCTTCCTCCTGGAGCCTGTGCTCTCTTCCGGGATGGTCTGTCGATGGTCTACTCAGTTTCTGCTCGTCTGAAATTTTTGTATTTTGCCTTTGCTCTTGGACAATGGTTTAGTTGTATAGAACATCACAGGTTGAGATCTGTATTTATTTTAATTAAAAAAATTTTTTTTAATTGAAGTGTAGTTGATTTTCAGTGTTTCAGGTGTACAGCAAAGTGATTCAGTTACATATATATATATGCATATATATATTTACTCTTTTTCAGATTCTTTTCCATTATAGGTTATTAGAGGTCTGTATTCTCTCTGAGCAGGCTGGAGATCCACCACTGTCTCCCGGCTGGTGTGCCCTGTTGAGCTAATTGACAGTCCTTTGTAGGTGACCCTTCCTCCCGTCTGGTGACCTTGAATACCTTCTCTTTGACTTTGGTGTTCCATCGTTTCACTGTAGTGAATCAGGCTGGTGGATTGTTTTTACTTGTCCTGCCTACAAGGTGTCGTGATTCCTGAATGAGGGTTTGTGTCCTGCATCAAGTGGAAAATCAGCCCCACCGTGTCATAGAATAGTAGTACCTCCCCTAACTGCTCTGACCTCGCCTGGAAACTTCCACTTGCCCCTCCTGGTCCATCCTCCTTGGCGTCTCTCATACCCCCCGTCTCTGTCTTCCTGTGCTGCATCCTCAGCAACTTCTTTGTGGTTTCCTAACTCTTCACGTGTGCCAGCCAGCGAGGTGTTTATTTCAGTTGCCACCTATTGTTTCATTTCCGTATGTCCTCACGTGGGGGTCTCACCTGCTTGGTCTTAGCATCTTGTATCTTCCTCACGTTTGACGACAGAGCTTTGGATTTTTCAGCCCCTTGAATGTGCTCATCTGCTCGTATCCATCCTGTCACTTCATCACCTGCGGCTCTTGGAGAGTCTGATTCTGTTCGTGGTGGACTCTCTGACGCTTGCTTCCTCGTGGGTCTGCCGGCTTAGGCTGTGATCGTGGAGGTTTTGTGTCCATGGGTTCCCGTGGGCTCTGGAGAGGTGATCCCACGAACCACGCCAGGACACGCGTGGGGTTGGCTTATAGGTGTGGGGTTTTCTAGACAACCCGTGTCATGGAAGCACAGAGCCAGGGTCCTGTAAGATCGAGCCTAAGCACACGCACCACTTACACTCCAGGAACACAGGCCGAGGCAGGTGAGTTTCCTTTCCCCCCGTTGGCCGATGCGAGGGTTTGGTTGGGTTTTGTCCGGCTTTGTGGTTTGGTTCGCATCACCCTTTGGCTCTTGGTTCAGCTTCTCGATGTGGAGTCTCAGCTGCCAGTTCTTGTTTCGTGCTGCTTCCAGGCATGGCCTCTTCCCCTCGGGGGGCAGTAAGGTCCACACTGGGGCTCCTTAGGTGGGCAACCCCGGGAGGCCAGCGGGTCAGAGCCAGGGCGCACCTGCTCCCCTCTTGGCCATGGGGACACCCCCTTCCCTGTCAGGTGAGCTCAGCGGAGCCTGCAGGAGGTTTGCTCTGTTCCAGAACTTGCAGAGAGAGGCTTTTCATGGCATCAGGCCCACTTATTGGCAGAAACGGAAGTCCTCCTCTTGGCGACAGACAGAGCTGTTCCCGGCGAGGAAGCCTGGGAGGCCCCGCTGGCTGGGGCTGGGCACTGATGCTTCAGGTTGGAACTTCCCCGGGTGTCCCTCGAATCACCTGGAGAACTTTACTTTTTAACACAGACTCAGAGACCCACCCCTCAAGATTTTGAGTCACAGTGGCTGTGGGGAGGCCCAGGAATGTGTGTCGGTAACAAGCCCCTAGGTTACCTGGAAGCAGGTGGTCCATGGACTGGTGTAGCCCTGAGGGCGAGGTTCTCCTTCTGTGACATCCTGGTCTGTGTCCGCCTCGGTCTCACCTGGGTCAACGTTGCCTTGTTCAGGACAAGAATAGGGTCCCAGGCGCCCTCCTGGCATCTGCCCCTCTGTTCTGGTCTTGGGGTGTGACGTTCCCCCTGGCTCTGGGGAGGACTTGTGATCATAACTTCCGGTGACCATCCTGGTCACCACACATCACTCATGCAGCCTCGGGGTCCCGGGGAGGTGGTCCCTGCAAGGTCTTGCAGGCTGGGGCCCGCGACTCCTCCAGTGGGTGTGGGAGTCTGGCAGGGCAGGAGACGAGGCCCAACGAGCTCTGTGGGCATGTTCTGAACTCCCAGACCAGAACCTTCTCACGGGCTCTCCCCCAGGCTGCTCACTCCCGTCCCCTCCGAGCTGCCCCAGGACTTCACTGAGGATGGTCTCTCTGTATCTTCCTCACTGTCTTTCCCCCTCCCGTCTGCTCTGGACAGCCAGTGAGCAGGTGAACAAATGTGCCTGCTCAAACCCCCCCCCCAACCAGGATTCCCTGTCCACTCGGGGCTGCCGCCTGGATGCCTCTGGGTCTCGCAGTAGTCTGGCCCTCACTCATCTTCCCAGCTCTGCACCCCCCGTCTGCACCCACAGCCAGGCTTTTCCACCTGGACCCCTTTGCCCGAAGGTCACCCCACCACGGCCCATCTCTTCATGACCAAAAGATGGCCACTCCCAAATTTCAAGAGATTTTTTTTCTGCTTAAAAACATGGCATATGCTCATTATAGAGCCTATGAAACATACACACGAGAATAATGAAGAAAAATAATCCCCTGTTGTCTCACTGCCCAGAGTAGCAACGGTTAGGCTTTTGACAGATGTCCTGTCTCCTTAGTTTTAAAGAATAGACACACCTGGGTTGGTTCCACCCACACTATCCAGTATTGTTCCTGCTTTTATCACTTGCTGTGATACGAGTGTACAATTGATTTTTTGCTGTGTCCAGTCAAACGTTTATGCCAGTGATTTTGTGCTCCTGGTGTGCTGCCTTAGGGGAGGGGTCTGCAGGCTAATTTGGAAATATGATGGGCAAGGATTCCGTGATGTGTTTCTGATTTTGTGGGAATTGGATCCAGCGTTTTACTATTTTGATTGGTGGTGTTCCTGGCTTTCAAACTCTGTCAAAGACAAAACAAAATCCCAAACTAGAGAATATTTAGAAAAATAATAACAGAAGTAGTCCGTATCGGATCCTATAATATATAAAGTATTTAAATGACTGTTGATTCATAAATTGGTATATCTAAATATGACTTCAAACCCAATAGCCAAAAGGGAAAAAATAATGAATAATATGTAAAAGGAGAAAGAAACAAATCCAAGATGAGAATTGGGGATTTTAATCCACCTATCTCAAAAGTTGATAGAACAAGTAGAGAGCAAAGCAGTAAGGATATAACTCTGAACAATACTTTCAACCAAGTTGACCTAATGAACACTTATAGAACACTCCTCCCAACAATAGCAGAGAACATACTGTTTCCAAGTGTACGCAGAACATTTACCAAGATGGAAGCAGGTTCTGAACCATAAAACAAATCCCAGTACATTTAAAATGATTCAAGTGATATATAAAGTCTTTCCTCTGACCACAATGGAATTAAATTGAAAATCAATAATAAAAAGATCTCTGGAAAATCCTCAAATATTTGGAAACTAAATAACATGCTTCCAATAGGACAGGGTCAGAGAAGAAATCCAAATGGAAACTAGAAAATATGTTGAACTTAATGAAAATGAAAACACAGCATATCAAAATGTGTAGGCTCTGCTAAGGGCAGCACCCAGGAAGCAGCACAGAGCACCAGCATGTACACTAGAAAAGAATTGGCTCCAGTCGGCCTCAGCTTCTACCATAAGAAACTAGAGAAAGAGTAACAAGCTAAACCCCAAAGAAGTAGAAACAAGAAAATAATAAAGCTCAGAGGGGAAACAAATGAAATGGAACACTCAAAAACAAAAGAAAAAATAATGAAACCAAAGGCTGATTTGTTTTAAGAAGATCAATACAGTTGATAAACCTTTACCCAGAAATATCAGGAGAAAAAGAGAGAAGACACAAATTATCAGTATCAGAAATGAGTGATATGGCAGTACCGATTCTACAGATATAAAAAGGATCATAAGGGAATACTTATACAAGTCTTTAAATTCAGCAACTTAGGTGAAATGGGCAAATGTCTTGAAAGATGTAAACTACTCAAGAAATAGATAACCTGAATAGTTCTCTCTCTGCTGATAAAATCAAAGTTATAGTTCAAAACATTCCCCCAGACATTCTCCAGGACCACATGGCTTTACTGGTGAATCCTGCCAAGCATTTAAGAAAGATAAAATCAATTCTAGACAACATTTTCTGGAAAATTGAAAAGGGGGGAATAGTTCCAAACTCATTATGAGGCCAGCATTGCCCTGATCTGAAAACCAGCCAAAGACATTGTAAGAAAAGAAAGCTATAGCTAAAGACATTGTAAGAAAAGAAAGCTATAGTTAAGTGTCCCTCATGAACTTAGATGCAAAATTTTATTTGCAAAATTTTAGCAAATCCAATCCAATAATATATTAGAAGATTATACATCATGACCAACTGGGGTTCGAGAATGCAGTTAGTTTGACATTTTAGAAAATCAGTCAGTTAACCATATTAACAAATGAAAAACCATACGATTTTCTCAATAGATGCAGAAAAAGAATTTGACGAAATCCAACAGCCAAGTATTACAAAAGCAAGTAGAAAATAGAAAGGAGCTTCCTCAACCTGATAAAGCTCTCAACGAAAAAACTACATCTATAGCTTCTTTTTAAAAAAATATTTATTTATTTATTTGGTTGTGCTGGGTCTTAGTTGTGGCAGGTGGGCTCCTTAGTTGTGGCATGTGAACTCTTAGTTGCGGCATGCGTGTGGGATCTAGTTCCCTGACCAGGAATCAAACCTGGGCCCCCTGCATTGGGAGCACGGCGTCTTAACCATTGCGCCACCAGGGAAGTCCCAGCTATAACTTCTTAATGAAGAAAGACTGACTGCTTTCCCCCTAAGGTCAGGAACACAACAAGAAGGCAAGAGAAAGAAATTTTAGACGTCCAGGTTGGAAAAGAAGAAATAAAACTGTCTTTATTTGCAGATGACATAGTTATCTGTGTAGAAAACCTGGTGAATATATAAGATGACCACGAGAACTAATACGTGAATTTAGCAAGGTGGCAGATGCAAGATCAACATGGAAAAATCAATTCCATTTCTGTGTTCTAGCGGGAAATAATCTGAAGTTGAAATTTTAAAATACCACTTACAGTAACATGAACAATATGAAATACTTAGAGACTAATCTGACAGAAGATGTGAGAGCTGTACGCTGGAAATTATAAAATATTGCTGAAAGAACTGAGAGAATATCTACATAAATGGAGAAGTATACCATGTTCATGAATCACAAGATTCAATATTGATTTCTACACTCAGTATAATATCAGTCAAAATCCCAGCAGGCATTTTGTAGAAATTAACAAACTGATTCTGAAATTCATATGGAAATGCACATGACCTAGAACACCAAAACAACTTTGAAAATGAACAAAGTTGGAGGACTACACCAGCAGTGTGGTGGTAGCATCAAGGTAAGCAAACAGATCAACAGAACAGACTAGTGAGTCCAGAGAGGCCTACACATTTATGGACAACTGATTTTTGATCAAGGTACAAAGGCAATTTGGTAGAGAAAGCGTAGTCTTTTCAACAGACAGCATTGGAACAACTGGATATCCATATGCCAGAAAATGAACTTGGACATACATCTTGCATCATATATAAAAATTAACTCAAAACTTACCAGAGGCCTAAATTTAAAGCCAACAAATATAGAAGAAAACATAGGAAAAAAACCTTTGTGACTTTGAGTTAAAGATTTCTTAGACATGACACCAAAAGCAAAAGCCAGAATTAGAACAAAGTAACTGAACTTAACAAAATTACAGGCTTCACTTTGAAGGACACTAAGAGAATGAACAGACAAACCAGAGATTGGAAGGAAATATTTTCAAATCATACATCTGATAAAGGACTCGTATCCAAAATATATGAGGGACACTTAACGACTGAATAGTAAGACAACAAATAAAAATGGGCAAAAGCTTTGAACAGAGACTTCATCTAAGAAGATATATGGGCAAGCACATGAAAACATACTCAACATCATTAGTTATTTGGGAAAGGCAAATTAAAACCACAATGTGATACTACTATACATCATTATACTGGCTAAAATTAAGAAGACTGGCCATACCAAGTGCTGGTAAAGAAAGCGGAACTCTTATACTCTCCTAGTGGGGATGCAAAATGGTGCAGCTGCTTTGGAGAACAGTTTGGCTGTTTCCCAAAATGTGAAATATATGCCCACCATATTATCCAGACATTCTATTCCTAGGTATTTGTCCAGGAGAAATAAGAGCAGATGCATATACCGACACTTGTACATGGAATATTCATAGCAGTTTTATGAAAAGTGGAAACAACCCAAATGCCCATCAACATTTGGGCAATTGTTTTTAAGTTGTAGAATATCCATACATTGGAATACTACTCAAAAATGAAAAGTAACAGCCTCGATGAACCTCAAAATAATGACTATGAGTGAAAGAAGCCAGACCAGAAAAGAGCACATACTGTATTATTCTGTTTATATAAAACTCTAGAAAATGCAGACAAATCTAGAGTGACAAAAAATCAGTTGTTACCTTGGGAGGGGGGTGGGGGGACGGGGACCGTGTTGGGAGGAGGAGTACAGAAGGGCTCAAGGAAGCTTTAGGGGGTGATGGGTATGTTCAACACATTGTGGCAATGGTTTAATTGTACGTCAAAAGTTACTGAATTGTGGGGGAAAAGTTACTAAATTGTATACATTAAACGTGCAGTTTATTATACATCAGTTATGCCTTAATGAAAAAAATATAGAAAATAAAAATATTTTGTATAGCAAAAAATACGAAAAATAATTTTTTAAAATTATATCCTGGGAAAAATAGTTACCACTCATATCATAGACATAGGACTAATTTCATCAATATATTAAGAAGCTCTTGTAAATCATGAAGACAAAAGAATAAAAGGTACAAAGACAGTTCTCAGAAAAGGAAATACCAATGATTCTTAAGGATGAAAAGATGCTGAGAACCTTGATTATGATACAAGAAATGCAAATTAAAGCCATGAGATTTTTAAACCTATCTGATTATTAAATATTAAAGAGTTTGGTGGGTGAATGTACAGGGAAACCCTCCACCTCAGTCATTGATGTTGGAAGATTAAGTTGATACAACTTCTATGGAGACAAGATAATTTCAATGAAATGAAAGTTGCATATGCCCTTCAAACCCTTACAGAAATTTATTCTACACTGACAGTGCACATTTGCAAAATGACCCATTATCAGGATACTGATTCCTGCAATTGTTAAATAGCAAAAGATAGCAAACCACCGACGTATCCATCAGTAGAGGTCTGCTTAAAGAAAAGTATCATGTATCCATTAAATAGCCATTAAGACTGTGAAACTGTATTCTCAGTGTTGATGAAAGACATACCTGATATCTGATCCTAGAAATAACAGGGCCTCAGGTTCAAAAGAGCAAGAAATCTGCCATCATGTGTGTGCTAATACAAATGTTCTACAAAAAGGAACTCTGTCCACCTTTCTCTGTGTCCTGGAATGGTTTGAAGAACATTGGAATTATCTTCTCTTTAAAGGTTAAATATTAGAACTAAGTTGTAAAACCGTCTGGGCCTGGTACATGTTTTAAAGGAGATCTTTAATCTCCTCTTAGTCTGTTTTATGGTAATTTGCTTTAAATAAATTTACTGCACCTTTTGGGGTAATTTATTCATTGCTATTTAACTCCTCAAGGGTTTCATTTATGTTGCCACTTGGTAGCAACTAATTTTCTCTTTTAGTGATTTTATGTCTTCTGTATCTCTCATCTCTTTTTTTTTCTTGCCTGAGCTTTTATAGTTTTGCTCTTTTTCCTTAATCAAGTTCATGAGAGAGTTATCTATTTTATTTATTACACTTTTATTATCTTATCAGAAAATCACCTTTTTGCTATTTTTGTTTTCTATTTCACCAATTTGAGCTTTTATGTCTATTAATTCCCTCTTCCTGGTTAACTTTATTAACTTGTAATTTAAGAGTAACAGTACAATTATTTAAAGTCTTTCTTCTAAAAGGCATTTTAAAGGTTATAAATTTTCCTCTGATTGCAGCGTTAGCTATGACACATAGATCTTACTATGAAATATGTTCCTTTTCATTGCGTTATTGGTAGTTTTTATTTTGTGTTTTGATTTACTCTTTAGAGTTCTTTTAAGAAATGTTTTCTTAGTTTTTAAGCAGTATATTTTTTATCTCTGGTATTTATTTCCAATTTAACAGGCTTACAGTGAGAGGATGTGGCCTGTGAAATCTCTACTTTTTTAATGAAGATTTTCTTTGTGTCCAAGTACAAAAATAAAATTATTGCTTTTGTAAATGTTCCATGGACCTAAGTTAAGAAGATATATTTTCTTAAATATATAAGAAATTATATATTTTCTTAAATATATAAGAAATTATATATTTTCTCAAATATATAAGAAATTATATATTTTCTCAAATATATAAGAAATTATATATTTTATTTGTAGGACATGAACTTTTTTTGTATACAACAGATAAAATTTATGTAGAGATGGATTATGTATACATACATATATACATGAGTACATACATATATACTTATTCACTGCATCATTCAGATATGTTCCAACCTTCTTTATTCTTATTATTTATTTTAACCCAACACATCTGCCAAATTCTGCAATGGGAAAATTAAATCCTTCCTTTACACATATGTTTTAAAAAGTCAAGTGGCAAATTTATGGACTGGTTTCGAGCACAGCCCAATAGTCAACCTTCCTGGGGCCAAAGCCCAGCTCTGCCATTTTCTCCCGTGTGACCCTGGGAAAACTACTGCCTTCTCTTTGCCTCAGTTTCTGCATGCATGAAATCAGGATCCTAACAGGGCTGCTCCCAGGATTGTTGTGTTGACCGAGTGAGCTAAGATATGCAGGTGCCCACCCAGGGCCTGCCTGTATGTAGCCAGCACTCTGGTGTCTCTGGGGTCTGCTCTGGCCCTCCCTTACCCTCCCCTGCCAAATAGCCCACATTCCACCCGGCTCCCTGTGCCACAAATCTCAGGGCTGGTCTTTCTTTTAAGCTTTCTCACTTTTATTACTTTATCATACACCTGTAACTCTACACATGTGTATAATGTGTATGTTTTTGTGCTGTTCTTTTTTTTCCCTCACATTTGCTTGGTTGCCTTACCTCTGCAACTTATGTTAATGATGTAAGATTTATTCTCATGTTTTTCCCAGTGCTCATGATGAACTAAGTATACTTGATACTATAGGGGTTTATCATTGATTTCCAAACATATGGGATCATATCATACAAGACTCCCTCCAAAGACGCTGGAACAATCCGTGCTAAAATGTACATCTCTCCTTCATCCCCATGCTCTGCACATGCCACAGTGCTCTCTGTTGCTGAGAATCCAGTTTGCATCAGGTTTTGGCCGATTTTCTAAAAACCTCCCTTGAGCCCTACTTCCCTACGTACAAGTACAGTAGTCCCCCATCATCTGTGGTTTCACTTTCCACAGTTGCAGTTACCTGCGGTCAACCATGGTCCAAAAATATTAAATGGAAATTTCCAGAAGTAAACAATCCATAAGTTTTCAATTGTGTGCCAATCTGAGTAGCGTGATGAAATCTTATGCCGCCCCGTTCTGCCCCCCCAGGATATGAATCACCCCTTTGTCCAGTGCATTCTGCCCTTTAGTGACTTAGTAGCTGTCCTGGTTATCAGATCGACTGTCGTGTATTGCAGTGATTGGGTTCAGGTGACCCTTGTTTTACATAATAATGGCCCCAAAAAGCACGAGGAGTGACGCTGGCTATTTAGATATGACGAAGAGGGGCTGTAAAGTGCTTCCTTTAAGTGAAAAGGTGAAAGTTCTCAGCTTTTTAAGGAAAGAAAAAAAAAAGTTGTATGCTGAGACTGCTGAGACCTATGGTACGAATGAATCTTCTATCTGTGAAAGAGTGAAGGAGAAAGAATTTCGTGCTAGTTTTGTAGTCACAAGTCAAACTGCAAAAGTTACGGCCATAGTGTATGATCCGTGCTTAACGTGGGAAAGGCATTACATTTGTACAATAAAATATTTTGAGAGAGACTACGTTCACATAACTGTTATTACAGTATATTGTTATAATTGTTCTATGTTATTGCTAATCTCTTACTGTGGCTAATTTATAAATTAAACTTTATCTAAATTACGATATAATTTAAATATAAATTAAAATATAAACTTTAGTATGGAGGTTCCTTAAAAGACTAAAAACAGAGTTACCATATGCTCCAGCAATCCCACTCCTGGACATATATCTGGAAAAGACGAAAACTCTAATTCAAAAAGTTACATGCACCCCTATGTTCATAGCAGCACTATTTACAATAGCCAAGACGTGGAAGCAACCTAGATGTCCATCAACATATGAATGGATAAAGAAGATGTGGTATACGTACACAGTGGAATATTACTGAGACATAAAAAAGAAGGGAATAATGCCATTTGCAGCAACATGGATGGACCCAGAGATTATCATACTAAGTAAAGTAAGTCAGAGAAAGACAAATACTATATGATATCAGTTATATGTGGAATCTAAAAAAATAATACAAATGAACTTATTTACAAAATAGAAACAGACTCACAGACATAGAGAACAAACTTATGGTTACCAAAGGGGAAAGGGGTGGGAGGGATAAATTAGGAGTATGGGATTAACAGGTACACACCACTATATATAAAGTAGATAAACAAGGATTTACTGTATAGCACAGGGAACTATATTCATTATCTTATAATAACCTATAATGGAAAAGAATCGGAAAAAGAAAACAAATAACTATATATAACTGAATCACTTTGCTGTACACCTGAAACTACACAATATTGTAAATCAACTATAGTTTTACATATATAACTATTGTAAATCAACTATAGTTTATATATATATATATATATATATATATATATATATATATAAACTTTAGGTATGTGTGTATAAGAAAAAACATACACAGGGGGCCTTGGTATAATCCATGGTTTCAGGCATGCACTCGGGTTCTTGGAAGATATTCCCCCGTGGATAAGGGAGGGCTACTGTACCTTTTTTCTATGATAATTTCCAGGATGTATTAGTTTGCTATGGCTGCCATAACAAAATACTACAGACTGGGTGGCTGAAGCCACAGAAATATGACAGTCCTGGAGGCTGGAAGCTTGAGATCAAGGTGTCAGCAGGGTTGATTTCTCTTGGGGACTCTCTTCTTGGCTTGGAGATGGCTGCCTTCTCACCGTATCCTCACGTGGTCTTTCCTCTGTGTGTGCATCTCTGGCGTCTGTATGTCCAAACTTCTTATAAGGACACCAGTCTCATTTAACTTAATCACTTCTTGAAAGGGCTTGTCTCCAAGTACGGTCACATTCTGAGGTACTGACGTTTAGAGCTTCAACATATGAAATCTGGGGGCCACGACTTAGTCCGTAACACAGGTATTAGGTGCATTATTCATTTCAGTGGGTGCTGCCAGGTTGCCTTCCTCAAGGGCACTCTGCCAGCCGCCATTGGCAGAACGATTTTCCATCCTGTCAGCCGAGTAGGGCAGGGGTTCTCCGCTGTGACACTGTTGAAGTTTGGGGCCAGATCATTCTTTGTTGAGGGATTGTAGGATGTTTAGTAACATCCCTGGGTTATGACAACCAAAATGTCCAGATGTTGCTAAATGTCCCCTGGGGGGCAAAGTCACACCCAGTAGAGAACCACTGTGAATGCCTCAGGGTTTGGGGGAATTTTTTCAGCTGTTTATTTGGAAGTAATTTTTAATTACAGAAAAATTGTAAGAGTAAGAATGAGCTAGAAAACACAGACCCTTCACTAAGATTTGATTCACTGATTGTTAATATTTTGCCCCATTTATTTGATCATTTGTACTCCCTTTCTATATGTATATTCGCGTAACACTTTTTTTTCTGAACCAGTTGAGAGTAAGTTGCATACTCTACACCCGTCTGCCCCTAAACATTTTGCTGCATATTTCTTGAAAAATAAAGATGCCCCCTTTTAAAGCTCTAGCGTGGTTATCAAACTCTGCAATTAAACGTTGATCCAATCCTTTACCCAGTCTACCATCGGTATCCCGGCTTTGCCAGTTGACGTGACAATGTCCTTTGCAGCATTTTTTCCCTCCAAGGCAGGATCCATCCCAGGGTCAGTATTGCCTTTGGTTGTCATGTCTCTTTAGCCTCCTTTAACGTGGAACATTTCCAGTTTTTGTCTTTTATGACATGGACATTTTTGAAGGGTACAGCCCCGCTACTTTGGGTGGCGGGCAGGCGCGTCTGATGTTTCCTCGTGGTCAGATTCAGGTTGCGCGTTCCCAATGCGCACACTTCCAACGTGATGTGGTGTCCTTCTGGGGGTGTCCTGTCCCCGAGGCACACGATGGCATCTACCCCTAACTTTAATCACCCGCTGGAAACATTGTCCAGTTGTTTTGCTAAACAGTTACACTCTTTTGCCTTGGAACCAATAAACAATCTGGGGGACATACTTTGAGGCTATGCAAATAATCTGGCTCCTTATCAAAAAATGCCTCCCAGATTTAGAGGCTTTCCTGAACCAGACTTTATTATGGTGGTTGCAAAATGCTGATTTGCCAACCCCACTGCCCCTTCCACAGAAGTACTGGAAAAAAAAAAAAATACTGTCTCACCAGAATGGTATTCCAAGAGAAAATATCTCAACATTCTCCTATAAGAAGGAACCTCTCTTATCTTCCATTTATTTATTTCTATTGATTGATTGTCTATATGCATGGGCTTTTGGGTTTTTTATTATAATTCTTTACTGTCCTTCATTATTTTGATATTCAAATTGTCCCAGATTTGGCCAGTGGAAGACCCTTCAAGCTGGCATCTGTGTCCGTGTGACATGTGTTTTGTTGTTGTTTGTTTGCTTTTAGCAGTTCTTTATGTTCTGGTATAACAAGATTCGGGCTCTGCCCCAGCCCTAGAATCAGCCAGTTTTCCCAGGAGCCTTGGTTCCTTTTAATGGAGAATGAAATCACTAGACACCAAAATCTGGGCACTGTGTATGCTCATTTTTGTTAGGTATCTTTCCTTCTAGGCCCTTTCTGTGCACAGAGTTAAGGAAATGTACGCATATACACGCACACGTAAATACGCGTTGTCCTTACGTACGTAGACATGGACACAGAGACATGCACACACAGAAGCATTTGCACACTTTAGAAATCTTGGGTCCACACCAGTGTCTCTAATTCTCCTCCGTCCGTACTGGCTTCTTCCTTATTTGCGAGCCCCTTGTCCACAGTGAGATGCCTGGTTCCCAGCCACATCAACACACAGACTCATTGCTCAACCTACAGCGCACCTAAAACACTTTCTTAATTGCTTGGTCCTCATCACTACAAAATCAAACCTACTGAAAAGCGTCCATGCTCTGCTTGTAGCTCTCTACATCACCCTACTCACGACTCAGGGTGTACAGTCAAATACTATAGTTTCAGACACCTTGGATTAGTGATTTCTCCTCTCCCTCCTCCTCTGTCTTTTCAATGTGGTTATGTTACTCATTTGAAAATTAGTTGAGTATACATTTCTCTTTTTTTTAACTTGTTTTTAAAAATGCTTTATTAAGGAATAATTTACATACCATAAAACTTACCCATTTTCAGTGTAATTTTAGTAATTTACTGACATGTACCATCAACCTCTGCAGTCTAGGGTTAGAACGTCTCCCACCCCGCCGTAAGATCCATCATGCCCATTTACAGTTAATTCCTGTTCCCGCTCCCAGCAACCACTAATGTACTTTCTAGTGGTCTCCGTAGATTTGCCTACTCTGGACAATTCATATATATGGAATCATAAAAAATGTAGTCTTTTCTCTTCTGGCTTCTTCAAGCATATTTTTGGGGTTCATCCAAATCACAGCACATAAAAGTATTTCATTCCTTTTTATTGCTAAAAAGTATTCCCTTGTATGGGTAGAACACATTTTGTTTATCCATTCACCAGTGGAGGGACGTTGGTGTTGTTTCCAACTTGGGGGTATTATATTGATAAATAATGTGGCCCTGAACGTTCATGGGCAAGTCTTCGTGTGGACATGTGCTTTCATTTGTCATGGACGGATACCTAGAAGTAGAATTGCTGAGTCAAATGGTAACTCTGTGTTTAAGTTTTTGAAGAATTGCCAAACTGTTTTCCAAATGGGATGTACCGTTTTCCGCTCCCTCCAGCAAGCTGTGAGAGTTCCTATTCCTCCACCTCCTTATCAATATTTATTATCGTCCATCTCCTTTACTATAGCCATCCTCTCAGGGGTGAAGTGTTCTCTCATTGTGGGTTTTGATTTGCATTTCCCTCATGACTGATGATGCTGAGAATTTTTTCAGGTGCTTATTGGTCAATGATGTATCTTCTTTGATGAAATGTTTATTCAGATCTTTTGCCCATTAAAAAAGTTAAACTTTGTATTTTTAGACATTCACATGCAATCATAAGAAATAATACAGAGAGATCCCATGCGCCCTGTACACTGTTTCCCCCAGTGGTAACATCTTCTAAAACAGTTGACCCTTGAATAACACAGGTTTGAACCGCACAGGTCCACTTATATTTGGATATTTTTTTCAATAAATATGTGCTACTGTACTACACTATCCATGGTTCATTAATCCACGGATGCAGAAGTGCAGATTGGAGACCCAACTCCAAAGTTGCAAGTGGATTTTTGACTGCCCAGCGGGTCAAAAGGTCCCTAACCCCTCCATAGTTCAAGGGTCACAATCAGCACGTTGACAATGAGACAGTCAAGATACAGAACATTTCTATCTCCACAAGGATCCCTGGTGGTGGCCCCTTTATAGCCACACCCACTTCCCTCCTACTCCCCTCCCTCTTTAATCCCTTGAAATCACTAATCTGTTCTCCAGTTCTACAATTTTGTAATTTCAAGGATGTTATATAAGTGGAATCCCACAGCATGTGATATTTGGGATTGGCTCTTTTGCCTTAACATACTTCTCTTAAGATTCAGGTTGTTTCGTGTATCAATAGGTCATTTATTTTTTATTGCTGAGTAGAATCCCATGGTGTTGATGGACCGCAGTTGTTTAACCGGTCGCCCGTTGAAGGACATGTGGGTCATTTGCAGTTTGGGACTGTGACAGATTGTGATGGGCTGAATAATGGCCCCTGAAGTAACCGAGTTCTAGTTTCTAGAAGCTGTGACTGTCATCTTATCTGGCAAAGGAGGCTCTGCAGATGTGCTTAAATTCAGCATCTTGAGATGGAGAGGTGATGATCCTGCCTTATCCAGGTGGGCCCAGTGTCAACACAAGTGTCCTTCCACATGAGGAGGCAGAGGGGGATGTGACTACAGAAGAGAAAGGTGATATGACGTTGGAAGCAGGGGAGAAGACGCAGTGTGGTGTGAGGACAGGGTTATGAGCTAAGGGATGCACTTGGCTCCCAGAAGAAAAGGCGTGGTAACGGATGCTCCCCAAGGGGCTCCGCAAGGAATCAACGCTGCCAGGGATTTTTTAGTCCCGTAAGATTAATGTCAGACTTCTGGCCTCGAGAACTGTAAAAGAGTAAATCTGTGTTGCTTTAAGCCACTGTTTGAGGTAATATATTGCAGCGGCAAGAGGAGACTGATACACAGGTAAAGCTGGTTTAAACACCCGTGTGCAGGTTCTTGTGTGGACATAAGTTTTCATTTCTCTGGGACAAAAGCCCAAGAGTGTATTTGCTGAGTTGCGTGGTAGTTGCAAGTTTAGTTTTTTTGTTTGTTTGTTTTTTGAGAAACTGCAAAACTTTTCCCAAGTGGCCGTTCCCATTTTATGTTCCCTGCAGCGATGTATGAGCAATGCAGTTTCCCTGCGTCCTTGTCAGCCTCTGGTGTTGACATGATTTTTCATTTGACCTATTCTCACAGGTGTGTGGCACTGTCTTGTTGTGGTTTTAATTTGCATTTTCCCAATGGCTAGTGATACTGAAAATCCTTTCATGTGCTTATTTGCCATTTGTATATACTATTCAGTGAAATATTTGTTCCTATCATTTGCCCATTTTCCAACTGGATTATTTTTAACCACCGAGTCTTGAGAAGTCTTTATATATTCCAGATACTAGTCCTAAGTCAGATTTGTGGTTTGCACATATTTTTGCCCAATCTGTAGCTTTCCTTTTCATCCTTTTAACAGATTCCTTTTAATTTTGATGAAGTCCAACTTACCCTTGTAATGGATTGCACCTTTGATGTTAGGTCTAAGAACTCTTTGCCTAACCCTAGACCCTGAATATTTTCTCCAACAGTGTTTTTAGCAACAGCTGTATTAATATACAATTCATGTACCATACAATTCATCTAGTCAAAAATCAATTGACCACAGATACAAAGCTTTATTTTTTTAAACTCTCATACTATACCATTCATCTGTGTCTTACTTTATGCCAATACTACACTGTCTTGAACACTCTGTAGTAAGTTTTGAAATCGGGAAGTGTGAATCCACCAACTTCATTCTTTTTCAAGATTGTTTTGGCTATTCTGGGTCATTTGAATTTCCATATGAATTTTAGAATCCACTTGTCAATTTCTATAAGGAAGCCAGCTGGCATTTTGGTAAGGATTGTGTTCAAACTGCAGATCAATTTGGGGAGTACCGCCATCTTAACAATATTGTCTTCTAATCCATGAACATGGAATGCCTTTTGTTTATTTAGATACTTTCTTTCAATGAGGTTTTATGGTTTTCAGAGTATATATTTTGCACTTCTTAAATTTATTCCTGAATTTTTTCTTTCTTTATTGTGGTAAAATATTATACATATAAAATAAAATGTACCATTTTAACCATTTTTAAGTGTACATGTCTGTGGCATTAAGTACATTCACATTGTTATGCTTTATTCTTTTTTGATGTCATGTTTTCTTAATTTCATTTTCTGATTTTTTTATTGAAAGTTTGTAGAAATACAGTCGATACTGATCTTGCAACCTTGCTAAACTCATTTATTAGTTACAATCATTTTTTAGTGGATTCCTTGAGATTTTCTATATATAAAATCATGTCATCTGTGAATAGAGATAGTTTTACTTCTTTCTTTCCTAACTGGATGCCTTTTATTTCTTTTTTTGCCTAATTGTCATGGATGGAACCTCCAATACAATGCTGAGTAGAAGTGGTGAGAGCAGATATCTTTGTCTTATTCTTGATCTTAAAAAGAAAGCATTTTGTATTTCACCATTAAGTATGAAGTTAGCTATAGTTTTTAAATAGATGCCTTTTATGAGGCTGAGGAAGTTCCTTTCTCTTTCTAGTATATTGAATGTTTTTTTTTTCCATCATGTAAGTATGCTGAATTTTATCAAATGCTTTTTTCTGTGTCTTTTCTTCATTTGATAATCATGTAGTTTTTGTCCTTTATTTTATTGATATGGTGCATTAGATTTTCAGTTGTTAATCCAACCTTACATTCCTGGAATAAATCCCACTTGGTCATAGTGTATAATCCTTTTTATCTATTGCTGTATTTTATTTGCTAGTATTCTGTTGAGCATCTTGCACCTATTTTCATAAGAGTTATTGGTCTGTAGTTCTCTCCTCATGTTATATCTTTGTCTGGTTTTGGTAGCAGGGTAATGCTGGTCTCAAGAATGTGTTGGGAAGTGATTCCTCCTCTTCTATGTTTGTTTTTGGTGGGGGAAGAGTTTGTAAAGAATTGGTATTAATTCTTTAAATTTTTGGTGAGTTTACCAGTGAAGCCATCTGGGCCTGCTGGGCTTTTCTTTGTGTGTAGGGTTTTGATTACTAATTAAATTTCTTTATTTGTTATAGGTCTATTCAAATTTTCTACTTATAATTAGTAGTTTTTTACTTTCTAGGAATATGTCCATTTTATCTAAGTTGTGTAATTTATTGACACAAAATTGTTCAGAGCATTTATTATAATCCTTATTATTTCTGTATGGTTAGCTGTAAAGTTTTTCATTCCTGATTTTAGTAATTTGAGTCTTCTTCTGTCATTAGTCTAGCTAAAGGTTGTCAATTTTGTTCATCTTCTCAAATAACCAACTTTTGGTTTTGTTGACTTTATTATTTTTCTATCCTCTACTTCATTAACTGCCACTCTGATATTTAGTATTTCATTTCTTCTGCTTGTTTTAGGTTTAGTTTTTTCTTCTTTTTTCTTCCAGCCTCCTAAAGTGGAAAGTTAAGTTATTGATTTGAGGTCTGTTGTCTTTTTTAATGTGGGCATTTACAGCCATAAAAGCCTCTTTTATCACTGCTTTAACCATATCCCATAAATTCTGGTACACTGTACCTTCATTTTCATTCATCTCAAAGTATTTTCTAATTTTCCTTGTGAATCCTTACTTGATTCATGGTTATTTAAGAGTGTGTTGTTTAAATTCCACATATTTATGTGTTCCCCCAAGTTTCTTTCTGTTATTGATTTCTACTTTTATTCTATTGTGCTCAGAAAACATACTCTGTATTAATAGTGCCCTTTAAAATTTATTGAGGTTTGTTTAATGGTGTAGCATATGGTCCATCTTGGAGAATGTACCACGTGCACTTGAAAAGACTGTGTATTTCTGTGGTTGCTGTTTGTAGTGTTCTGTGGGGTCTAGTTGGTTTATAGTGTTGTGCATATCTTCTATTTCCTTATTGATCTTCTGCCTATTTGATCTATACATTATTGAAAATGGGGTATTGAAGTCTCCAAGTATTGTTGAATTGGCTCTTTCTCTGTTCAGGCCTATGAATTTTTGCTTCATGTGTTTTGGTGCTATATTGTTAGGTGCATATAAGTTTATAATGGTTATATCTTCTGATGAATTGACCTTTTATCATTATAAAATGTCCCTCTTTAATACTAGTAACATTATTTTATTTAAAGTCTACTTTGTCTCATTTTAATACAGCACTCAAAGTGTCTTATGGTTGCTGTGTGCATGATATATCTTTTTCCATCTTTTTACTTTCAGTCTGTTTGTATGTTTGAATCTAAAGTATGCTTCCAGCATATAGTTGGATAAGGCAGTCTGATAAGCTCTACCTTTTGATTGTTTAATCCATTCACATTTAATGTTATTAATATAGTTGGATTTGTTTGCAGTTTTACTTTTGGTTTTCTCTGTCTCGTGTAGTTTTTGTTCCTCTATTTCTCCTTTACTGCTTTCTTTTACATTTAATGAATATTTCTTAATATAAATGTTTAGTTTCTTTAGTTATTTTTGACTGAGTTATTTCCTTAGTAGTTGTTCTTATAGTTATAATATACATCTTAACTTATCAGAATCTACTTCAGATTTACACAACTTAATCCCAGTTATATACAGGTAAGTTATTCCTATATTGCTTTATTCTGTTTTACCCATTTCTGTGGTATTATTGTTAAACATATTACATCTATGTATGTTATAAACCCAACAATACAGTGTAATAATGATTACTTTATATAACTTTATGTCTTATTAAAAGAAAAGCAAGTATATATTTATAGTGTTTGTCTGATTAACCTCAGTTAACATATTTGACCCTATTCTTTCGTTACTTTGTATTCAAATTACCAACTGCTGACATTTCTTTAGCACAGTTCAGCATTGCAACAACCAACCTACTTTGAGTTGGTATTGATACTTTTTCTCTTCATCAAGGATTATCATTTTTGTGTATGCTTACTGTTTTCACTTTCTATTTTTTTTTTTAAAAGTATTTGTTTTATTTATTTATTTATGGCTATGTTGGGTCTTCGTTTCTGTGCGAGGGCTTTCTCTAGTTGTGGCAAGTGGGGGCCACTCTTCATCGCGGTGCACGGGCCTCTCACTATCGCGGCCTCTCTTGTTGCGGAGCACCAGCTCCAGATGCGCAGGCTCAGTAATTGTGGCTCACGGGCCCAGCTATTCCGCGGCACATGGGATCTTCCCAGACCAGGGCTCGAACCCATGTCCCCTGCATTGGCAGGCAGATTCTCAACCACTGCGCCACCAGGGAAGCCCTCTATTATGTTTTTATAATTTAATGAGGTGGATACATATAGCTCTAGTTGATTTGATTTCAATCCTCTGAATGTATATCACTTTCTTTTATACATTATCTTGTTTAAGGGGTTTGGATTGTTTTAAATTTTTCTATTACAAACACTGGATGTTGTTCCATTGTTTTGCTTCTGTTCTATTGTGTTGTGCTGTTTCCGTTTCGATTGCTCTATAATAATCTACTCTAAAACTTAAAAAAGAAAAAAAAAGACAAATATATTACATTTCTGTATGGTTCAGGCCCAACAATACAACTAAATACCTGTTGTTTTATACAGTTGCTTTACAATTCAGTTAGAAGAAATAGGAAGAAATATGAATTTATATTGTATAATTACATAATCACCTTTAGGGATGCTTTTTGTTTTCTTATATGTGTGAATTCAATTTACTATCTGGTGTCACTGAAAACCTTTCTTCAGTAGTTCTTATAAAGTAGGTATGCTAACAAGAAATTCTCTATTTTTGTCTATCTGGGAATGTCTTTATTTTGCCTTCCTTTCAAAAGACAGTCTTTCTGGATATAAGATTGTTAATTTTTTGTCTTTAAACACTTTGATTATGTAACCCCGCTGCTATTGGGTTCCATTTCTTTTTCTGATGAAGTCACCTGTTAGTTTTGTTGGTTTTCCCTTTTTTCTCTTGCTCCTTTCAAGATTTTCTCTTTGTCTTTGGCTTTTAGCATTTTTGCTATGATGTCATGTTCAAATAGTGACAGTTTTATTTTTTCGTTTCCTGCTTGTACGCCTTTTATTGACTTTTCCTGTGCTATTGAAGTGGCTATTACTTCCAGTAGTATGTTAAATAGGAATGATGAGTGAACATCATTGCCTCCTTCTCAATCTTAAGGGGAGCTCATTCAGTCTTTCACCATTCAGTATGATGTTAGATAAAGTTTCTTTTGGTAGATGGTGTTTATCAAAATGAGAAGGTGCCCTTTTATTTCTATTGTTTCTGAGTTTTTATCATGCAAAGATGGATTTTGTCAGATGAATTGTGTGTATCAGTTGATATGATCATGTAATCTTTATTATTTACCTATTAATTTGGTGCATTACGTTGAATGATTTTGAATACTGAACCAATTTTGCATTCCTAGAATAAATCCCACTGGTCATGGTGTATAATTCTTTTCATATATTGCTGAATTCTATTTGATAATATTTTATTTATTTTTAAATTTTTGGGGGAGGTTGCTAATGTTATTCTCATTCCTCTGTTGGTGATCTGCTTTCCCCACCTCTGGAAGCTTAGTTTTTTTTCCCCTTAATTTATGCTTAGCATTTTGAAATGTCACAAAAATAAGCCCAGAAGTGGGGTGTTTTATCCCTCATCTGTTTTGCTAGACACCTGGTGAGTGAGCCCTTTTAATCTGAAGACTCTCACATCCCTCTACTCTGAGAAATCAGTGTTTTATTTATTAATTTCCTCCCTTATAATATTTTCTCTGCACTCTCTTTCTAGAATTCCTATTAGTTGGATGTATCTCCTGGATGATTGTCTTTGTCTTTATATGTTAGTTGCAAATTTAAATTTTTGTTTTTCTTTTTACTTTTTGACCTCCCCTTCACTCATTTCTCCTACCTCCCCACCCCTCCTCTGAAAACCACCAGTATGTTCTCTGTACCTGTGAACTTCGCTTTTGTTGTTTCATTTTGTGTCTGATTTCACATGTGAGAAAGATCATACAAAAGGTATTTGTCTTTCTCTGTCTGACTTATTTCACTTAGTATAATGCCCTTCATCCATGTTGTTGAAAATGACAAGATTTCATTGCTTTTTATAGATGAATAATATTCCATTGTACATATATACTACAACTTCTTTATCCATTGATTCATCGATGGATAGAAGTTGTTTTCTTGGCTATCGTAAATAATGCTGCAGTAAACGTGGGGTGCACATGTCTTTTTGAGTTAGTGTTTTCATTTTCTTTGGATAAATACCCAGAAGTGGAATTCCTGGATCATATGGTAGTTCTATTTTTAATTTTTTGAGGAACCTCTATACTGTTTTCCATACTTGTTGCACCAATTTATAACCCCACCAACAGTGCACAAAAGTTCCCTTTTCTCCACATCCTCACCAACACTTGCTATTGCTTCTCTTTTTGATAATAGCCATTCTGACAGGTATGAGGCAAAGTCTTATTGTGGCTTTGGTTTGCATATCCCTGATGATTAATGATGTTGAGCATCTTTCCGTGTACTTGTTGGCCATCCTTTAGTCTCCTTTGGGAAAATGTCTATTCAGATCTTCTGCCCATTTTTTGTTTGTTTGTTTATTTGTTTGTTTTTGGCTGTGCCGTGCAGCTTGTGGGATCTTAGATGCCTGACCAGGGATTGAACCCAGGCCCTTGGTGGTGAAAGTGCAGAGTCCTAACCACTGGACCTCCAGGGAATTCCCCTGCCCATTTTTAATAGGATTGGTTTTTGTTGTTGTTATTGAGTTGTATGAATTCTTTATATGTTTTGGATATTAGCCCCTTATCAGATATAGAATTGGCAAATATTTCATAGTGGGTGAATTGTAGTTTGTGCTTTTTGAGGAATTGGTCTATTTCATCTAAGTTGGCAGAACTTGTGTACGTAGAATTGTTTGACATATTCCCTTATTATCCTTTTGATGTCTGCAGTGATTGGGAGTAAGAAGTTTTGTATGGTTTTCTTAGTAACTGCCCTAGGTATTGAGTATAAATATGTAATTTATCATAACTTACTGATATCAGTGCTTTACTTCTTTGAGTGAAGTATTGAAACCTTACTTCCATTTAGTTTCTTTTATCCTCACCATTTAAAAAATACAATTGTCTTTAAGTATTTCCTTCTCATCCATTAAGCACGACGTTAGATTGTAAACTTTCCTTTGCCATTCTTTAAGGGTAGGCTTGCTAGCAACAAATTCTCTGTTTCCCTTCTTCTGAAATATCTATTTCCCCTTCATTCCTGAAGTATATTTTGCTGATTATAGAATTTACAGTTGACAGTTCTTTAATATTTGAAAAATGTTATGCCACTTCTGCTGGTCTCCATGTTTTCTGATGAGAAATCCACTGCTGTTCAAATCAGTGTTCCCTCTAAAAATATTGTGCCATTTCTCTTCTTTCAAAAAAATTTTTTTGTCTTTAGTTTTCATATATCTATAATGTGTCTTGGTATAGATTTTGGGGGGTATATTTGGGTTTATACTTTGTATTCACTTAGCATCTTGAATCTGTAAGATTATTGTTCACTAAATTTGGGAGTTTTCAGCCATTATTTCTTTGAATACAGTTTTTATTTCACTCACTCCTCTCCTTTGGAATTCCAGTGATACAAATGTTAGGTCTTTTCCTGTGGTCAAACAGGTCACTGAGACTGTTCACTTTTTATTTTCAGTCTATTTTCTATCGTTCAGCTTGAGTGAATTCTATTGACTAGCCTTAAGTTTAAGATTCTATCCTCTACAATTGAATCCATCCAGTGAGTTTATTTTCAGTTACTGTATTTTTCAGTTCTATAATTTCCATTTTTAAATGGAAATTGCTGATTCTTTGTTGAGATTTTCCCTTTTTTCATTTGTGTCAAGAAACTTTGTAATTGCTTATTAAAGCATTTTTAGGATGACTTCTTAATGTCCTGTTCAAATAATTCCAACATTTTATTTACTTTGGTTTTGGCATCTCTTTTTTTTTTTTTTTCCCAAAGGAATTCCTTTATTTTTATTATTTATTTATTTATTTATTTATCTTTGGCTGTGTTGGGTCTTCGTTTCTGTGCAAGGGCTTTCTCTAGTTGCGGCGAGCGGGGGCCACTCTTCATCGCGGTGCGTGGGCCTCTCACTATCGCGGCCTCTCTTGTTAGGGAGCACAGGCTCCAGACGCGCAGGCTCAGTAGTTGTGGCTCACAGGCCTAGTCGCTCCACGGCATGTGGGATCTTCCCAGACCAGGGCTCGAACCCATATCCCTTGCGTTGGCAGGCAGATTCTCAACCACTGCGCCACCAGGGAAGCCCAGGCATCTCTTGATTATCTTTTTTCATTTATATTGTGACTATCCTGATTCTTGTCATGACAAGTGATTTTCAGTTGTACCCTGGAAATTTTAGAGATTATAAGACTCTGGATCCAATTTAATATTTGGCTCTGGTTTTTTGTTGTGGTGATTGTGGCTTTTTTTTTTTTTTTGGTTGTTTGTTTCTTGTTCTTTTCTTAGCAGACAGTTCTCCTGTTGAGGTGTAGCAAGAAGGCTGGGTGAGCATGCATATACAGCTTCCCCCTGTGCTCCCCAGCAATCCCACTCCAGAAGATATAGGGCAGTGCCTTACACTACTTCATTGTAGACCGGTGAGTGGAAGTTCAGCTTCCCTTTTGTCCCACTGACATCTTCCCAGTGAAAGTGGGGGCACCAACTCACACTGTCTCGTTGCCTCTGAGTTGGGTGTAAGATCACCTCCCCAGTGGACCATGCTGCCGGGTAGAGCACTCAGCTTCTCACTGGGTCCCTGACACCAGAACAGACGAGGTCATTAAGCAGAGTTCCACATAGCCCATGTCCCACCGCCTCATTCAATGATAGTAGTTATGTAATAGTTCAGTGCTCCACTCTTAATAATTGACAAAACAAGATAAAAAATCAAAGGATATAAAAATCTTGATATAAAAACTTGTACTATTATTTTACTGTTGAATTGTCTATTATTGTTGAATTGTCTATTTCTTTCATCAGTTCTGTCATTTGTTTTTTTTCATGGAGCTTTTATTTATTTATTTATTTTTTATTTATGGCTGTGTTGGGTCTTAGTTTCTGTGCGAGGGCTTTCTCTAGTTGCGGCAAGTGGGGGCCACTCTTCATCGCGGTGCGCAGGCCTCTCATTATCGCGGCCTCTCTTGTTGCGGAGCACAGGCTCCAGACGCGCAGGCTCAGTAATTGTGGCTCACGGGCCTAGTTGCTCCGTGGCATGTGGGATTTTCCCAGACCAGGGCTCGAACCCGTGTCCCCTGCATTGGCAGGCAGATTCTCAACCACTGCGCCACCAGGGAAGCCCCAGTTCTGTCATTTTTTGTTTCATGTATTTTAGGACTGTTGTTAGTTGCATATATAATTTTTATTTCTTTATAATTTTTAATTTTATCTTATAATTTTAATTTCTTCCTGATGAGTTGACCCTTTTATCATTATAAATTCCTCATTGTCTCCAGGAATATAGTTTATTTTAAAATCTATTCTGTGTGATATTTAGTATAGCCACTCCAGCTTTCTTGTGTTTAGTGTTTACATGTCATCTTTTTTCATCCTTTTTCTTTGAATCTATTTGTGTCTTTGAATATATAATTTATATATTGTAGGCAACATATGCTTGGTTCTTGTTCTAGGCAGTCTGGCAATCTCTGCTTCTTTAGTGAGTGTTTAATTCACTTGTAGTTAACATAATTATTGATATGGTAGGATTTACATCTGCCATTTGCTATTAATTTTGTATGTCTCATGTCTCTTCTCATTTTGTTCTTTTCTTCCTCCTTTACTGCATTCTGTTGTATTAATAGGTATGTTCTAGTGTGCCATTCTTTGTTAGTTTCTTTTTCCTATTTATAAAGTTATTTTCTTATTAGTATAATCTGGGGATTACAATAAGCATCGTAACTGAAAACAACATGCTTCAGGTTAATGCTAAATTATCTCTTCAAATAATATTTTTCCTCCCTTTTATCTCCTTCCAGGGACTTTAATTATGCATACATTGTCACTCTTAATGGTATCCAGCAAGCCTCAGAGGCTTTGTTCAGTTTTCTTCATTCTTTTATATTCTTCGGAATGAATCATCTTTATGGATCTATCTTCAAGTTCATTGATTCTTTCTTTCTTCTGCCAGCTCAGATCTGCTGTTTAGCCCCCCTAGTTTTTCATCTAAGTTATGCTTTCCACTCCAGGATTTCTACTTGGTTTATTTTATAATCCGTATCTCTTTTATTTATTTATTTATTTATTTATTTATTTATTTATTTATTTATTTTTGGCTGTGTTGGGTCTTCGTTTCTGTGCGAGGGCTTTCTCTAGCTGCGGCGAGCGGGGGCCACTCTTCATCGCGGTGCACGGGCCTCTCACTGTCGCGGCCTCTCTTGTTGCGGAGCACAGGCTCCAGACACGCAGGCTCAGCAGTTGTGGCTCACGGGCCTAGCCGCTCCGCGGCATGTGGGATCTTCCCGGACCGGGGCACGAACCCGTGTCCCCTGCATTGGCAGGCGAACTCTTAACCACTGCGCCACCAGGGAAGCCCCCGTATCTCTTTATTGATATTCCCCATTGATGAGTCACTCTCATCGTACTTTCCCTTCATTCATTTACTGTTTTTTTTTAGTTCTTCGAACAGATTTATAAAAGCTGCTTTGAAGTCTTGGCCTAAGAAGGCCCTCTCAGGGATCCTTGCTATTGACTGCTCTTTATTTCTGTTTAAGGGTCACACTCCTTGCTTCTTTGCATGTCTCAAAAATTTTGGTTAAAAATTGATCATTTTATATAATATAGGAATTCTGTGTTCCCATTCTTCCCCCTAACCAGGGGTGATTGCTGTTGCTAGGGGTTTTGTTTGTTGACTTGTTTATGCCTTGCCTGCACTATTTGTGTAGTCTGTGTGTCATGCAGCATATGGCCACTGATGTCTCTGCTCAGTTTTTGTTTTTGTTTTTTAATTCTTATTTTTGTTTTTAAGCCTGGCTTCCTTGGTGTCACCCCTGGATCTGCATAGCCTAGTGGTGAGGCTGAGTGGTCAGTTTTGTTGAAATATCTTGAGCCAGTGAGGCTTCTACGATTTGCTGAGGTGATCTTTGTATGAGCTGAGATATTCATTCAAATTCAGGTAGTTTACAAGTCTTCCTGGCTTTTACTTTCTGCTTGCACAGGGTTTCACAGTCAGCCAAGGATACATGATAACAAGGGTTCTCTCTGGTCTCTCTTGAGAAGGATGTGCAGTCTTCCAGATTTCAGGGATCCCTTCAAAATTTTTTTCTGGTCTATTGCTTGCCCCAACCAATACTGCAGGCTTCAGGAGCTGTGATGTTGGCCTTGCCCAATTATTTTCCACTGAGATCACTACTGTTTGACAATAATGCAAGGGTTTTTCCATGGAGCTCCAAATCAAGTTATCCCTCTTTGTTGTCACTGAGACTGAAAGTTCTTAAGGCTACTGTGCCACTGAGCTTGGGTGGGGAGATGGGAGCAGCCCCAAGTTAAACTGACACAGACCCTGCTGTTCCTACCAAGGTTTAGTAGTTCTTTCTTGAATAAACACCTTTCAATTTGTTATATGCCTTTGGTTAACTTCTGGAGTTCTTAAATGACTGTTTTTTTTTTTTTAATTTTGTCCAATTTTGTCATTGCTCTCTAGGGAGAAGTTTTGTCAAGGTCCTCATTACACCATTCCAGAGGCATCCCACATCTTGCTGATTTAATTTTGTTTGTTGTATACGTAGAACATTAATTTACTTCCAAAGTCAAAACTATACAAAAAGGTCTACTGAGAGAAATGTCCTTTCTTCCCGTATCCCTCCCATCCTATTTCTCCCCACCTCTTGTTGGTAACCAATTTCAGTGTTCTCTGGTTACCAGTAGTGTGCGATTGCGTGTGTGTTATCAAACATATGTCATGGTTTTCTCATTTCCTCTTCTTCATTACAAAAAAATGTGGTCTTCTGTATGTGCTCTTTTGTACTTTGCTTTTGTCGCCTAGCAGTATCTCCTAGAAATCAATCAATCTCCATTCATACAGAGCTTTCTCTTCCTTTCTTACGGGTGCATGATATTGCTTGGTGTGTACATAGTACAGTCTTTTCAACCAATCTCTTATACTTGCATGCGTAGGTAGTTGCTGGATAGCAGCTATGCTCCTCATTCTGTGGTCAGCACTCTGGTTAGCCTCTAATATTTTGTAATTGCAAATAATGCTGCACTGAATAATCTTCTGCATATTTTTTGCATATTATTGGAGGTGGATCCTTAAGGTAATTTCCTAGAAGTGGGATTGTCGGGTTGAAATATAAATACACATGTAGTTTTGTTAAATATTGCCAAATTCCCCTCTATAAGGCCGGTGCCATTTCGATTTCACAGCAGCAGTGTTCCCACACAGTCTCACTAAAGGAGTATGTTATCAAGAGTTTGAATTTTTGTGGGACCTGATGGATAAGACATGGTATCTCAATTTAGATTTACCTTGCATTTATCTTTTTATGAGTGAAATTGCAATCTTTTCATAAGTTTAAGGGCCATTTTTATATACCATTTCCTGAAATATCTGTTTATATCTTTTGCTTATTTTTCTATAGTCGTCTCGGTTCTTTACTCCTTACATTTTAAAAAATTTTGCGTATATCATGGCCATTAGGCTTCTGTTGCAAAGATTTCCTTCCATTTTTGTCATTGTCTTTTGATTAAGATTTTTTTCTATGCTAAAGGTTTAGTAAATCTGTAGTCAAATTTATTTATCTTCTCTTATTACATCTAGATTTTTAGTCACAGTTGGGAAACCTTTTTCCTATGCTTAGTTTGTAGAGGAACTCACTCCTCTTTTCTCCTAGTATTTGTGTAGTTTTATCAAGGAAGTGTCCATTCATTTGTATTTTCACAAGAGTTTAGTTAGGAATGGATGATGAATTCCTGGAGGTAATCATGTTTCTTCTCAAACCTATTAATATGGGGAAATATTTAGGATTTCTGCATCAGCATTCATAAATAATATTGGTCTTTTTATGTTCTATTTTTATCAGGTTTATTTATCGGTGTTACATTTGCTTATAAAGTAGATTTGGAAGGTTTCCTTCATTTTCTGTGCTCTGAAACAATATATGCAAAATTTGGACTCTTTGTTCTCTAAAAGATTTTGGTAGAATTCTCCTGTGAAATCTAATGGATATCACACTTTCTTTTAGGGTAGTTCCTTGATAAAATTTTCTGTTTATTTTTTGGAAATCAGGTGTTTAAGCTTTCTATTTCTACTGAGATCAATTTTAGATAAATTGTGTTTTACAAGGAAATTATCCATTTCATCTGGGTTTTACAAATATTTTGCATGGAATTGTACCAAGTAGTTTGTTATGATATTTAAAATTTCCTCCACAACAATAGTTACTTTCTCTTGTTACTTCTTCTGCATATTTGTGCTTTCTCTCTTTTCTCCTTAATTAAATAGTAGTTTGTCTATTTTTTTAACCAGGATTTTTATTTTATTAATTTGGTTTACTATTTTACTGGTTTCTGCCTCATTAATTTCTGCTTTTTTCTTTGTCTTTGCTATTTTCTTCTTTGTGCTTTCTTTTGATTTACTGTAGGTTTGGTTTTTTTTTTAGCTTTTTGAATGGCTAATTTGTGTATTTTTATTGATCTGTGTATTCAGACTTATAAATGTGTGCTCAAGAAGGAATATTCTCTATTCCTGTGGTATCCTGTTCCATATATATACAAAAGACCTGACTTACGAATTATGTTCTTCAGATCCCTTATATCCTTGCTTTATTTATCCATCCACTTGGTCTGTCGTATGAAAGTAGAATGTGACTCTCGCATTATTAATGTCTTTATATTTTCCCTGCATATCTAGTAGTTTCTGTTTTATGCAGGTGGTATTTATTGCATAGTTACTCATAATTGTTGTAACTTCATTATGAAATGTGGCTTTTAGCATTATAAAGGATCCTTATTTGTCCCATTTAAGCTTTTTTAACATTAATTATACTTTTTCAGTATGCCAGAATCATAACCTGTTTTCTTGGTGTTTACATTTATCTGGTGAATCTTATCCATTCCTGCATTTTTCAGCATTTTAATCACTGAATTTTAGATGTCTGATTTTTAAAAATTGCATGGAGTTGATTTTACTTTATGAGCCGATTTGAATATACTTTTCTTTTGAAAAGCATGTTTTTAACTCACATTTATTAATATAACTGATAAATTTGATCTCAGTTCCTTTCATATTATCACATATTGCAATTATTGCCTGTATTATGACATACTGATTTTGTTGCTCTGTGTGTCTGCCTTGCTTTTTCATAAATTATTTTGGTATTTAAGGATGTTTATACTTTTTTTTTTTTTACTAATGGTTTCCTTCGTATTACTAATCTTGGTTTAATCCCCCTTTTTCTTTCTTTATCCTATTTGGTATGCCACATGGATTCCTATCTATCAGATGTATATGTCAGTTTTATACACTACATCTAATACATACTTACTATATATACACTGTTTCATTGTCTCTTCCTTTTCCTCCCAGATTTGTATTCTTTCTATTTTGCAGGGACATATGATGTTCGTGTATTATTATTCAGCCATGACTCTCTCCAGGTCTTCATCTAGTTCTATAACTAAATATATAGAATGTTTACCATCAGTTCTTTTGCCAGAGTTTTTCCAGTCTCATGGCTGGATGAAGCCTATCCTCTAGTAACTTGCTTAGCAAGGGCTCATGTGTACAATATTTTGTACATGTGTAAAACTGTGTTTCTATCACCTTGATACATGAAGTTCAGCTTGACTGGCTATAAAATCCTTGGTTTGTAGTACTTCCTTAAGTTTCTTGAAAATTCTGCTCCACTTTGTATATTGTTTTTGTTAAGTCTGTTGCCTTTGTTATTTCATCTTTTGCTTGGAGGCCCTAAGGATTTCTTCTCTATTTTTAAAGTCTAGTAGTTTTACCAGGAAGTTTCTCAGAGTTTATTGTTCCAGGTCAGTTTCCTTGGTACCCACGTGGGTCCTTTCAACATGTTAGATTTTATTGTATTTATAGAATTTTTAACATATGCCTTTAAATATTATTTCTATTGTTTTTCTTTTCTTCTTCAGAGACTTGAGTTATACGCACATTGGACCCCCTTTGCTTATCTTTCACTTCAACCGTGGTCACTCTGATGCTATTTGTCTTTCTCTCATTTTAATTATCTTAGCTGTTTTCATGCTTTTCATCTATTTCTATCTTTAGTTCAGTCACCTCTTGTCATTTCTTATTTTTATTTATTTTTATCCATTTCTGTTTTTACGTGATCTTATTACTGATTCAGGTATGTTTTCATATCCCAAATGTTGAGAATATTTAATTTGGTTGGGAATGTTATTTATAGTCTTCTTCAGCTTTATGGTTAGATTTTGGAGGAGACTTTTATAAGCAGAAAAGTTTTTATTCTCATTTTCTGATATTTTTTTTCTCACAGTAGTATTATATGAATGTAGTCTGCTTACTTATATTCCCATGTACTTAGTGGTCAGAGTTCCTAGTTCAAAAATGCCGTCTTCTTTCAGGCTTGTCCTCTTTTAGGCAGCTGCATTTCCAGATACTGCTGTCCTGGGGTACGTGTGTGAGGTAACTTCCATGTCTTGCTTTTCTTTAATTCCTGCAGGAGTCTCTTTCACTTCCCGCTCTTATTTCCTTCTTTACCTTCATGGTCATGCCACTTCTCTATTTACCTGAGCCTCCCCAAGACGTGATTCTCTGAGACTGCCACTTCTAACCAGTCACTTCAAAGCCCTTCCTTGTTGCTGTTGCTATGAACTGCCTATTTCTGTCCTGCATTCTCCATTTTGACACCTAATGCTGGACTTTGTTTTCCTGGGGGTAACTGTGTCTGTGCTTCTTTGAAGTCTTCCGTGGCCCCTATTTTTTTTTAATGAGGTGAAATCTACATAACATAATTAATCATTTTAAAGTCAAACAATTCAGTGGCATTTAGCACATAATCCAGGGTCGTAAAGATTTACCTCTGTGTTTTCTTCTAAGAAATGTGTGGTTTTAGCTCTTATATTTAGGTGGCTGATCCATTTTGAGATAATTTTTATATGGTATGGGGTATGTGTCCAACTTCATTCTTTTTCCTGTGTCCAGTTGTCCCAGCACCATTTGTTGAAGAGCCTGTTCTTTTACCATCAAATGGAATTGGTACCCTTTGTTGAATATCAGTTGACTATATATGAGGGTTTATTTCTAGGTTCTCTATTTTATTCCATTGGGCTAAATGTCTACTACCCTTATGCCAGTACCACATTATTTTGATTAATATAGCCCTGTGTATGTTTTGAAATTGGGAAATGTGAGTCTTCTGAGTTTGTTCTTTTTCAATCATTTTTAAGCTATACTAGGCCCCTTACCCTCCATAAACATTTTAGGATCAATTTTTTCATTTCTGCAAAAAAGACCATTAGAATTTTGATAGGGATTGCATTCAGTCTGTGGATCACTGGATAACATTGCCATCTTAACAATATTGAGTCTTCCAATCCATGAACATAGGATGTTGCTCTATTTATTTAGGTCTTTAATTTCTTTTAGTTTTGTAGTATTTGGCATAGAAGTCTTTCACCTCTTTGTTAAATTTATTCCTAGGTACTTTACTCTTCCTGATGCTAATGTAAATGGAATTGTTTAAAACTTTCCTTCTCCGATTGTTCATTTCTGGTGTATAGATACACCAATGATTTCTGTGTGTTGACCACATGTCCTGCAAGTTTTCTGAATTTCTTTATTAGTTCTAATAGGTTGGGTTTTTTTTTCTTTTGTGGATTCTTTGGGATTTTCTATGTAGGATCATATATATGTGAATAAAAATAATTTTACTTCTTCCTTTCCAATTTGGATGCTTTTTATTTATTTTTTTGCCTAATTGCTATGGCTAAAACTTCTAGTACACTGTTGAAAAGCAGTGGTAAAAATGGGCATCCTTTTGTTCCTGGTTTTAGGGGGAAAGTTTTTAGTCTTTTCACCATTATTATGTTAGTTACGGGTTTTTCGTAAATGCTCTTTATCATGTTGAGGAAGATCCCTTCTTTTCTTAATTTTGTGAGATGTTTTTTTGTGTGAGAATTTTTATCTTGAAAGGTTGTTGGATTTTGTCAAATGCTTTTTCTGTGTCAACTGAGGTAATTCTATTACTCTGATGTATTACTTTGATTTTTCTTATGTTGAACCACCCTCCCATTCCTGAGATAAATCCCACTTACTCATGGTATATAATTCTTCTAATATGCTGCTGGATTTGGTTTACTAGTATTTTCCTCCAGGTTTTTTGTTTGTTTGTTTTTGCATCTATAAGGGATATTGGTATCTAGCTTTCTTGTGGTGTATTTGTGTGATTTTGGTATCAGAGTAATATTCATCTCATAGAATATGTTGCAGTGTTCCCTCCCTTCTGTTTTTCTGTTAGAGTTTGAGGGACTGGTGTTAATTCTTCTTTACATGTTTGGTACCATTCACCAGTGAAGCCCTCAGGTCCTAGACTTCTCTTCACTGTGAGGTCTTTGATTACTGAGTGATTCATACTTTTTACTTGTTATAAGTCTGTTCAGAATTTCTGTTTCTTCTTGAGTCAGTTTTGTAGTTCATGTGTTGCTAAGATTTTGTTCATTTCATCTTGGTTATCTAATTTTTTGGAGTACAGTTGTTCATAGTATTCTCTTATAATTCTTTTTATTTCTGTAAGGTCAATTGTAATGTCCCCACTTTCGTTTATGTTTTGATTTGCATCGTCTCTTGTTTTTTCTTAGTCATTCTAGCTAAACATTTGTCAACTTTGTTGATCTTTTCAAAAATAACCAACTTTTTGTTTAGTTGACTCTTGTTTTTCTATTCATTTCTCCACTCTCACATTTATTATTTTCTTCTTTCTGCTAACTTTGGGTTTAGTTTACTTTTCTTTTTATAGTTCCTTAGGCTGTAAAGTTAGGTTATTGAAAGTCTTTCTTCTTTCTGTATGTAGGAATTCATAGCTATATTTTTCTCCTTGAGCACTGCTTTCATTGCATCCCATAGGCTGTGGTATGTTGTGTTTTCATTTTTGTTCATCTCAAAGTATTTTCTAATTTCCCTTGTGATGTCTTCTTTGACCCATTACTTTGTAACGAGTGTGTTGTTTAATTTTCACATATTTGTTAATTTTCTAGTTTTCCTTCTATTATTGATTTCTAGCCTCACTCCATTTTGGTTAGAGAAGATACTTGGTATGATTTTAATTTTTAAAATTTTACTGAGACTGCTTTGAAGCCTAACATGTGATCTATCCTGGAGAATATTCCATGTGCACTTGAGAAGAATGTATTCTGCTGTCATTGGGTGGAGTGTTCTACATAAGTTGGTTAGGTCTCCTTGGTTCATAGTGTTGTTCAAGTCTTCTGTTTCTTTACTGATCTTCTGTCTGGTTGTTCTATCTATTATTGAGTGTTAGGTATTGACATCTCCAGCTGTCATTGTAGAACTGTCTGTTTCTCCCTCCAGTTCTGTCAATGTTTGTTTCATGTACTTTGGGGCTCTGTTGATTGATGTGTACATGTTTATAATTGTCACATCTTGATGAACTGACTTTCTTCCTCAGTACAAAAAGTCAACTCCTATACAGTTCCATCCCCCTCATGTTGTTACTGTCAGAAATTACACCTTTATACATTGTATTCCCAATAACATAGATGTATAGATATTGTTTTATGTATTTGTCTTTTAAGTCATGTAGGAAATAAAGAGGAATTATAAACTAAGGATATGATAATACTGGCTTCTATGCTTACCTATGTGGTTACCTTTTCTGGAATTCTTTACTTCTTTGTATGGGTTTGAGTTACTTTCTAGTGTCCTTTCATTTCAGCCTAAGGAACTCTCTTTACCACTTTTTTGTAGGGCAAGTCAGCAAGCAAGGAACTCCCTTAGCATTTGTTTATCTCAGAACATATTAATTTCTCCTTCACTGTTGAAATAATTTTGCTAGATATAAAATTCTTAACTCGGGACTTCCCTGGTGGTCCAGTGGTTAAGACTTCGCCTTCCAATGCAGGGGGGTGCAGGTTCGATCCCTGGTCTGGGAGCTAAGATCCCACATGCCTCGTGGCCATAAAACCAAAACAGAAGCAGTATTGTAACAAATTCAGTAAAGACTTTAAAAATGGTCCACATGAAAAAAAAATCTTTAGAAACAATTCTTAACTCAGTTTTTGATATTTGTTTTCCTCTTTAAGCACTTTAAAATTTTTATCCCATTCCCTTCTGGCCTCCATGCTTTCTAATGAGAAATCTGCTGTTAATCTTACTGACTACCCCTGTATGTGATGAGGCACTTCTCTCACTCCTTTCACAATTCTGTCGTTATCTTTCAACAGTTTGATTATGATTTGTTTCTTGGAGTTCACTGAGCTTCTTGGAGGTTTAGATTCATGTCTTCCATCGAATTTGAGAAGTTAGCTATTATTTCTTCAAATATTCTTCCTTCCCCTTCCTGTCTCACCTCTCCTTCTGGGATTCCCGTTATGGATATGTTGTTATGCTTGATGATATGCCACAGGTCCCAGAGGGTCTGTTCATTTTTCCTTCCGCTCCTCAGACTGGATAATATAGATTGACCTATCTTCAAGTTCCCTGATTTTTCTTCAGCTCAAATATGCTAATGAAACCCTCTAGTAAGTGTTTCACATCAATTGTTATACTTTTCCAGAATTTAATTCCTTTTTATAATTTCTCTCTTTATTGACATTGTCTATTCATTCATACATCATTCCTTTAGTTCTTTGTCTACAAGTTCCTTCAGTTCTTTGAACATATTTAAGAAAGTTGATTTAAACTCTTTACTAGTAAGCTCAGTGTCTGTACTTCCTCAGAGATGGTTTCTGTTAATTTCTTCTGTGAATGAGCCATACTTTCTTGCTTCTTCACGTATTTCATAATTTTTGGTTGAAAACTGGCTATTTCGGATATTATATATATAACTCTAGACAGTAGATTCTTTCCCCTTCTCAGGATTTTTTTTTTCTTGCTATGAGCTGTAACTGTTTAGGGACTTCTATTTTTTTGACATCTGTATTCTTTGCCATGTGTGGTTTCTAAAGCCACTGTTCCGCTTGTGTTCAGCTGGTGTTTTGACAGAGACTTCCTTGAGTGCCAGGAGTCAGAGAGAGGGAGAGGAAGGAAAAAAGTGAAAGAACTCTCCCAGCCTTTGCAGTTTAGCTATGTGCTGGGGCAATCCTTCAAGATTTGGCCAGGCTGTTTACAACTCTGCCTCCGCCTTCACTTCCTGTTTGAGGTGGGCACAGAGATGAGTCAGAAGTGAAAGCTTAGTGTGTTCTCAGGACTTTTCTGAGCATGCATCCTGCCCTGGGCATGCTCTTGACTTTCTCAAGTTTTCAGTGTTACACAGGTGTCTTAGAATGGCCTGATTTCTCAGAGACACTCTTCCCCCAGCCTTTCCTCCCAGGCTTTCCGTGCTCTATTGTACGCCTTAACTGTAATCTTTTCCCCAGGTGGCTGTGATTTGTTTGCCTCCCTTACAGTGTTTTCAAGGAATGTCCACCATTTTCATTTGAGAGTTCCCTTGTAGAGGAAACAAGGGCAATCACCTTCAGGCAGCCTCCAGACAATACAGAACGGACACATTGTTTGAGCACAAGATCTGCTCTGCTCCCTTCAGAACCAGGGATCAGGGTCCCATACTGGGAATGTGGGCAGCCATCTTCAAGACTGCTAGTGAGTGGGGGACGGGGTGTTGCAAAGACAAGTAAAAATGCCAGAGAGCTTTCCTATCATTTTTAAATTGCCTGTGTCACGGTTGGGTGTTCACTTGGGTGCCGTAAACCTTTGACTGCTTTCTAGAGTTCTGACAAAGTTGACTCTGACAGATTTTACTTCATTTCTCAACGTTTCTGTGAAGGGAAGGCTCCTCAGAGGTACCTACTCCTCCATTTTTGCTGAGGTCGCTCGCTTTCCTAATGTGTTTGGACTGGGCATTTTAAGCCTCATCTCCTGACTTTTCATCTGGAGGCTTGCAGTGATGGGCAGGTGGCTATAGCGCTGTTGGACTTTGGTTCATTTCTCCATTCACAGGTAATTTGAAGGCCACAGTACTCTGTTTCCTAGTGCTGCGAAAGGCATGGGTCGTGTATGGTTTTATTTGCACTCCTTGTTGGTTTTATGCTTTGCGGGGGAGGACACGTATGGAGATTTGAAACCAGAGGGAAGGGGAGTGGCATGCCGTTTTGTCCCCTAAACTGCCTGGAAACCTTTTAAAATTATGCCTTTTTCTTAGCGCCTATGTCTAATCCATCAGCGGGCCTTGTCAACTTTCTGCACTTTGCCCGCTCCTTGACTGCTCTGCAGCCGCCTCCCTGGTCAGAGCTGCTTCCACTTCTCTGCCTGCGTTGTTCCCCTCCCCTCCTCACCGATCCGCTTCCTCTCCTGCCTCCTCTCCTCCATTCTCCGCACGGCAGCCCAAGGGAGTTCGTTAGAGCAGACCTTGCTGCTCTCCTACTGAGAGCACGCCAGCAGCTTCCCGTCGCGCGGTCGTGGGTCAGTTTCCCTGGATCCGGAGCCCACCCTGGGAATCCGTGTTGCAAGTCGCTCGTTGGGGGAGAGCTCTATGGTGGGCAGCTGGGAAGCTGCAGAGAACACTCCTCGGAGTTCTTCCACCAGCTGCTCAAGGAGCTTAGGGTGTTTATCTCTCACTGCCGAGAGCTGCCTCTCAGGGGGTTCGTTCTGCGTCACTTCTGGCCTGCCCTGTGTGTGGCTCAGCGGGCCCCCGAGGTCAGAGATAGCGCTCGGGAAGGCATCTGGCAGGATTGCATTAAGAAGCCTTTGGTGCTTATGGAACGTGAGTGCTGAGGGTACCTGGGTGGGGCCCCTGTGCTGCCTGTGTGTCCTTGAGAACAGGGATCACGTGTTCCTTACCTCTGTGTCCCTAATGCCTGCCATACGGCAGGGTCTCCGAGATTTGCTACGCTGTCGGACCCAGCTGGGGTCTCGGGTCTCCCACAGCCAGTCAACACCAGCCATGTGGCCCTCTGCTGTCTGCAACAGGCTGCTTCCTCAGTAGGCGCCGTCCCCGTTTCTCCATGCTTTTTCTGATTATTGGAAATTTCCTCATGTTCGGCCCACTAGGAGGCCAGCAGCATTGGAATGGGGACTCCGGGGCCACACCAGACAGAGGCCACCATGTCTCTTCCTGAAGCGGTGTTTGCGCAAACTCGGTGGGGGCGGTGTCGTAGCTGAGAGTCCCCTGCAGGGCCCCTTGCCCTCTCCTTGCCTCCCGGTGCTCCTGCAGCCAGCAGGGACCGGGTGGGGGAGCCAGGCTGAGCTGATTATTTTTGACATCAGTTGTTAACATAATTTTGATGTTAAGCCTCCCCCCGCCCCCAGCTCTGGGGTGGCTCTGACTGTGTCCAGGCTCCGGCTTGGGGAGCCATGGGGAGCCTCTCGGCCCCGGATCTGGCCTGGCTGGGAGGCGGCCTGGGAAGGGACCTGTGTTTCTCAAGCCCGCGCCCTCGGGGCCTGGGGGTGGGGCCCAAGCAGATGTCTGGATTTGGTAGCCAGGGCCTGGAGCCGGATGCTGAGAACGGGGCCTGCAACTCATTTCCCCATTAAACATTCTGAGAACATCTGCACCGGTTTCCAAGGCTTCTCCCTCACTAATTGCTTTGATTATTGTGTGAAGTTAAGAACTGGCACATTTCCGCGGTGTTGTGATGAAGGTGAAAAGATCGCTCTTAATTAGATTAAAAACATTTTTTTCTTCCTCTGTAATTTTGCCTTGAAAATCAAGGCCATTTTTTTTTTTGTTTTCTTCATCCAAAGACCTCCAGAAACTTTCCTCCCCACCTCTCCAGAGGTTTCTTGGGAATGTCCTGTGAGCTCAACTCTTGGAGAAGACAGTGCTTAACCCAGATTCCATTGTATATTAACGTTTCCCGGGGCTGCTCTTGCTGCCGGGAACCGTCCCCTGGAACTGTGTCTTAGGAAACCTGGACGGTGACTTCCCGGAGCGTGGAGACCCCGGAGGGTCGACCGAGTTGTGTGGGTGGCTGCGTGGCTCCGCTTCCGTTTCCTGTGCTCACTCGGGGTTGACCCTCTCCTGCCTCTGTTGCTGCTGTCCTCCTCAGCGCCCCCGCTCTTTGGACCCCACCCTTGGTCCCGCAGAACCGTTTCCTTTCCCTCTCAGATGTGTGTGTGTGCCGAGGCCTGTGAGCCCTGTGGTGAGGGGCAGCGCTGGGGGCAGGGGTCCTTGGTGCCCTCATCTCTGGGAGTGTAGAAAGCCCAGTGTCCTCCCCAGGGTTGGTCAGGATTCCCCAGGTCACCTTCGACTCTGTCCACATCACCGTCGTGCTCATGTCCAATCCACGCGGCATGCCCTTGACTGGATGTGAGATCCAGCACGTTCCACAGTTTGCTTTCAACAGCCTTACATAGCAGCGTCACAGCAGCAGAGAGCCGGCCTCCAGCTCTAGGGAGCCACTTTCTGAGCGCTCCCTGGGCCGTCACAGAGGTAGCTTCTCCCCACCGGCTTTTGTCTTGTGCCCCCCCAAGGCACCGTGCGGGACGTGCGAGTAACTCAGCTCTTGTGTAACCTTGACTCCTCAGACCCGTCCCCTTGGGCTCGTGCCACACCCCCAAGTTTGTCACACACATTCTTGAAGATTCTCTTGGTAACAAATGATGGAACCCCAACTCAATCTAGCTGAAGCACAAAAGGGACATTTTTTGGCTCACACAACTGGACCCAGCTGTTTCAGACACAGCTGGACCCCGGGGCTGGGATGATCTCGTTTGCTTGCTCTCACTCTCCCCCTTCTGTGCTCTCCGCCCACCCGCCTTGTTCCCTCTTCTTCTCCCCCTCCCTCTCCCCATTGCCCCCTGGGATGGCTGTGTCCTCAGGCAGCCACTTTCTGAAGGGGGCAAGATGGCCACCAGCTTAGCAAACCCAGCAGAAAGAGGCCATCTCTTTCCCCATCATATTTGCCGGAGTCTGGGGCCAGGCTCTCATTGGCCCCAACAGGGGGATCAGCCATCCTCAGACCTGCCTTTGTGCCTCTGAAGGCCAAGGCCTGGGCCACAGGCCCTCTCTGGGGATGGCCAGTGAGTACCCGAATCCTGCAGCCTTGGGAGTAGGGAGAGAGCAGCCCCCCAAGGAAGATTCGAGAAGCTGTTCGCAGAAGCCAGGCCTAGCTGCTGGGCAGGCAACAACAACAGGTGTCCACTCAAGCAAGGTATTTTCCTAAGCGGAACTGGGTGCCAGCTGTGAATAGGCATTTTCACTCCACTCTTTGCCCTGTTCCTGGCAGCTGTTGTGGGAATGGCTTTTACACTTTCTGTCCGTGTCCCTTACTTCTCGCCTCTGAGTGGAGACACAGGTGGCGACGCGGCAGTGCTGGCTCGTGGTCTGTGAGCCGGGCATGGGCAGCTGGCACAGACCTGGGGCCGAGGCTCAGCAATGTCACGCAGGGTCTGGCTGCAGCTGTCCGGATGCCCTGGGGAGGGGGTTCTCGTTCACAGTGCAGGATCTGCAGGGCTTTGGCAAATCCGCCAAGAGGGGGTGGATTTGGGGGGTGGGGGCGAGGCGGGTGGGTGGGAAGGGGCTTTGACTTGGGAAGGACAGGGGCAGCTTCTGTTCATCCCTGTGGAGGGAGCTGGCTTGGGGAACACGCCTGTGCCAGGCCCCGGAGGGATACGGGGGCGGTGGAAGGCGAGGTCCCCATGCCAAGGAACTTGCACAGACCTGCGGTCCAGGCACACATAAGCCCTGCACCCAGCCAGAGGAGGGGACAATCTCTAGAGCCTTGGAAAGCTTTGTGAAGGACTTGGGTTACACCTGGGAGATTAGGCAGGATTTTAATCAGTCACCAGCAGGAGGGCTAGGTGAAGACCCAGACACCAGAGGGACTCTCCCTGGGGCAGAGGGCAGTGGGGATGGGCTGGGGCCTTACAGCAAGTTTGACTTGGTGCTGAAGTCCTGGCCTAGTCTGTGTGACCCAGAGCATGAGTTTTAGCCTTTTTAACCTGTTTGCTTGTCTAGAAATGGGAATCAAAGCTGCCATCCCACAGAGTTGCTGTGACAATGAAATGAGGTCATGACTGAAGCAGAAAATGGGGAAATGGGAATTCCCGTCATGCATCTCGTGGAAGCCAAGTGCGTCCCAGTGTTGGGGACAAGCTGGACTTGCTGGGAAAGTGAGGGACTCGAACAGGCAGGGGGCGGGGGCTGGACGGAAAGTCAAAAGAAGTGAGACCAGGTGCTCCTGGGCACAGAAGGTTTTGGGGACGTTTGTGGTAGGAGAGGGCGCTGTTCAGGCACGTGGGCAGTTCCAGGCCAGGTGGAAGGACAGAGAATGCTCCGACATACTCTGACGTCAGTCCAGGACGAGATGCGCAGGACCGTGGGACGGGGCAAGGCACAGATATGGGAGACTTCCACAAAACACTGTTTCCTGACTTGAGAAAGTATCATCCGAGATTGAACACAATAAGGAAGGAAATGAAAAGCATCCAGTCTCTTCACCTAAAGACAAACAGTTAATATTTTGATCAGTTTCCTTCCAGTCTTTTTTCTGTGCCCATATTTTCAGATCACCCTATTAAGCAGGGCCACTGGCTGGAAGGAAAAATGCTGCGCTGTTTGGTTCCTGTTCTCTGGAGAGAGGGTGAGACTTGGCAGCCGGTGTCGCCAGCTGTGGTAGTCGCCACGCCAGAGGCTGCGTTCGCCATCCCAGACCTCCCATTTTCCTAGAAAACAAAATTGTTTTGTTCTGCCCTGAAAACTTAGGCCCAGATTCTGGCCTTGACAAGGCAAAGGCAGCCAAGGAATTAAAGCATTGACAACTGGGATTGTCTTATGAAAGTGTGACTTCATTGTCGCCAGGATGCAGTGCTCTTTTTCCCAAGGTCTGGCACTCCAGATGGCTCACCTAGCGTAGCTCCGGTGCCCTCCTCGGGGCCTGGGTGTCCAGATGAGTTGCCCTGATGAGTCCACCATGGGCTCGGCCCGCTCTGCAGTTGCGAGGCCGGGGTTGTGGGGTTTTTCACATCTTTGTAAAACACCCATCTCAGCCTCCTTGAAGTTGGGGATGACAAGCCAGGTCTCTTGGGACACAGCGCTTAGCACAGAGCTTTGCCTGAAGGGGCGGCGTGCCGCTGCGTCTGCCAAGGATTCACATCTACCCCCCAGCCCCTGCCACACTCCCTGTACCTTCTTGCAGGGGCCTGACCAGGCTGCGACGGCGGGTGGGTAACGGGGAGGGTCTGCAGCCTTGATTGCTGCCTGCCTGCGGTGGGGGAGGCATACCCCACAGTCTCTGACACAGAAGCTGGGCAAAGCAGTGCCATTCCTGTTGACTTGGAAAAACCAACCTGTGGAGCCCCTCTCTTTGCCCCTTGCTGCGGGGACCCTCTGTGCTGTTCTCAGGATTAAACCAAACATCACACATTCTTTTCTGGCAGGTGCAGGCCCCACCCGCTCCCAGCAGCCAACTGATGTGCACGCTTTAATTTCCTAAAACACCAGGGCTGGGCCTTTGTCAGGGGTCAGGTGGCTCACCCTTGGCCCTGGGGCTTTGGAGATGGCACTTGTCATCTCGGATGTTTGGAAAGCAGTCCCACTTTCCAGCCACTGCTCTGCTGTTCCTTCCTTCTGTATACAAGTGATGCAGACGTAGAAATATGTATTTGTGCTCGTTTTTCCTTTCCTTTTTTTTTTTGAAAGAACATTTGAATCCTGGATGAAGTTCTAGCTCTGTCACTTGACGACTGAATAATATAACCCAGGGTACTTGAATCTCAGCCCCGAATCTCTAAAATGGGGGCTGTAAATGTTCCCGCCAGGTCCCAGACCTGAGAGCCTTTGAATGCACACGCATTCTTCAAGACTTACCCGTCACTTTCCTGTGCTCTCCGAGAATGTCACGGGCAAACAGCCCTTCACTCGGAGCCCTTCTCCAGGGTGTGACTAAGTAATGTCTGTGCGGTTTCCTGCTGGAAGTCTGCCCTCGCCCCCATGGGCTGTGAGCTCCCTGAGTTTATTTACATCTCTCTGATTGCTAGTCAGGCACAACACCTTTCCACATGTTCATCGGCCATTTGGATTCCTCTTTTGCGATGTGCTTGTCTGTTGCCCCATTTTTCATTAAGTTGCTAACGTTTGTCTTATTGATATGTAGGAATTCTTTATATTTTGTGGGTACTCTTCTTCTGTGGTTGTCTTTTGACTCTTAAATGTGTTGTTTGATGATTAGGACTCAGGTTTAATGTAGTTGAATTAATCAGTCTTTTCCTTTATGGCCACTGCTTACATTTTAGAAAATCCTTCCAAACCCTGAGGTCATGAATCTGTTCTTTTAGATTCAGTCAGAAAGTCTTTATAGTTTTACTTCTCTTCATTAGTCTTCAGTTGCCTGGAATGGCAAGAATGAAATGTTGACGTATGGTGTGAGGTGAGGGTCCTAGTCAACCTTCCCGTGTGGACGGCCAGCTATCCCTGAATATCCTCTTCCCGCTATGTGCAGGCCACCTCTTATACACAGCAAGCCTCCAGATGTGTGGGGGCTATTTCTGGACAGTCAACCCTGTCCCCTTGGGCTGTTTGTCTCTTTCTGCATTAGCACCAGACCACCTTAATGACTCCTTACTTTGTAAGAGGTACCGATGTCTGGTAGAGCAAGTTCTCCTACCTTGTTGCTGTTCAAGAATTTTGTTGATTCTTGGCTTTTTGCACTTCCAGAGCAATTTTAGAATCAGCTTGCCAAGGTTCCAACACAGAAACCGTGGGATTTTTATTAAGATTTGGGGAGAATCTTTTCACTACTGAGTCTTCTAGTCAATGGAACAAAAGCATATTTCTCCATTATTTATGTCTTCTTGAATGTTGCTCGTTAAGGTTTTATAATTTCTCCTTAGAGTTCTTGTATGTCCTTAATTACATATTAAAATTTTTTGTACTACTGTATACAGGCTTTTTTTTTTTTTGCTTTTTATTTTTACAGAAGAGACAAAAATAGTACGGCTTTTTTTGCACTCTCACCAGCTTCCCCTAATGTTAGCATCTTATATAACCATGGTACAGTTATCAAAACTAAGAAATTAACACTCAACAGCACTAGTAGTTAAGCTACAGTTTAGTTAATTTATCTGGATTTTCCCAGTTTAACTACTAATGTCCTTTTTCTGTCCCAGGATCCATCATTACATTTAGTCAGGTCTGCTTAGTCTCCTCTGATCCGTGAAGGCAAATGTTGGTCCCTCCTTGTTCCTCATGACCTTGACACTTTTGAGGAATACTAGTCAGGCGTCAATGTCCCTCGGTTTGGGTTTGTCACTATTTTCTCAGGATTAGACTGGTGTTATGGGTTTGGGGGGGGAAGAATGCCACAGAAGTGAAGTGCTTTTCTCGTTGCACCATATCAGGGTACATGATATCAACATGGTTTGTCACTGGTACTGTTAACCTTGACCCACTTGGTTAAGGTGGTGTCAGCCAGCCTGATTTAGTATTTTTCCCTTTCCACAGTCTAGTCATGAGAAGGGGGTCACCAAGTCCTGCCCACACCCAAGGGGAGGGGAGTTACGCTCTACCTCCTGCATGAGAGAATATCAAAGCGTTGGTGAACATATGTTAAAACCACCACAGCAATGAATAAATATTTGAGAGGAGATGCTTTGAAGTTTCTCCTTAAAGTTTCACCTACTAATTTTAGCATTCATCCCTGGATCTGCCTGTAGCAAATATCACTGTGGCGTTCTAATGGTGGTTTTTTTCCCTCAGTCTTTCTACATTTATTATCTGCAATTCTTTTATAAGGAAGATTTATCCCTCTCTTCCAATTATCTGTTAATTTATATCAGTATGGACTCAGGAATATTTATTTTTTTGAGCTATAATCTAATACTATTATTTTGTATAATATTTTTTTTTCTTTTCCTGTTGAAGTCTTTTTTTTTTTTAACATCTTCTTTGGAGTATAATAGCTTCACAGTGGTGTGTTAGGTTCTGCTGTAATAACAAAGTGAATCAGCTATACATACACATATATCCCCATATCCCCTCCCTCTTGCGTCTCCCTCCCACACTCCCTATCCCACCCCTCCAGGTGGACACAAAGCACCAAGCTGATCTCCCTGTGCCATGAGGCTGCTTCCCACTAGCTACCTATTTTACATTTGGTAGTGTATATATGTCCATGCCACTCTCTCACTTCGTCCCAGCTTACCCTTCCCCCTCCCCGTGTCCTCAAGTCCATTCTCTACGTCTGCGTCTTTATTCCTGTCCTGCCCCTAGGTTCTTTAGAACCATTTTTTTTTTTTTAGATTCCATATATACGTGCTAGCATACGGTATTTGTTTTTCTCTTTCTGACTTACTTCACTCTGTATGACAGTCTCTGGGTCCATCTACCTCACCACAAACAGCTCAATTTCGTTTCTTTTTATGGCTGTGTAATATTCCATTGTATATATGTGCCACATCTTCTTTATCCATTCATCTGTCGATGGACACTTAGGTTGCTTCCATGCCCTGGCTATTATAAATAGAGCTGCAATGAACATTGTGGTACATGACTCTTTTTGAATTATGGTTTTCTCAGTGTATATGCCCAGTAGTGGGATTGCTGGGTCATATGGTGGTTCTGTTTTTAGTTTTTTAAGGAACCTCCATACTGTTCTCCATAGTGGCTGTATCAATTTACATTCCCACCACCAGTGCAAGAGGGTTCCCTTTTCTCCACACCCTCTCCAGCATTTACTGTTTGTAGACTTTTTGATGATGGCCATTCTGACTGGTGTAAGGTGATACCTCATTGTAGTTGTGATTTGTATTTCTCTAATGATTAGTGATGTTGAGCATCCTTTCATGTGTTTGTTGGCAATCTGTATATCTTCTTTGGGGAAATGTCTATTTAGGTCTTCTGCTCATTTTTGGATTGGATTGTTTGGTTTTTTTTTGATATTGTGCTGCATGAGCTGCTTGTATATTTTGGAGATTAATTCTTTGTCAGTTGCTCTGTTTGCAAATATTTTCTCCCATTCCGTGGGTTGTCTTTTCATCTTGTTTATGGTTTCCTTTGCTGTGCAAAAGCTTTTAAGTTTCATTAGGTCCCATTTATTTTTGTTTTTATTTCCATTTCTCCAGGAGGTGGGTCAAAAAGGATCTTCCTGTGATTTATGTCATAGAGTGTTCTGCCTATGTTTTCCTCTAAGAGTTTTATAGTGTCTGGCCTTACATTTAGGTCTTTAATTCATTTTGAGTTTACTTTTGTGTATGGTGTTAGGGAGTGTTCTAATTTCATTCTTTTACATGTAGCTGTGCAGTTTTCCCAGCACCACTTACTGAAGAGGCTGTCTTTTCTCCATTGTATATTCTTGCCTCCTTTATCAAAAACAAGGTGACCATAGGTGCATGGGTTTATCTCTGGGCTTTCTATCCTGTTCCATTGATCTGTATTTCTGTTTTTGTGCCAGTACCATACTGTCTTGATTACTGTAGCTTTGTAGTATAGTCTGAAGTCAGGGAGCCTGATTCCTCCAGCTCCGTGTTTCTTTCTCAAGATTGCTTTGGCTATTCGGGGTCTTTTGTGTTTCCATACAAATTGTGAAATTTTTTGTTCTAGTTCTGTGGAAAATGCCATTGGTAGTTTGATAGGGATTGCATTGAATCTGTAGATTGCTTTCGGTAGTATAGTCATTTTCACAACGTTGATTCTTCCAATCCAAGAACATGGTATATCTCTCCATCTGTTTGTATCATCCTTAATTTCTCTCATTGTCTTATAGTTTTCTGCATACAGGTCTTTTGTCTCCTTAGGTAGGTTTATTCCTAGGTATTTTATTCTTTTTGTTGCAGTGGTAAATGGGAGTGTTTCCTTAATTTCTCTTTCAGATTTTTCATCATTAGTGTATAGGAATGCAAGAGATTTCTGTGCATTAATTTTGTATCCTGCTACTTGACCAGATTCATTGATTAGGTCTAGTAGTTTTCTGGTAGCACCTTTAGGATTCTCTATGTGTAGTATCATGTCATCTGCAAAAAGTGACAGTTTTACTTCTTTTCCGATTTGGATTCCTTTTATTTCCTTTTCTTCTCTGATTACTGTGACTAAAACTTCCAAAACTGTTGAATAATAGTGGTGAGAGTGGGCAACCTTGTCTTGTTCCTGATCTTAGTGGAAATGGTTTCAGTTTTTCACCATTGAGAACGATGTTGGCTGTGGGTTTGTCATATATGGCCCTTATTATGTTGAGGTAAGTTCCCTCTGTGCCTACTTTCTGCAGGGTTTTTATCATCAATGGGTGTTGAATTTTGTCAAAAGCTTTCTCAGCATCGATTGAGATGATCATATGGTTTTTCTCCTTCAGTTTGTTAATATGGTGTATCACATTGATTGATTTGCATATATTGAAGAATCCTTGCATTCCTGGGATAAACCCCACTTGATCATGGTGTATGATCCTTTTAATGTGCTGTTGGATTCTGTTTGCTAGTATTTTATTGAGGATTTTTGCATCTATGTTCACCAGTGATACTGGCCTGTAGTTTTCTTTTTTTGTGACTTCTTTGTCTGGTTTTGGTATCAGGGTGATGGTGGCCTCGTAGAATGAGTTTGGGAGTGTTCCTCCCTCTGCTATATTTTGGAAGAGTTTGAGAAGGATGGGTGTTAGCTCTTCTCTAAATGTTTGATATGATTCTGTATATTTTTAATATTATTTATTTTGTTGCTCAAATTGTTCTAGCTTTGGTCACTGGATTGAGAGTTCTTTTGGGTTAGTTCCTTTGTCCGTTTGACATGCCCTCATCCTTTTCATTTATTTATTTTTGAGCATGTTTTTCCTTCCTAACACTAGACAATACTTCAGGCTTATCTTACCACTGCCCTAGCCCTAGAATCACCATTCTATCAGAGAGCCCTGGTTCCTTTTACTGGAGAATGGGATTTAGAAACCAGGATCTGGGCACTAGGTGCTCATTGCTCCACGGTTGGTCACTGCTTCTAGGGCCTCTCAGTGGACAGAGCTAGGAAATATATGTATGTAAATAACCCAAGTGTACACGTATATCTGTATTTATTTCTGTCTATGTTAAACTAAATGTAAGTTCATACTGATATTTCTGACCACAGGGTTCGTTCACCACCCCCCAACTCTGTTTGTTACTTTTTTTCTGACATTGAGAGTCCTGGCTCCCATTATCTATAATTATTTACTTATTTAACTCAAGTGTACCTGTAGTACCCCTATGAGAAACAAACTTACCAACTAGAATACTGTGTTTATGGCAGTTTTTTTTTTTTTTTTACTTTAAACATATCCAATCAAAAGATTGTTTCCCAAGACTTCATAGGCCAGCTCCTTCTTCCCCTCTCCTTTTAGTGCTATGTTATGTATTCGTAATACAGAATTCACTTGTGACAGTCTGCTTTCCATCCTGGATCCTCCAACAGGCTTATTTTGGCGGGGAGGGGGGGTTGCACATAGTAAAATTTACTCTTGGAGATGTACAGTTCTATGGGTTTTGACAAATGCCTGGAGTCATGTACCTACCACCACAACATCATACAGAGAAGTTCCATAGCCCTAAAAATTCCATTGTGCAACTCTTTTGAAGTCAAGTACTCCCCCTCCTCTAAACACTAGCAGCCATTGATCTGTTTTATGTCCCTGTAGTTTTGCCTTTTCCAGAATGTCATATAAATGGAATCATATAATATGTAGCCTTTTGCATCTGGCTTCTTTCACTGCTTAGCAAAATGCATTCGCGATTCATCTACGTTGTTGCATGCGTGAACCATTAGTTCATTTCTTTGCTTGCTGGATGGAATTCCATTGTATGGATGTACCACAGTTTATCCATTCACCTACTGAAGTGCATCTTAGCTGTTTCCAGGTTTTGGCAGCTGTAAGCAAAATTGCTATACACATTTATGTACAGGTTTTTCTGAATGTAAATTTTCAGTTCACCTGGGTAAAAAACTGGGACAGGGACCAATGGGTCACAAGATAAATGTATGTTTAACTTTATGAGAAACCGCCAAACCCTCTTCCAACATGGCTGCACCATTTTGCATTCCCACCAGCAACATGTAAAAGTTCTAGTTGCGCTGCATCTTCATGAGCATATGGTATTGTCAGGCTTCGATTTCTCTTTTCTTTTCTTAATGTAAAGTGAAAAGTAAGTCTCTAACCTTATTCTTTGCCAAATATCCAAAACTGACACCATTTAAAAATTTTAGTCATTCTAACATGGGTATAATGGTAGCTCACTGTGGATTTAATTTGCATTTCCCTAACAACTACTGGTATTGACTGAATTGAGCATCTTTTCATGAGCTTATTAGTAATCCATTTTAAAAACTGGGTTGTTAGCTTTCTTGTCAAGTTGCCACAGTTCCTTATATATTCTGGATAAAAGTCCTTGACCAGAGAAGTGACATGTAAACATTTTCTCCAAGTCTATGACTTGTCTTTTCATTCCCTTAGCAGTGTCTTTTACAGAGCAAATGCTTTTAATTTTGATAAAGTCCAGTTTTTCATTTTTTTTCTGCTCACAGACTGAGCTTTTGGTATCATACTTCAACACTCATTGCCAAATCCAGAGACTTTCTCCTATGTCTTCTTGAAGAGATTTTATAGTTTGTGTTTCATTTTAGTTTTTTCAGTAAGACTGCATACAATACCTTTACGTTTTCATTTTCTGATTGTTGATGATCTCCTACAGTGTGAGGTGTAAGTGCTATATGTATTAAAATTTACACACACTCATACATTTATATTTAGGAGATGGTTGTACTACTTTGGGGTGGGGAATCCTTTCTCTTTCAAAAAGCAAAAGATAAGTATCGCTTCAAAATCATAAAAAATTTTCTATGACAAAACAACCATAATTAAGGTAAAAACACCAAAGATAGACTGGGGAAGATACTTGTGCCTCATATGCAAAAGGTTAATTATCTCTAGCATAGAAAAAAATTTCCTACAAATTGACGAACAGAAGTGAGCAAAGGATATGAACAGATAATTCCACAAGAGGAAAACCAAATAGCCTCCGAGCCACAACGGGCATCCAGCATAGAAGGAAAAACACCATGCCCGTCTTCATCTACATTTGACGGGCCCAGCAAAGGCTGCCAAAGGCCGGTGCGGGCATGGATGTGGAGAAGGTGGCATGCGCACACAGTACTGCTGGAGCCTAATTGATACGACTTCTTGGGAGGACAATCCGGCAACACCTATTAAACTTACCAAGGAAGCACCCTCTCACCTGCCTCAATATGTCAGGTTTTCATAAAGATGGATGGTGCATCATTGTCTTAAAGTAGTGGCTTAAAGCTGATGGAACCGAATGTCCATCACACATGGAATGGTTGAGTTAACTGTGGTAGATCTAAGCTACAGACTGTTACGCTACTAAAATAAGACTTAGATCCACGTCTAAATACCTGTAGATAAATGAGACGGGCACGTTGCAGAGTGACAGGAACAGAGCCGTCACGTGTGTATAAATGCAAGTCCCACCAGGTGTCAGCTGCTCTGATGCGCAGAGAGGGATGAGCGAGGAATCTAGTTGGTGGTTAACGCTGATGACCTCGGGGGAGGAAGGCCTTCATGAATCTTTGAGTTGTGTCCCTTTTTACAAGTAATTCGTTATTTTACAATAAAAACTTTAAATGGAAAAATAAAGAAGGTCCAGATTGAAAATCAGGGGACTGGTAATTATTCTTAGTCAGCCCAGAGCACTCGCATCCGATCACTGCGGGTGGGCCCAGGAATCTGCATGCGAACACCAGCCGTCGGGGTGGTTCCGGCGCCTCCCTCAGGGTGCGGGCGGTGGATGCAAGGGGCCAGGAGCTCTGTGGCTGCCGCTTCCTCCCTGGCTTGCGACTCTCTGTGAGCAGGAGCCCTACCACCCTGGGTCTTCACTGATGCGTCGAGAGCCGTCCAGCCCCATGACGGTGACAGCATGGTGATGAGAGTCCGTGTCTTACCAGACCTGTGCTTGTCAGCTGCGTTCTATTCTTTTTTTTTTTTTTTTTTAAAGGAACGCCTTTCTTTCTTTCTTTCTTTCTTTATTTTTGGCTGTGTTGGGTCTTCGTTTCTGTGCGAGGCCTTTCTGTAGTTGCGGCAAGCGGGGGCCACTCTTCATCGCGGTGCGCGGGCCCCTCACTGTCGCGGCCTCTCTTGTTGCGGAGCACAGGCTCCAGACGCGCAGGCTCAGTAGTTGTGGCGCACGGGCCCAGTTGCTCCACGGCATGTGGGATCCTCCCAGACCAGGGCTCGAACCCGTGTCCCCTGCATTGGCAGGCAGACTCCCAACCACTGCGCCACCAGGGAAGCCCTGTGTTCTGTTCTTGACCTGAACGTCTGGTGTGAACCTGGGGAGAGGCCCAGACAGCTGAGCTCAGCCCAGGCACAGTCCTCACTCTGAGGAGGTGTCATCGGCTCTCAGTTGCTCCTTGACCATCGTGGCCTCAGGCACGTGGGGGCCATCGTGGCCCCCCCCCCACCAGTCCTCTGTGCTGAGGCTTCATACACCATCTCCACTCCTCACCCAGCCCTGCGAGTAGATATCTTACCCGTTTGTGGGAAGGCTCCAGGGGCACAGGTCTGCCCCACAGCCAGGGTAGCAGGTTTGGGTGAGCATCTCAGTTCTGAGCGACCCTGGGCCCCCTCTGCCATCAAGCCTTCCACGGAAGCCTAACCTGCTGTCCCGCATCTTTCCCCACAGTGAAAAAGAGCCCCACGCTGCTGGAAGTGAGCACGGCCCATTTCATGAGAACCAACAGCTTTGCCGAGGACCTGGACCTGGAAGGGGAGACTCTGCTGGCGCCCATCACCCACGTGTCGCAGTGAGTGTCCGCTCACCCAGGGGTGAGGAGCTAGAAGGGCGCGGGGCTCAGCGCTGGACCAGGGCTCAGGTCTACTCACCCAGTGCCCACCACTCGCTGCCTGCCCTCAGCAACCTGGGGCCACCGACCACCAGGGGCTGGCCTCGGTGCCCGGGCACCAGGCGGGGAGGAGAGCACGGGCATTTCCCGCCGAGTCTGGGAACATGACCCTCTTGTTGTGACTTCTGGAAAACCAGACCGATCATTTCCCACTTGTTTTCGTGCTTTGAGCGTCTGAGAAGATTGTTTTTCTCTCCCCTAGCCCCCTCCCCTGCCCCCCAAAAAAGAGACGGCTTTGTTTTCCGCGTTTCCCCGGCGGAACCCTGGCCAAAGCCGCGGGGCAGATGCCGACTGCTGCCCTCAGGGGCTCCTTCAGGTGGAGGAAGTGGCTGATTTTCCACGCCTTCCAGTTGGCCGGCCCCCGAGGCACAGCTGGCCTGGGACGCACGCCCGGCCTCCCCCACCGTCGCGGTACCGCCAGGCCAATCTCTGGGGCCCGGCCATGGTGTGATTCCCCTCCGACGTGACTCAGTGCTCCCGGCTAGGGCACCCAGTGGTGACAGCCTGTGGCGGGGTCAGTGGGACACTCAGGCCCATTCTGGCCACTGCCCCACTGGGGATTCCCCTAGAGAAGTCTTTCCGTGTTGGGATGTGTGAGCGGCGCTCTCAGACCTTCTGACAGTCACTTGCTGGCCTTCTTTCCTTCTCTCTGCGGAGTCACTGAAGCGTGTTTCGGCTCTCCGGACTCTCTAAGGGTCTCGAGGTTGTCCTGAACCATGTGCATCTCTCTGGAAGTGAGGCCCCAGGCTGGCTGCCTTTGCTGCCGGCCAGGTGTGGCCTTTGCCTTGCAGATGACTGAGGAATCGGGACCCGAACTGCAGGGCCTCCTGGCTGCTGTGTAATCAGAGGACTGACAGAGTCGGGGAGCCAGAGTGAGAGGAGGGTAGGACTGTCTCAAGGTGGTACCATGATCAGACAGGATGGCCTACCGTCCTTCCAGGCCCCCAGGCTCACAGGGAGGTTGAGAGCGCCCCATCGATAGCAGGGTGTGCACAGAAAGCATTCCCAGGCTCGGTGGGAGCCACCCAGGTCACTGTGAAGCAGGGTTATTCGTCCTCGTGGACCCGGCACCGGAGCAAGCTTCCAGGCCACCCCTGGGAATGTGGCTCTGACCTCTGGGCCCATCCTGGAGATGACCTGATAGGCTCACTTGATAAATGGGCAAGGGCAGAGGCGTGAGCAGTGGCGGGTGCCGGGTGGGATGGGCAGGTGCAGGTCAGCGTCCCAAGGCAGAATGCCAGCTTACCACTCTGGCTGAGGCCTGTACCGAATCTGGGGCCCAAAGGACCCCGAAGTGGTAAAAGTTGCAGTCTTGTGGCTGGTGCCTGCAATACAGGTGGCAGTGCCTGCTCAGAGCGAGGACGGCCAGGAGCCTGCTGGGAACCGTGACCCTCACGCGGGCGGATACTACCTGGGCCTCACGTGCCGCTCAGCCTGCCCCTTCCTGGCCTCCTGGCCGCTCTCCTCCTGTCAGAGCTCACTCTCCTTCATTCTCTCCGCTGTGGCCTGGCCCCCAGAATGCACACGCAAGGAGTTGCCCCCCGGCTGGACAGGGCCATCGCCCACCATCCATGCAGCGGGGCAGTCAGTCTTCCCCAGCTCCCCGGGCCCTGCAGGGCCCCTGCAGAGAGGCCCAGGGTGAGGGTGGTGAGACTGGGGACCGAGGTGGCCCAAAGCCAAGCTCACAGCTGCCTTGCGCAGTCCCACCTTTTGAAGCGAGGTCCATGTGTGTTGGCATCTGCGTGCACCAAGTTTCCCAAGGCTGGAGGCCGCCCACCTGCCCAGGGAGCCCCAGGAGGGAACTCAAGCCAGTGTAGCTGCATCGTCAGAGGAGCCCGACTATTTCTTGTCTTCCCTCCTCCAAGACGGAGGCCCCAAGCTCTCTGCTTGCTGTGGGCCTGGGGCATCACCAACCAGAGAGCCTGTGGTGGGCCTTCTCGGCCCAGCAGTCCCATGGCGTGGCCCGCTGGTTGTAGCAGGAGTGGTCACCTCCAGCGCTGGTTGGGCCTAGGCAGTCCTCACCCAGTGGAGTCCTTGCCCCAGAACCTGTGAAGGCCTTTCCCAGTACAGACCCTGGAGATGAGGCAGCTGGGAAGGTGGGAAGGAGCCTAGGCGTGGTGCTAGGATGAGGGGTCTGCAGTGAAGGCTGGGAGTGAAAAGACTGAGGCTGTAGTCGAAAGGCCACCTCCAGGCACTGTGGTCTGGTCACGGCAGAGTCGAGGTTGAGACAGCAAGGGATCAGCATGCCCATGTCCTCAGTAGTCAGAGTACTGCTCAGGGGAGCCCAGGCGGGGAAGGGGGGATGCAGGCGCAGTGAAGGAGATGGTGGGGCCTCAGACCTAGGCGCCCCCAGGGCTACAGGCTGGGTAGAGGCCCCACCCCACCATGGCTGGGGAAGGAGGTGGCACCGACGGGCACCATGTTTACTTAGGGCTGTGACTGCCGGCAGGGCAGGGCGGGGAGGAGGATGGCCAGGCCTCGGTGCCCATGCTGGGGCCACATTCCTTTGCCTCCCGCACGGCCCGCCTGGTGATTGATGCCCCTAATTAAACTCGGCTCCAGCCGCTCGGGGACCCGTCTCGGCTCCTGCGGGCAGCTCAGCCCCACGGACTCCATGCGGAGAAGAGAGGGGTGCACGCCCTGGTGTGTGTAAGGGACGGGGGGTGTGCGCGGGGGTCTCACAGCGGGCAGAGTGGGTGGGAGGCAGTTACTGAAAAACAGATCCATTTTTCTTCAGCATTTTACTGATGTTAAATGTATTACCATGTTGGGCCAGTTCCAGGATTCAAATTAAAAGCATAAATAAAGACACATTTTGTTTCCATCTCAAGCTCTCCCCGCCCGCCGGGCCCCAGGGAGGTGAGGTCACTGCAGCCTTGATTACGGGAAGGTCCCTGGGGCTGGGCGAAGCTCCTCTTTCCGGGGCCTGTTGGCCATCGGTGGAGCGAGGGGTCAGGGGACTGGGGGTCAGCAAGCCAGCCTGGTGCAACCGAGGGGGTTGCCAGCGAGCAGGGCCCAGGGTGCAGTGGGCTGGGGAGACACAGTAGCTTTGGGCACTCCAGCCCCACAGGCAAGCCCCTGGGCAGCTCCAGGGCCCTCACACGAATCTGGGTGGCCAGGCCAGAGTCTCACCCACACCTTTCAGGCAGATAGTCTTCCAGGTCCAGCAGGGCCAGAAGGCAGCTCGTCTGCATTTGTGGTCCCCCCCCACCCCGCCAGTCTTGCCACAGGACTTCCAAGGAGCAAGTGTGAGGCAGGAGACAAGGCATCTGGGGGGGTGGGGCGTAGCGGAGCCCTGCTCCCCAGGAGGAGCTGGGGTGAGCTCCTAGGCTCCTGCCCACTGAGGGGAGGGCCACCCCTGTGCATCCCTGTGCCATGCACACGGTGTGCCATCTGGGACAGCCCTGGCACGCCTCTGCAGCCATGGGATTCCTACTCATCTTTCCAAGGTCCTCTCAAGTCGTCCTCCTCTCAAGGAGGCCCAGGACGTCCACAGGCCAGGCAGCCGCGTCCTCCTCCAGCCCTTGAGGCCCTCCGTACCAGCTCCCTGAGCCCTAGTATGGGGCCTGGGACCCTTTTTTGGGTACCTGTCTCCCAGGATCCTCGGCTCCTGGGGAGCAGGCAATGTGTGGCTCCCCTGGGCCTCTCCCTATCTGGCACCCCCTCAAGCCCCAGGCTGGAGGGAGCTCCAGGGCTATGGCTCCCACCCCAAGGCAGACAGGGGCCCCCAGCCAGCACGTCCCGAGGAGGAGATGAAGCAAGGGCTGTGGGCGCCTCAGCATGGGTGCCGGCATGCAGGGCCAGGGGCGGCTGGGTCAGAACTGGCCTCAGCATCGGGGTCTGTGGCTCTGAGCTCCAGGGCTGTGTGTGGGCGTGGCCTGGGTACCCCTTCTCTCAGCGGCCTTGGGAGACTGCGGCCATTCCTGTGAAGTCCTCCCCACAGCTGCAGTCAGCCAGGACTGGCCTGGCATCCACATCTGCCCCACTGGCTGCATGTGGACCCCCAAGACAGGTGGTTCAAGTGGCCGGACCCTCTGTGAGCACAGCAGCCTGTGGTTCCCCTGAAGGGTCCCTCCAGGAGAGCTGGTTCCCGGCCCCTCCATCTCTTTCGTCATGGCATCTCGGATGGGCGAGATTCGGCTCTTTTTAACTAGCCACCAGTCTGTCCTGCTCTGCAGGGGGACGAGTTCGGTTGGCACCCTGTACACCAAGACAGGCACAGGGAAGGCAGAGGGAAGGCAAGGCCAAGGCTGGGGCGCTACAGGTCACCCGCCAGGTGACCACGAGCAAGCACGCTCACACACACGCACACACACCCAGCGAGCATATACTTGCAGGCCTCCTGCGACATGACAGCCTGGAGATCCTTGAGCAAAACCAGCCCTGTGTGCGTTAATTAGAATTTCCATGTCTTCAACTTTCTCCTGGACCCTGCAGAATCTCACGCCAAAACGTTCAAGTTTCTCTTTTCCAGCAAGGCCGCTGTGGCCTGGCTTTCATCCACATCACTACTAATGTCTCCTGAAATCTGCATTTGTCAGCGAGGCCAGGGCCAGCCCCATGCCTTCTGGAAACGGGGGCAAATGTCACAAGGCTTGGTCCCGCACTCAGCTCCGTGGACCAGGGGTGCTGGCTCTATGGATGGGACTAGGTTTGCTTGGGACATTTCAGAGACACCCAGGGCCCACTGCGGCCCACACCCATGGACCCTGGAGGCGCCAGGCGCTGCACCTCTGCGGACACCCAAGCCCCTCGCTCTGTTTCTCACCCTGCAAACTTTGGTGGGAAAGGACGGAGAGGCCTTTCTGGGGCCAGTGTCCAGGGGGATAAAGGAGGGGGCTTGCCAGGAACAGATGAGGCTAGTTTGTCTTTCCAGACCAGTGTCCTGTCTTCTTCGGAGCTCCAGACCACCTCTGTCTGCACAAGGTGCCAAGGAAGCCCCGTGGGAGCCCGCCCGGGAGGGCTGTGCGAAGCTACATGAGTCACAGGCTCCCCGTCAGAGCCTCGCAGCTCCGGCCAGGCGCAAACCCGTCTCTGAAATGCACGGGGGGATTAAATGTTCTCCTAATTAAATTAAAAGCGAGGCGGAGTGGCTCAGTGGGAAAGAGACGGAACTGGGAATCGGATGCCCTCGAGCTGGCTCCCAGCCTGCACCAGCCCAGCTGCGGGCTGGCCCCCGGAGGCCCCCTAACCTCTGGGAGCCTCACTTCCTCCTTCTGAGCACGTGAGGAGGATGCAGCCAGTCTCCTGGGGCTGCTGCTCTGGGGAGTGGGCCCGCTGTCTGGGTGGGAGGCCCAGAGGAAAGCGGGGAGGCTCCTTACTTCCCCAGAAGCCATCCATAACCCCCGGCCAGGCGCTCTCAGGCCCCGCGCAGCAGTCTCCGTGGCGCAGGTCCTCAGCAAGGCTAGCGTGGACCGGGTTAGGGTTAGGGTGAGGGTGAGGGTGAGGGTTAGGGTGAGGGTGAGGGTGAGGGTTAGGGGAGCGCTGGAGGATGTTAAGGAGAGAACGTCCACACCCTAGAAGTGGCTGGGGAAAATGACTTCACAGATCGCACTGGTGCCGATGTGGAGACGTTTCTCGCCGTCGGGGAGTCCCACACAGCTCCCTCTTTGTGCTCTGCTTGAACCCAGAAGGGGAGGCTGAGTCCCAAGGCAGCCTGCCCAGGAAGCCTGAGGTGTGTGTCCCCTGAGCCAGGGTGGAGGGCGCGTGGGGGCAGACGCAGCCCCTCTGCGGGCCTGGGTTGTCCATCTCTCAAGTCAAGTTTCGAAAGGATTGCCCTTGCATGTAGGACATTGTTTTCGACTCTTTGGTTGAAGGATGGCGTCCACACAGATGAGGACACAGATCTCAAGTGTACCGCGTTATGCACTTTCAGCCCCTGGGACTCACGTAACCAGCCCCCCGCTGAGGCAGCAGAACCTCCCAGGAGGCCCCTCGGCGCCCGCTTCCTGTCGCTGATGCCCACGGGTAACCAGTGTCCTGGCTTCCAGCAACAGGGCTCAGCTTTGTCCGTTCTTGAACTTTCTATCGATAGACTCACACAGTGCGCACGCCCGTTTGTCCGAGCCCCTGGGAGCCTCGCCGTCTGGCTGAAGAGGGCAGTGCCTCCCTCTTTCCTTGCCGGCTGGCACCCCGCTGTGTGAATGGCCTGCACTTTGTTTATCCATTCTCCTTGGATGGCCACTTGGACAATTTCCAAGGCAGGGTGGTTATCATTATTGCTAAGAATATTCTGTCTAGTCTCTGATGAACATATGGGCTGCTTTCTGGTGAGTGTATGCCTAGGTGCGGAGTTGCCAGGTCACTGGATGAGCTCGTTGACTTTCGGTAAACACTGACTAACAGTTTCCCAAAGCAGGCATACCGTTTCCACTCCCACCGGTGGCATCGGGGCATTCTGGCTGCTCTATATCCTAACACTTGGCATTCTCCATCGTTTCCTTTTTAGCCATACTGGTGTCTGGTGGCATCAAATTATGATTTTAATTTGCAGTAAGCCAATGGCTAATACAGTTGAGCCCCTTTCTACATGATTATTATTTAGTTGGATATCGTCCTTTGTAAAATGCCCACGTTGGCTGCCCATTTTCTATTGGGTTATCTTTTCTTTTGATTTGTAGGAGTTCTATCTTTACCCTGGACGTGTGTCATTGGTCACATTATTTGGAATATATATATATATACACAACACCTCTCCCTCTGCAGGTTGCCCTTTTTCTCTCTTAAGGTGTCTTTTGATGAACAGAAGGTCTTAATTTTAAGGTGATCCAGTTAATCAAACATTTCCTTTCTGGAGAGTGCTATTTGTGTCCTATTTAAGAAACTTTGACTACTCCAAGGTCATAAAGATATTCTGTTTTCTCCTAAAGCTTTAATAGTTCACCTTTCACATGGAGATCTACAGTCTGCCTGGAATCAATTTTTGCATGCAGTGCGAGGCTGAGGGCAGGGTACAGTTTTCCCCCATTTGGATATCCAGCTTGACTCAGCACCCTTTACTGAAAAGACCATCCTTTCTCCACTGCCCTGCCGTATCAGCATCGTTATAAACCAGCTCACTGTCTACATGTGGCTCTGTCTGTGGACCCTATTCGCTTCCGTTAGTCAGATTTCAGTTTTTCTTTTTCGCCAGGGCCGTGTTTCATCATCACTATCGTCTGATACCAGCCCTGGACAGCTGACCATGCAGGCTCCAGCCAGTTCTCCTGCCTTGCTTGGCTGTCTTTGTGTGGCACCTGTCTCTCCATCCATGTGCCAGTTTCCACAGAAAACTTCTAATAGGTACGGCGGCTCTCTAGATGAATATGGGGAGAATAAACATCTTTACTTGTTGAGTCTTTGGAACTGTGGTCTCGACGTGTCCCTCGTTTACTGAGGTCTTCTTGCATCTCTCCTACCGTGTCCTGTAGTTTTCAGTGCAGTGATCATGCACCCCTCGTCTGAGATTTATTCCTTGTTAGCTGGTGTTTGTTATGGGTTCACCAAGCCTGGGAACACTGCCTACCAGGGAACTCTGGCCAGCCCGGCTCATTTTATCCGCCCATGGGATGCCAGGGCAGGCACCTCACCTCTCTGAGCCCTAGTGTCCTCTTGTAGACAGGAGGGATGTGTCTCATGGTGCTGGTGTTAGCTTTTGAGGAGATGGGGTCAGGCATCCAGCTGTGTACCTGATTCGGGAAAGTGCCTGCTAAACAGCAGACAGTATAAAATGTCACCTTGTGATGAGAGGCCCCATGGGGACATCCCTTACTTGGCCTGAGAGCTTCTGAAACCACCAGGTCACGAGTTTCCGTGGGACACAGATGAGGTCACAGTGCGCCACCATTAGGTGTCGTCCTTATTTAACAAGATACACCTGGACGCCCAAAAGCCCCGGGCCCCAGGATGGGCTAGAGGCAGAGGAAAGATGCAGGTCACAAGCCACAGCCTCTCGTCCCTGGGAAAGGGGCTCACGAGCTGTTCCGGCCCCTGTGGAGGTGCAGGGAGAAACCTGACGCCCACTGTTCCACTCCTGGGGGGAATGCAGAGGACCACGCCCCGCGGTGGTCACAGCTGCCCCGACACGCCTCTGCCCTCTGTTCTCATCACAGTCGGGCTCACCTGCCAAGGACGGCGCCCATCTTCACGCAGTGAGGACCAGGGCAGGCCACAAACCCTGCCTCCCCCTGGTGCTGTGCTTGGCACGGCAGGGGAGCGCACGGTACCTCTAGGGTTCTGAGCGACTCACAGGCGGCACAGCCCGCATGTGGCAGCAGCGTTCGTAGACCTGGTGGCTTTCCGGTGCTTAGGAGAGGGTGAGCCTCTGGCAGAATCCACTGAGCCCCGGCCGTGTGTACGTCTCGTGTCAGGGGTGGGAGGGGCGCTGCTGCTGGCCGAGTCATCGGCAGGGCCCTGAGGGCGCCTAGTAACCCAGCCCCCCGATCCACAGGACTGGGTCTTGCCGGCGTCACCCGTGAGGTAGCGGGAGAGCCAGGGCTTGTTCCCAGACACACTATCTTTAGGGGAGCCCCAGTCTGTGATGGGGAAGCTGCGCTGGCACCCTGAGGGCGGGTAAGCAGGGCGTGGGGAGGTAGCAAGCCAGCAGTGGCAGAGGCCTGGCCTCTGGTTTGGGTCTGTGCCCCCAGAGTGTTTCTATGGCGCTTCGGGCAGGAGAGAACAGTCCGTGCGCTGGTTGGGTGACTCTGTGACCACCTTCTCCAGTGAGAATTCTTCGCGTTCAGTCTCTTCGCACACCGTGGACCTGGCACCGCCGTGTGAGGAGGGCGAGGGGCGTGCAGGCCTGCAGACTACTCCAGGGCAGCGCTGACCTGGCCCCCCAGGGTACGGTGGGTGGCAGACCCAGCTCTGTGGCTTCTCATGCTGCCCCAGAGCGCCCCCTCTAGCGTTCATTCTTTAAGATTTACAAGCCCTCTTGGGACAATGCAGGTGTCCTAAGCAGGGGCCACACCTTAGACGCACATCCCCAGCAATGACTGGCTAGCGGTCCGAGGTCTGGCTAGAAGTCTGTCAGGTTTGGTTGGCCCGTGGGAATGCCGGGTGCCATCTTAGAGTCCTCGTGGAGGGAAGAGGAAGAGAAAGAAAAGATGGAGGCAGAGGGAGCTAGGAGGCCAGGTCTAGCCTCAGAGTCTGGCATCCCTGGTGTCCACATCATCCCCACACCTCCAGCCATGACCCTACTGTTGCTTTGATCTTCTCAATAAGTAACCTCTTGACCTGGCAGTGGCCCCAGAGGCTCACGTTGAAGACGGCACCAGGAGTGCCTGGAGAAGAGTAGGTGTACCCCAGGGGTTCACACACGAGTTCACCCATTTCAGTTGGCACAAGAGCAGCTTAGGAGGGGATACATAAAACTCTGAGAAAGGAATTTTTTTTAGGGGCAATTCAAGGAATTTTCATAGGTAATTTTGACTCTACCTGATTTGTCTTCCAAGACCTTGGAACTGAGCCATCACAGAAGATCAGACTACACTGCACCCAAAGTAGAATCCTTGCTGTGCCCTATGGTGCCTTGCTGGGGAAACTGAGGCAGAGAGCAGGGTGACTTCATAAAGCAATAGAAGATATTTGGGAAATGGGGGGGGTAGGTAAGGCTGTTCAGAGCACAGAGCTACACACACACACACACACACACACACACACTATATATATATATTCAGCATCCTTCCCCACAGCCTCACTTGTGGTCATGGGCCTTAGACTGCTGCCCTCAGAGAGCCAGGCCCCCGAAAAGGAGGTGGGCCGCACCAGGCAGCCAGCCGCTGGTCCTCTGCTTACCTCCTCAGTTAGCTGACCTCTGTGTCTGGGGTATAAAGTTCAGGGTAAGGTCACACTGGGACCTTTAGCTGAAAGTCCTTGAGCACATTCTGGGCGAGTCCTCCTGGCCCCACTCGGTCTGCACTGGGGCCCAGTGTCTTCCACTCCCTGGCCGGAATTGGGCAGCTGTCCTCAGGCCCAAGGGGACCTTTCTTTTCCTACTTAATCTCCTCTCTTGGGCCTTTTGTAGGTGGGCTTGTTTTTCAATGTTTTCTTTAGGTTCATATCCAGATTTGTTAAATTAAATTGAACCTCTTCCAGTTTGAAACACTTGAGTGCTTTTTTTCTGCTCTTCTTTTTGAACTGCCGCGTGAACCCCCCAGCTGGGTGTGTGGGCTCCAGGTGGGAGCTCGTGGGGGCCTGGCTGCAAGGCCAGGGTCATAAGATGGGGCAGCCTTGGGTGGAGCAATGCGCAGGAAAACTGGCTCCCAGCCTGACTGAGCTCAGGCCGGTGTGTGCGCAGCGGCAGCGGGTGGGACCATCCCCAGGGGCTCCAAGGGCCTCACTTGAGATGCTCTCCCAGTGACCCCCCAGTCTGCGGCTGTGCCTGAAAGCTCTGTGCTCACGGGCCCCCCGGTCCCCCACCTGCCTGTCTCATGCACTGGGAAATGGACTCTTCAGACCACATGGCCTGGGTTCAGCGGGGGAAAGTATCCCTTTAGATGCCAGGAGATGGAAAGACTGGGAAACGGGAGCCCTGAGACCAAAGGCGAGAGGACCTCGCTCAGCTGCTGGCAGAGCCAGGGCTAGGCCCTCGGCTCTGAACCCCGAACCCTGTGCTTCTCTGCTGTCCCAGAGGGGCCCGTCTGCTCTAGCGGGGCCCGTGCGCCAACCCCCGCCAGGCCCCGCCAGTCCCCTTCATCACCTGGGCCAAGTGACCCCGGTCCCAGGGGGTGGCTGGGGCACTTTCCCGAGCACCATGCCCCAGTCCCCCGACCGCTAGGGGGGCAGCACCTGGCCTTCAGCTTGGCCGTGCCCCACTCCTTAGCTCACTGCCCCTCCCACGCGCAGGGGACGGGAAACAGCGTCCCCCAGTTAATTCTGCGGCAGTCCACGCCTGGAAGGAGAGGCTGCTGGAGCGGAGGCACCACTGAAACACTGAGACGTGGGGTCAGACAGGACAGGGAAGCTGGTCTCGGGCTACCTCAGAGTACTTATCCAGGAGACCCGAGTGGGCAAGACCAAGACAAGGGTGCCACCCTTCCCAACCCAGGCAGGAGGATCAGAGAGTGGCCCTGAGCAAGGCCAGAAGGCCGACCTGAGACTCAAGGCCCAGGCTGCAAAGCTGCAGCCTTCTCCCCGGGCAGAAATGCAGGCCACGAGGAGCCTGGGGCTTAAGAACACAGTTCCATGAGCAAACAAAGGGCACCGTCTGAGGAGAGTGGCGCTTGGCCTTTGTTTAGCAGGGGACACTCTGCGGGGGCACCAGGTCCTGGCAGACCCGCTCCACCTTGGTGCCAGGCCTCCCTCTGCGCTGAGCCCCTAAAATGCCATAAAGGCTCCTGCTCGTCACGTCCTCACTGGCTCTGATGACCTGCAGAAATCTCTCTCTCTCCGCCTGCTGCCACCTGGCCACACAGGTGCAAGGTCCCAATGACTCAGGCCAAAGAGAAGCTGAGCGTGACCAGCCAGCCCACCATGCGAGGCTGCTCACGGACTTGTCTCATTTACTGGGGTTGGTGCTGGGCTCTGCCTGTAAATGTTTAACTCCTGAGGATGCTGACCTCAGAGCTTGGGAGGCTCAGACTGGGTGGGGGAGAGGGCTTCCTTCTTGCTGGTGTGTAAGCAGGGACCCTGTGGCGGGAAAGGGCGGCGTCAGCCTTTGCAGCAGGCCCACCAGCTCCACAGCAAGCAGAGCAAAGGCTGGATAGGAAGAGGGCCTTCCCGCAGGGAGGCCAGCCCCGCGGTGTGCTGAAGGGAGAAGGAGCGCTGTCCTCCCCCGCGTCGGTGAGCGCGGGCCCCGAGCGGGATGCCCAGCCCCGAGGGCCCCTCCGTGGTTTCCCACCGCTTCAGACCCGGGCTGCGGGCGCCTCAATTGGAATTGCTGGTTGCCCCACAAGGGCCCGGCCTAGGTCTCCCCGCTGGCGGGGAGGAAGCTGAGGAGGCTGGTTTGCTGGGGCCACCCAGTGTGGGCTCAGGAAGGGAAGGAATGTGACCGAGGCCGGGTGTGGCTGACGAGAGTGCAGCCAGTTGTGGGTTTTTCTTGGGGCCGAGATAGACGTGAGCAGAGATGGAGGCCCCTCTCTCTCGGTCCCCACCACACACACTAGGACCTTTCTTCGGCGTGTGGCTGTGGAGCTGCAGGCCAAGGACACCCTCTGGAAATCTGAATTCCATTCGCTCTTGGCAAAGAGCAGCTTCCTGCTTGGGGAAGGTGTGCGCGTGTGTGTGCGCGCGTGTGCACACATGGCCATGGGGGCTGGCGGAGGGAGAGGCACGTGGGTGGAGCAATGTTTGATGAGACGTGTAAGGTGACCCCAGTATTTCCCGGCACTGGATGGCACTTGCAAAGCGCGTCCAGAGGAGTTAAGACAAATACCTGGAGTGAATGAATCAGAAACGTGCGGGCTGCACTGCCTTTGAAACCGGCTCTGGCTTAAAACAGTCACGGCAAAACATGCCTTTGAATTTGAAAGCCAGAACTTTTTGCAAAATAATTCAAAAAGTTTGTTGAACCTTAAACCTTTCCTGATGATTCCTTCCTTCTGAAGTTAACTCGTTAAAGTTGCTCCAATCCCAGCCTGGTGCCAGACCAGCTTCCTGGAAACCCTCGCCAACTGCTGGCCTTTGGAAAGGCTTGTCGCCCTAATAGCTGTTTAAAAAAAAAAAAAAAGCTCACTGGGCACCTTGGCTGCAGGGTCTGAAAAGTCCTTTGTGCTAGCTCCAGCTGCAGTTTTTCCAGGCCTCGCTTCTGGGGCTGACTGGAGCTGTCTCTCTTCGTTTCCTCTTACAGTGGCGGGCGCTGGGCCGGCTTCTTCCCGCCCGGCTTCTCTGCCAACGGTGTATCCAGGCCTCCCCACGCCCAGGTGGATGTCCAGGGCAGAGCCCTTGGAGAGGGTGGGTGTGGGCATGTCCCAAGAGGGTCACCAGCCTCAACTTCCTCTCTGTTCCTTCTCCCCATGCGGAGAGACCAGGACCCCCTCCTAGGTCAGCACTGTGTCACTTCCCCAGAATACCCAGGACCCAACTAGTTCCCAAGCAGTGCCAGTTCAGAAGGGAAGACAATTTGCCCCTCCCCAAAGCAGAGTCTCGGCAATATAAAGCATGAATGTAAAATGGGGTCTAAGTTATAGTTTAAAAGAGTTTAAAATGTGAATATGCATTGGAAAATATTTAAATTAACACAGACATTAGGCAAATCAACAGAAAATGTATTAAATGTTGTCACTGTTGCATTAATCAAAATCAGAGATTACCTGAAAATGGAAAAAACTTACATAAAAACTTAATTTAGTGAGACACAGCAGTCAGAACATGCCGTACACGGTTCACTTCTTTAAAAATCACTCCTCTCAAAATTCTGTAATGACAAAACATATGTAACATTTCATTTCCTAGGAGAGCCTTGTTGATCTGCAGATGGGTGGAGGGCACCCCTTCCCATCGAGGGGGGGCGGGGGGCGGGGGGGCTCCCTGGGAGCCTGCCCAGGGCCTGCTCTCACTCCAGCTCTGCCTCTCCCTGTCAAAAACCTCTTTGTGCCGGAGCAGCCCCTGCTCCTTGGAGTGACATGAACCAGAGCCCACACCGCTGTGCCGCGGGAGCTGCCCCTCACTGGCCACCCCAGCCCTGCAGCGGAGGGCTGCTCATTCACAGCCTGGCAGAACATCTGCATGAGCTGTGGTACACCGTTCTTTCCCTATTAAAACGTTGTGCTTAAAAAATAATAAAGTGGTTTTATACGCACGTGGTAAAACACGTTCGGTGTACAAAGGGAATATGGCGAAAAATCAGGCTGTCCCCACCCCAGCCCTGAATTCCTAAGTTTCCTTCCCCAAAGGTTACCACTTTTAACAGTTTCCTATTGTATCTTTTCAGAGTGTGTTATAGGGGCAAACATGTATCTATAATATACCTCTTTTTTACACAAGTGGTAACATATATATTTATCTGCAGTTTGCCTTTCTGACTTAACATATAGGTACGCCAGACTTCTTTTTGAGCTGCCCAGACAAGACTGGTTCATCACAGGGCAGTACACGTCAGGGGCGTTTTTATTTTGCAGTGGTATTTGTGTACACACACATGAACAGGTGACAGCTCAGGGCACTGTAGCTTAAGTGCTGCTTTCTCGTGGTTAGCTTCCGGGATCCTTGAGAGAACGTGGCCTCTGCGCTCAGTCTACTGGGCTGGGCTTTCCCCAGATGGGGCTGTGTTCACGGCAGCTCTAGTCTTTCTGGCATAGGTCCTGTTCCTGGTGAACACGAGGACCCAGCTGCCTGAAAAAGGCACGTAGGTGGTGGGGTGGGAGGCCTGTACGAAGGCTAAAGAACATCATGCTGGCTGTTCATCAGAGAGCCTTCCATCAGAGGATGCAGAGATGGGCTGCTCATGAAAGCCTGATTAAGGCCATGGGCATTTTCAAGGGCAACACTGACTTGACCGCAGCTGGCAGGAGGTGGCCAACAGTTACCTGCTTGACGGTCTGGGCAGGAAGCAACCCCAGGGCTTCTGAAGAGAACGGAGCCCTGGCCAGTGTACTGTGCGGGGACCTGTCTCCGCAGGCATCATGCTGTAAGGAAACCTTTCAGCTTTCCGTAAGCAAGCCCTCTCATTTCTTGGTAAGCACGCGGCGGCCCCAGTGTGCACTGTTCAAAGGGACGATGCCTGTGTGTTCTGGAGATGGATCTATGTTAAGACATCTAGTGCTTCTCCTTTTTATTAACAGCTGCAGAGCATTTCACTGCGCCATAATGTATGGAACACGTCCCCTCCTGACGGATGTATAGGGTAGCTAAAGACAGCCATTAGCCATTCAAATATTCACTAATGAACTGCCCGATTATGAAATTAGTCCCTCTGAAACATCCCTCCCCACCGAACACTACTGTTTCTCCCCACCCATCTTATCCCTGCTCTATCTCTGTTGACTGCGTCTCCTTCTAGGCTGTCTCTTATCAAATAAGGACAATGTAAAGTAAATCACTTATGAAGAAGAACTGTAAATCTTGTCAAGATAAGAGATTTCATGAAGTTAAGGGAAGTGAAATTGAAGAATCTCTAACAGAGATTAGGAGATTAGGCAGAGTTAAACCAGTTATCAACTGAAGAGAAAATCAAGGCTGATACCTAGATAAGCATTTCAAAAAAGAAATAATAAAAGCAGATGAAATAATAAAAGATTAAGGGTAGGCCCTTAGTGAAGCCATGAAGCCCTACCTTCTACAGAAATGATCCTCTGTGTGAAAGTGCTGCCAAAGTCCATTATGAAGTGAAAGATGCCCTACTGTGGTATCACAGCATGTTTTATAAACATGACACCAGAACCTCTGTCAATTCACTTTTTTTCTAAAATGAGTAGGTATCTACGATTATAACGACTTATATTTATATAGGATAATCTTGTTTTCAAAACTATTATTACTACTTCTCAAGGTAACTTCCCAATCAAGTCTATTTTTCATGACATTTTGGTCTCCATTTTAAGTGCATTCACTTCAAGAGGCCCATTTTTCCCCCATTTCCAGCAAGGTTAAGATATTTGTACATGTTTTGATAGATACTACCAAATAGTAAAGGCTGGTACCCATTTATGCTACTATGAAAATTGCACAAACATGCCCGTTTCCCCACACCTTCACTAACAAGTGAGTAGTCACAGTTTTTATCTTTATTAATTTGATTGAGGAAGAAATGGTATACTGGAGTGTTTACATGTCTTTTATTGTAAATGAGGCTTTCATCTCTTCAAATAAGTAAACACATTTGTTTTTTCTTTTTTGTGAACCATTTCTCCATACCCTTAATTTTTTTAATACCTCTTCTTACTGATTTATAGGAACTCTGTCGTAGATGTTGAAAATATTTTATCCCAATTTTTCTTCAGTCTTTGAGCTTCTATAGTTTTCTGCTGGCAGGATTTTTTAATTTGAGTGTTTTGGGGTTTTTGTTTTTGTTTTTTGTTTTGCATTTCTTATATTTTATTAAAAGTTGAGCTTGTTTCTGTGTTTCAGAAGCCAGTTGTATTTCCTTTACATAAACTGTTCAAATTTTTGGTCCATTTTTTCCTGTTGGACTTCAGAATTTTTAATTTTGACACAGTCAACTCTGGCAGTCTTTTGTGATTTGAGGTCCTTGTCTTAAAATTTGTAAAAGTTTTGGAAAAAAACCTCATTCTGAGATTGTTTTAATAAATTCTCCCATGTTTTCTTCTGTCATCTTTGTTTTTTTTTATTCACGTTAAAAAAATATTTTTAATTGAAGTATGGTTAATTTACATGTTGTATTAGTTTCAAGTGTAAAGCAAAGTGATTCAGTTATACACACACACACACACATCTACATGCATACATTATATATATATATATATATATATATATATATATATATATATATATATATATATATATATATTCTTCAGATTCTTTTCCCTTATAGGTTATTACAAGATACTGAGTATAGTTCCCTGGGCTATACAGTAGGTCCTTGTTGTTTACCCGTTTTATATATAGTAGTGTGTATATGTTAATCCCAAACTTCTAATTTATCTCTCCCCCACCCCACTATCCCCTTTGGTAACCGTAAGTTTGTGTTCTATGTCTGTGAGTCTATTTCTGTCTTGTAAATAAGTTCATTTGTATCATTTTTTTAGTTTCTACATATAAGTGATATGAATATGATTATCTGTCTCTCCTGTCTGACTTACTTCACTTAATATGGTAATCTCTAGGTCCATCCATGTTGCTGCAAATGGCATTATTTCATTCTTTTTTATGGCTGAGTAATATTCCATTGTGTATGTATGTGTGTGTGTGTGTGTGTATATATATATATATATGTATATGTACACACACATACATATACACATACCACATCTTCTTTATCCATTCATCTGTTGATGGACACTTAGATTGCTTCCATGTCTTGGCTATTGTAAATAGTGCTGCTATGAACACTGGGGTGCATGTATCTTTTTGAATTAGCGTTTTCTCTGGATATATGCCCAGGAGTGGGATTGCAGGATCATATGGTTAACTCTGTTTTTACTTTCATAAGTTACCTCCATACTGGTCTCCACAGCAGCTGCACCAATTTGACATTCCCACCAACAGTGTAGGAGGGTTCCTTTTTCTCCATACCCTCATTTATTATTTATAGACTTTTTAATGATGGCCATTCTGACTGGTGTGAGGCGATACCTCACTGTAGTTTTGATTGCATTTCCCTAATAATTAGTGATACTGAGCATCTTTTCATGTGCCTGCTGGCCATCTGTATGTCTTCTTTGGAGAAATGTCTATCTAGTCTTCTGCCCAATTTTTGATTGGGTTGGGGTTTTTTTGATATTAAGCTATATAAGTTGTTTGTGTATTTTGGAAATTAATCCCTTGTCGGTAGCATCATTTACAAATATTTCCTCCCAGTCCATAGGTTGTCTTTTCATTTTGTTTATGATTTCCTTTGTTGTTTAAAAGCTTTTAAGTTTAATTAGATCCCGTTTGTTTTTGTTTTTATTTCCATTACTCCATGAGACAGTTCCAAAATAATATTGCTGTTATTTATGTCAAAGAGTGTTCTGCCTATGTTTTCCTCTAGGAGTTTTATAGTATCCAGTCTTACATTTAAATGTTTAATCCACTTTGAGTTTATTTTTGTATATGGTGTTCAAGAATGTTCTAATTTCATTCTTTTACATATAGCTGTCCAGTTTTCCCAGCACCATTTATTGAAGAGACTGTCTTTTCTTCATTGTATATTCTTGCCTCCTTTGTTGTAGATTAATTGACCATAGTGCGGGGTTTATTTCTGCGCCTTCTATCCTGTTCCATTGATCTATATGTCTGTTTCTGTGCCCATGCCATGCTGTTTTGATTACTGTAGCTTTGTAGTATAGTCTGAAGTCAGGGAGCTTGATTCCTCCAGCTCCGCTCTTCTTTCTCAAGATCGTTTTGTCTTTTCAGGGTCTTTTTTGTTTCCATACAAATTTAAAAATTTTTTGTTCTAGTTCTGTGAAAAACGTCATTGGTAATGTGAAAGGGATTGCACTGAATCTGTAAATTGCCTTAGGTAGTACAGTCATTTTTAACACTATTGGTTCTTCCAATCCAAGAACACAGTGTATCTTTCCATCTGTTTGGGTCATCTTCAGTTTCTTTCAACAGCATCTTACAGTTTTTGGAGTAAAGGTCTTTTGTCTCCTTAGGTAGGTTTATCCCTAAGTATTTTATTCTTTTCAATGCGATGGTAAATGGGATTGTTTCCTTAATTTCTCTTTCTGATATTTCGTTGTCAGTGTATAGAAATGCAACAGATTTCTGTATGTTAATTTTGTATCCAGCGACTTTACTGAATTCATTGATGAGCTCTAGTAGTTTTCTGGCAGCACCTTTAGGATTTTCTACATATAGCATCACGTCATCTGCAAACAGTGACAGTTCTACTTCTTTTCCAATTTGGATTCCTTTTATTTCTTTTTCTTCTCTGATTGCTGTGGCTAGGAATTACAAAACTATGTTGAATAGAAGTGGCGAGAGTGGGCATCCTTCATCTTTTTACATTTAAATAGTGCTCCCTCTAGATTTGGACATAAGGAGTCATTAAATTCAATTTATTTTCTATGTGTCTAACTAGTTATCCCAACGCTATTTATTTGAATACATCATTTTCTTTCCACTGACTTAAGTTGTTACCTTTATCATATTTCAAACTCTCATTTAATCTGTGTCTATTTCTAGATTGTCTTATGGATGGCTGATGGGCCTGGTGATGGGCCAGCCTCAGTTATTTGACTTTTGAACTTTACGATGTACTTGTGAGTACAGCAGGTTTCCCCCATCTCTCTTACTCATAAGAGGAAGCTGAATTTCACACAGTACAGTCAACCGGGGAATCCATGGCGTGGCCTCAGACCAAAACACTAGACACAGGATTAGCTCTTGAGTTTGGACGGGAAGCCTGGAGTGTTTGGGACTGAGTCCTCGCCTTGGCAACTAATGCTGTCAGGGAACAGGAGCACTTGTTTCTTCCGGGCTCACTCACACGGCAGAATCCAGACAAGGGATGCACCGGGGTCTCGGGTCTGACCCTGGGGGCCATTTCCTACTCATGTATGATCACAGTTTCAGGGCATCTTATGAAAAACTGAATTCAGTAACTCAAGAAAGTAAATAAGCCTAATTCAAAAAGGAAAAGAATGGCAATAAGAAAAATCTGTAACATATAGCCAGTCCCTCCCCTCCCCAGGCCAACCACCGGAAAGGAAAATAACTGACACGGTAAAGTGTTATAGTTGGAGTGCTGTTATAACCAGTGCAGGTCAAAATGGTTTCACATCGTGACTTGGACAGCAGTGACTCAGTTTCCTTATCTCATCTAGGCCACCTGTACCAATGTGGCTTTTCCAGCCTCATCCTTGTGAAGCTAGCCCAGAGGAATGCTGCTCCTGTCCCCGGACCTCCTGCTTGGTGCTCTCCTTTACTGACTTGTAAACAAACAAGTAGTGGTTAAGAGCAGATTCTAGAGCTGTAGTGCAAGTTCAGATCCTAACTGCACCTCTCCTACCTGCTGGACCTTGAATGAGTCATTTAACCTCTGTTTCAGTTTCCCCATCTGTAAAATGGGGATAATAAGAAAGAGTGCCTTCCGCAGAGGGTTACTGGGAGGATTAAATGAATGACTAATGTGAAGAACACAGAATGGTGCTGACATATAGTAAGGTTATATAGTATTGGTTAAATGCATGTCCCTACCTCAAGATGAGTCATTCAGTTTATCTTTATCATGGTAGGTGCCTGACAACGTCGATGGAGAGGGGAGTTTGAATGAGTAGAATCACCTTCAGAAAAAAGTGCAGTTGCACCCTCATTAGACTATTTAGGACAATGGGTAATCTTTAAAACCTGGTGCTTTTCTGGAACACAGAGGGCCAGGCTGCACCAAAGAGCTCCAGATGCTTTTTCAGAATTGTACAGGACTTGCATTACATGCTCTTTTTTTTTTCACATAAATTTTAGAATCAGCTTGCCTGATTAAAAAAAAAAAAAAAAAAGTGTGTGTGTGTGTGTCCCTCCATATTCTGCCAGTAGTTTCTACTGAAACTGCAATCAATTTAGATTAACTTAGAATTATCTTTCTTACAAATATTTTTGACTTTCTAGCCAAAAATAGGAGAGATTTATCCGTGTGTTCAAATCAGTTGTAATGTCCCTCAGTATTTTTTAGCCCTCTGTTCGTATAGATTTTCTGTATCTTAAAATTCATTACTGGGTATTTTTAGGAAGACTACTGGTTTTTTTAATTTGGCGATCGTGATTTTTTTCATGAATTTTTCATTTTGAGATAATTGTAGATTCACATGCAGCTAGCTGTGAGAAATAATAGAGAGATCCCATGTAGCCTTCACCCAGTCTGCCCCAGTGGTACCATTTTGCAAACCGTAGGACCAGATCACTGCCAGGACATAGACACTGACACAGGGCAGCTTCTGTCACCCCAGGGTCCCTCATGTAGCCCCCTTTCATAGCCACACTCCCTTCTCTCCCATTTCACCTTGTCCTTAGCCCCTGGCAACCACTAATCAGTTCCGCATTGCTTTAATTTTGTCTTTACAAGAATGCTCTATAAATGGAACCGTACAGTATGGGACCTTTTGAAACTGGCTCTTTTCACTCAGCACAGTTCTCTGAAGATTCATCCAGGTTGCTGCATGTATCTTTGCATTCTTGGTGCGACCCTGTTTACATTGGTTATTTTTACAGCTGATGGACCCTGGTGACTAATAGGTTCCCTTTTTTTGCACTGATTATCATAGATGAAATCAGTATGTGTTCTTTTATTATGCCAGCCTTGTCAGATCAGTGGAATTCTGGCTCCACAAAGAGACTGTGGAAGATTTCATTAAGGATGTGACTATTTTAAAATATATGCTCAAAGAAAAAAACAAAAGCTCCTGTGGAAAAAACATTTTGTTCTTAATTTTCTTTTTTTCAACCACTTTATTGAGTCACGATTGACAAACAAAATCTGTACATAATTAATGTATACAACGTGATGAATTTGGAGATAAGTATATACCTATGAGACCATCACCACAACCTAGGCCATCAACATACCCATCACCTCCAAAAGTCTCCTCACGCCCTCCTTATCACGTATATTACTATTTCCTAAGAACGCTTAGCATCAGATCTACCCTCTGAGCAACTTCTGAAGCACACAATGCAGGGCTGTTGACTGCAGGCACTGCGCTGGACAGTTGCTCTCTAGGACTCATTCACCCTGCAGAACTGAAACTTTGTGCCCTTTGACAAACTCCTCCAAGCTGCCTCCTCCCCCTGCCCCTGGCAACCACCATTCAACTCTCTGCTTCTCTGCGCTTGACTATTTTAGATTCTTCACATAAGTGATATCACACAGCGTTTGTCCTTCTGTGTCTGGCTTATTTCCCCGTCCTCCACATTCATCCGTGTTGTCACAAATGGCAGGATTTCCTTCTTGTGAAAGAATTCTTGTACAACAACTCTATTTCTGAATGCTAACAGGATTCAGGGGGAAAAAAGTCCTTTTTACATCATTTATGTTTGATAGAGAGTGGGATAGAAGGAAGCAAGTTTGCTTCCTATGGGATAGACGCAAGAGTTCAGGGAGCCCCCAAGGAGGGGCTTGGGAGCCCTGGGGCCATCCTGTGGGGGTGGCAGGAGGGCATTCCTGTCTTGAATGCTCCCCTGGGAGAGGGCCTTTCTCCCAGTACCTTCTTGTCTCCTCAGCAGCCCACCCAGTTCTGTCTCTCTTATCTGTCTCTCTCCCCAACTCTGTGACTCCTACTCATCTTGAAGCTCCCTGCTCACCCCCATGTACAGGACTGCTCTTGGGGCCGGGGTGAATGCAGACAAAGAACGGGAATCTTTGCGAGAGGTCTGGGGGAGGGTGGGATAAGTTGACCTTCACGGCCTCAGGCTCCCTTGATGGGAAATGGGGTTTGTTAAAGCCCCCACCCAGTCTAGACTGGGCCAGCCCATACACACACACACCTACACACACACACACACACACACACACACACACACACACACACACACACACACACACACACCCCCCTGAGCTAAGAAGGGCAAAGGGCAGCCCCAGTCTGAAACTCCCGTGGGTTCCCCCAGCGTGGATGTGTGTAGGGTCTAGGCTCTAGGAGCTGAAGGGACCTATGAGATCCAGGGCGGTACCCTGCAGGCCGGTGGAGGAGAGGGTGCCCCCTTGCCCTGTGTGTCCATTCTTCCAGGCAGGAGGTAATAAGTGCGCACACCAGGCACTGTGCAAGCCCCAAGGGACCAGGAGGAGCTGGGCAGGGACCACCCCTGCTCTCGCAGAGGCCCTGATCTCATCGGCAACACTCCCTGGGCACTGTGTTCCAAAGGAGCCCCGGCACTACCACTTCGATGAGGAGAAAACTCGCTAGCCCTGCACACATCTTTGGACTAAAGAATATTCTTAAAATCATAATAGCACTCGCCCTTAGCCAGGCACTGTGCTAAGTGCTTTATAAACATCATTTCACTAATCCTTACATCACGGCAGCTTTTGACATAAGAATATTATCACTCCTGTTTTATATATAATCAACCTGAGGCTTGAGAGGTTAAGTCGGGCCCAGGGTCACAAAGCTAGTATTGACCCTGAGCAGTGGCTCTGATGAAGTCACTGTCGCTCCTCAAATACCCCCTTGGTATCATTTTAAACAAGTCAGGCTCTCTCCTGACCCTCTCCCCTTCCCCAGGCTGGGGCCGACTTATGTCCCTCCTTCGGAGTGGCCAATTTCTAAGCCTCAGACTGGTCCACAGAGAACCCATCTCCCCTCTCGTTCTTAATGTATAACTGGGTGTTTGTCTGTGGTGAAGGGTTACGAGCCGTCTCCTTCGATCCCAAGGCCGGTGAAGGCAGAAGTAGGTCTTTTTGTTCAGCATTATCTTCAGTGTATAATCCGCACAGAGCCCATCATGGCCGCTCTGTGAATGTTTGACGAATAAATAAGTGAATGAATAAGCGAGGGGGGACTGCACTGGGGCCTGTCAGGTGCAGGACCCTGGCTGCGGTCCACCCTCCTCACAAGGGCCTGCCCGGTCTGCAGCGGGGCTCGAAGCAGCACTGAGGCCTTACTGCTCTCCCTTGAGCTCCTTCACCCCTGCTCCTCCGCCAGGGCTCATGTCCCCACCCGCACAGTCCATGGCAGCTGGAATCCGGAGTCTACCAGAGGTCTCTGATCACAGACTCTGCCCCCCTGGAGCCCACTCCCTTCTGTTGCTGTTCTAGAAATACAGGGAAATCAAACGCAGTCACTCTGATGGCCCTCCAGGGCCTTGTGTAGGCCTATTGCAGTTTCCGTAGATCAAGAGGCCAAGGTTTGGGGATGGCAGATGTTCCCGGGTAGAAAACAGTGGTACCTGGGGAGGAACTGAAGTCCGTGCATGCTGAGACCAAGAGTTTCTCCACCACCAGGCTGTGTTCACACGCCTTCCTTGCTTGGTTGGTCGCCCTAGTTATGCCCTCCCCAGAGAGGAAGTCTGCTCCCCCTTCCTAATGGCAAGTCTCCTGTTAGCCTGAGAACCAGGGGCCTTTGGATCTTCTTGTTCCCGGGATAATTCTCACCAGCTCAGGAGGCATGGGGATGGGCCAGTGTTAGGAATGGGGCCAGCACCTGATTAAAGGCTCCAAATGAGGGCTCTCGCACTGGGTGATGGAGCTGGAGGTGAGGGACAGAGCGAAGGTCCTGGCCCTTTGCAGCCTGCTGGCCTGAGTGCGGACAATGGTTTGCAAGACCAGTCATGTGGAGGCCAGGTTTTCTGTGCCAAGGGCTAGGCCACTCTTCCTGTCACTACTGCCTACAAAGGCTGGACCTGGGGCTCTGGCTGATCAGGAAAAAGTAAGAATTGCATATGATTCCATCAAAGATGGTTTTCCTATTAAAACATGACTCGTGTTAAAACACAGGGCTTAGTTCAGAGTAAACATTTCGAACTGCTGAGGAGAAGCAGAGATTTATAACACAGAGCGAGACTTAAAGAAGTAAAAGCCCCTGTATACTGACTGAGGCCGTGAATGCTGCCCTGAAATGCCAGCTCAGTTCAGACACGACTTGATCCAACCTGCTCCATCTCTGCTTCCAGGAGCCCCCCCTTACTTCTCACCTCAGTACTCCCAGGTTGGAAGGTCTCGCGGTCCAGCCTGGGCCTTAGGCCCTCCTCACTCCCTCCTGGCTTGAGCTCCAGGGCAGCCGCCCTTGCTCTGTGCCCCCAAACCTTGGCCTCCACCAGCTTTGTTAGATTCCTCTCCCTGGCCGCACGCTCGCTGCTGCCTCTCTCTTCCAAATCATAAACACAAAAGATGGCCAAAGGTACACTCTGCACGACATTTTTCCTAGTCAGACAAAACCTAATGACTGCCTTTTGTTTCCTTCCATTTAGAAGCATTTCCCTGGCAACCCTGTCTCTCCTTAGTCAACAGCAGCTAACTTCATCCTTCCCCTTTATCAAGATATTGTTTAGAGCAAATAACTCATTAACTGGTACAGCAACTTGGGAACCCTTTCATACCGGCTCTCAAGAGGACCTTTCCCCTGAGAACGGGGCACCCCACAGAGCTTAGGAAGAGAAGTGCCTTCGGGGGCTTTGGTAGGGCTCTGCCAGCAGACAGGCAGCTGTCTGTTAACGACTGTGCCTGGTACCTTCTCTGATTGGATTGAGTAACTTAACAAAAGGGAAGCCGACGTGGCTGGAGTGACCTGCCACATTCGTATTCCTGTGGCATCTCCTCCTAGGTGGCCCAGGTGTGTGTATGAAGGCCTGAGGCCCGCTGCCAGCACCGCATAAGCTCCAGGGGGCCATGTGGGCTCCGTCCCCGCTGATTCCTCAGCTCCCCAGCAGCATTCTCTTTCATTTGAAAATATACTCATTTGATAAATAGACTGTGTTCCAGAACTTTCTAGGTGACCTCCCTTCTCTTCCTCCTTTTCCACTGTTAGGGGTTGGAAAAGCAATAGATTTGCTTTCTCAGTGTCTCTGGAGTGACTTTTGGGGCAAGAAGAACGCCCCTTGTCTATGGCACCAGAGTTGAGGCTAAGCTTTCTTAGGGGAAGAACGGGCTCACTGGCCTGGCTGGGAGCTGGTGGCCAACTGAGAACTTGCTTTGGCGGAGGGACCTGGGAGGAGCCCCTCAGCTGGGCTTGCTCGTGTAGAAGGAGTGAGGGGAGCTTCTGCCTCTCACTCTCCCTCGCAGACTGCTCCCGCCACAGGCAGGGGCTAGGAATCTCCCTACCAGGGCAAGTGCCGGGCCAGCCTCCTTCAGAGAGCAGCCCGAGACACAGGCGGCACTTTGCCAAGGTTTTGTCTCTATCAGAAAGCAGGTCTGTGTTCCTAACCCACACGGTACACTAGATGGAGGCTGGTGTACTGTGTATACAGCAGGTGACTGGATAAGAAGCGAAATGGCTTCCATCTTTAGAGCTCTGCGGCTTTGCATTTACAACTTCCTCCCATCCCTGCCTCACTCATATTTCCTGGACTTGACATGTGTGCCTCTGGGCACAACCTGTGAGAATTACAGATTGCCGGGGGCGGGGGCGGGGGTGGTGGTGCAGCAGTGTCCGATTGGCACAGAGTGTCTAATGTTCAGACCTGACAGGGAAGGGGAAGGGGTTGCCTGGAGAGGGTCCCCATCTGGACAGAATGTTCCCCTATGTGGGGCAGCCGGCACAGCTCACGAGAGCATGTCTTCGGTCCTCAGATCCCATAGTGTGCACGCCATGGCATGTCACACCCATAACCATGCGTCTCACACTTCAGGGGCCCAGCCATGTCACGTAGAGGGCCACCCACATCACTGGTTCTGGACAGGTGTCGACGGGTCCCTTTTCACATGGAACTGCACGCTGAATGGGAAGCCCAGCGTGCCTTCCATCTGATGGGCCACGCCAGAGGGTTGCTCACACCCAGGCGTGCGACCCTGGCCCCACTGTGCAGTGGCAGCACCCACACAGATATCAAGCCTTGCAGCTGCGAGGTGAGTTGCTGTCATTCCGCGTGGGGTGGGAGAAGGAGCCCACGCAGGCAGCAGAGGCCACAGGCCGCCACAGCCTCTCGCTCAGGCACTGTAATTCCAGAGGTCCCATGCAGGCTTTGGGCCTTCGGGTCTGGGGCTTATGGAGGCGGGCCCCTGCCCACCCCGGTGCTCTGACGCCGTCTGCCCAAAGGCGCTTGCAGTGTCGGCCATCCTCTGGAATAGGACTCCCGGGCACGGTGGGCCGGGTTGTCTCCTAGTCACCTCCTGACTCACCAGGGTCTAGGCCATCACCTGGGCTAAGCCGTATGTTCTCTCTATGGACAAGCCTGCCCGAGTCCTGGCCCACTCACCATCAGCCTGCGCGCTCTGGGCCTCAGCCCGGTTCCAGGAGAGTCATGATGGGGCTTGTTCTAGGCCCCTCTGGCTCTCACCCATCCAGGGGACGGGAGAATAGAGAAGGGTGCTGGGCCAGCCTCTAGCAAGCCTGAGTCAATGGTGAATCGTCGTGCTTCGCCCCGTCTCGCTCCCTCACTCTGGGGGTTTTCTCTGCCTTCCTGAGAACACAGCTGTGCCCGCCCATCCTGCTCCTCGACGACCAGCTCCAGCCTGGCTGTGTGACCCTAAGGCCTTGTGATGCAGGGGACAAACATGCCTATCCCGATAATGACACTGGCCTGGGAGGCCAGACCCCAGACTACACCGCACCGAGCCTGGCCAGGGGAGGAACACACTCAGGGGCAGGGTGTGGGCACCCCGTGCAGAGACCTGGACCCTTACGGGCACAGCCCCTGCCTGCCAAGTTTCTGTGATTATTTTGAAACATTTCCCAGCAACAGACCCCCACCCGCCCCCCGCCCCCCGCGCTGAGTCTCGCTCGCAGCCCCGGAACAACAGCTCCCGGCTCTCGGCAGCAGCGCGTTCCTGCGGGACAGCTGCTGTAACCGGATCGCCAGCCCGGCTGCCAGCACTCTCCACATGAGCACGTCTGCTCTTAGGCCAGGCTCTGGGCTGTGCAGAGCGTGGCTGCTCGACCAAACACGGGTCCCCCCACTTGGATGGCAAACCCCTGTTCAAGGCTGGGATGTCCTACTCAGCCCCGTTTTCAGACTGGGACCACTGGCTTCCAGCTGTAAAACTGCATTCCCTGCGGAGCAAGAGCTCCTCTGCCCACCCCGACAGAACAAACAAAGGGACTCAGGTGCACGTCCCTCCGGCCAGAGGGCCCTGGTGTGTGTCAGTCCAGCCGCCAGCCTAGAGGCCAGCCCAGGTCCACGAGGGCCCTCACGACGCAGGGCATGCCCCGTTCATCCTCCTGGTGAGTGAAGGCGAGGACAGGGCCAGGTCTGGCTTGCTGCAGCAGGAGCAACAGCTTGGGGTGAAGACATGGCAGTCGCAGATCTAGGGGGACAGGATGCCAGGAAGCGACACAGATGCCCTGAACGGGGTGTACCAAGTAGACCTTAGCCCACCCACAAACTGCAGCGGAGAGATGTGGGTCGGGGCTTGTCCGCCAAGTACAGGGGTGGTTGACGGTGCTGGACTCCCAGGCCTGATGGCCTTGGGTGGAGGGCTGGGACAGCCTGGCCTGCTCGTGGCCGCCCTCAGTGCTACGCCCTGCAGAAGGCTCTGGTAGGTGGATACACGCCCACGAGCCCAGCTGTCCACACAGCGCCCCTGACTGCACTGGGGCTGCGGCATAGCATTCAGGAGGGCCGCCCTGGGGTCCTGGGACTTGGGACTGTTTGTACAGTCCTCTCCCTGACACAGCCTATTCGGTGGCTTTGACCCCCTGACCCCTATCAGGGAGGTGTGGCTGGCGGGGGAGGGACAGGTTCCCCTCTCCATTCTTCTCAGGCCCTCTGCTCAATCTGTGGCCCTCCCTCCCCAGTCAGGTCCCAGAGCCCAGGGTACAGTGTTCTGATGCGCCTGGGCCAGCAGCCAGCCAGTCACGGAGACACTGAGGACAGGGGCCTCCAGCCCAGACCCTGGTTCCCAAGGAGCCTCAAAGGCTGGAGTCGGGGTGTCCCGCGGAAATCCTGGTGGGATGGAAAATCCCCAGCAGTTGGGCCCCAGGCTGAGTGGTGACACTGCACTTTCCCCGCCTGCTGGGGGTCAGCCGGCTCGCCGCTTCCTGCTTCCCTTTGATGTCCCCGTGTGAGGGAGGGGTCGGCACCCCTCTGGGCTCGGGCACACGCGCTCGGCTGCAACAAGGAGTCTGTGCTCCGGGGCCTGGGGTCGGGCAGGGGACCTGGTGGGCTGGGGAGGGAGGCCAGGTGGAAAAACCCCAGCCTCGGCAGGGTTCCTGAGAGAGAGGGAAGGAAGGGTCTGCCCTGAGCCCACCAAGGGCATGTCCGCTCTCCCTCCTGGGCTGTCTGATGTGGGAGGGAGACACCATGATGAGCCTCTGTCTAGACGAGGAAACTGAGGCCTGTGGACAATCCAAGCACCGCCACTGAAATGGCCTCCCTGGGGCCTTCCTCTCACATCTGGGGAACTTCCCCAAAAGTTTCAATAGCTGCTGCTGTTTGCCAGCCCTCCCTGCAGCGCTGGGCCCCAGTCTCCGCGTGCGCCCTCCCCAGTTCACTGCGTGACGCCGGGCTTGGCCTCCAGCTCCAGGTGGCAGGGCAGAGCTCGTGCAGCCAGGCCTGGTGGCCCTAGTGCCACCATTCTACATGCTCACTGCTGACAAGGCAGGTGCTCTCCCGATCACTGGGACTGAGTGGCCCTCTGACCAGCCCAATAACCCCAGGAGGTACCCTGCTGGTTTTAATTTGGGTTCACAGATGAGGAAAATGACGCACAGAGAGATCAGGTGACCTGCCCAGTGGCACGTACCTCATCTGTGCTAGAACTGGGATCCAGGTTGAGTGGCCTGGAGCTGCTGTTTGGCCCTGCTGTGCTGTGCCGCCATATCACACCTACATATTCCACTGTCTCCCAAGAGCCCCCTGGGCCCAGCCCTCCTGGAGAGGTGCCCGAGGGGGGAGAGCGCAGGCCGAAGGTCATGCAGCAAGGTCTGGAGCTGAGCTGGGGGCGGGAGAGGGCGCTCTGCTCTCTGCTCCTTCCACATGTGGGGCTGGGGAACAGGTCAACCCTCTAGAAGAACCCAGAGAAAATGGCAGGGGATGACCAGGAAAGCCGGGACTGCAGGGCCCAGGCTGGGAACCTGGAGGCACGCGTACCGCCTGCAGGATTCTGAGGGGCGGTTAGCCCTCCCTGCAGCAGTGGCTCCTCCGCCTGGGAGTAGGGTGGTCTGGCCCCCGCCCACCTGTGCAAGAAGGCCTTTGAGACCCTGAGGAGAGAAGCTGTGGAGACGCAGGTGGCTGGGGAGGTGACCCCCCCCCCCAACTCTTTTAATGTTCAAACAGCCCAGCTTGCTGACTTTGATGCAGGGGGTTAGGCGGAGTGGCTTTGAAGTCAGCCCTTGGGGGACGCTCCTATCAGCCCCTGCGTAGATAATCTCCCACCCGGCCCTGGGACTCAATGCCACTCTTGGGATGCCCCCCCCTTACAGCTTGGGGCCTTTTTGGTGGCCTTGGGAAGAGGGGGCCTTAGGGGGGAAGAAGCAGCCTCTCCTTGGGAAATGGGGAGCGTGGGGGAGGGGCAGCCCAGGACACATGCCCCCAGAAACCCCTGCCCTCTGCTCCGCCTACCCCCAGGCACTGGTGTTCCTCCGAGAGCCCTAGGGCTAGAAGGTGTCTGGAGAACCACCCTCTCTCCTTGGCTCCGAAGGAGCCTGGCCGCAGCCAGTGTGTCCCCGACGTCTTCCACCTCATAGCCCGTGATCTGCTCCCTTGCCTTGTCTGCCAGCCTGGGAGCTCACAGAGGGGCACCCCATCTGATGGCCCCCGCGTCCCAGCACTGCGCCTGCACAGGAGGGCCAGAATGAATGATGAATCAATGAATGATGTAGAAATCTGTTAGCAAGGGTATCTTCTGGATTCTCAGACATCCAGACATTTCAGGAACAAAGGAAGCCAGCAAGTGGCCTGCAGCCCTGGCAGCACGAGTGGGAGGGGCAGTGGGATGAGCGGCCGGCAAGGAGGCCAGGGTCAGGTGAGTGGCTGCTGGGGGCAGCGCCCTTTGCACTGGGGCGGGGCACAGTCCCTTTGGGAAGCTAGTTGAGGGGGTGGCGTTTGGCTCCCGAGTGGCCTATGCAGGGAAGGAAGCGATACCTTATCAGGGTGACACTTGGCCCTCCCAGGTGCCTAGCCGTGGCCTCGGGCATCCCTCTGGGCTCCCACCCCTGCATGTGCAGGGAAGGCCTCTTGGACTCCAAGGCTGCCTTCCCCCACAGCGATGACAGTGCCGGGCCCCAGCATGGCCCAGGGCTCTGCTGCTTGGGAGACCTTTGCCCGAGCACAAGCTGAGAAGGCATGTGAGCCTCTGAGGGCCGGCCCTGCCGCTCCTACGCTCTCTCAGGCCGGTTCTCCAGCGAGCTGAAGGTTCGAGAGTGACACCCTCTCTTCCGAGGTTGGACAGGGAGCCTGACAAAGGCCTGCAGCCCTCCCCGCCATGAGAGGACAGGGCGGGCCGGCCTCCTCAGAGACCGAGCTGAATCCTGCTGTGTCAGCGCCCAGTGGCCTCAGGCACGTCACTCCGTGTGGCCAGGCCGCTCTTTGCTGCATCTGCACGTGCGCGCAGTGCCTCCGTCCCTGGGCCCTGGGCGGCGGGGGATTAGATCAAGTCGAGCATGATGAAGTGAAGGCGCTGCACGTTTACTTTAGAGGTCTGGTGCTGCTGGCGTGACCGTTCTGCGGGTGACATGTGCCTAGACTAGAAGGCTGTCTCCCTCCCTGAGAAGAGCAGGGGTCCTAGGGGCTGCGAATGAGGCAACGTGAGAGCCGAGGCCAGGTCCTGGGACCTTGGGAACAGCCCGTGGGCCTGGTAGGGTCTCAGCTTCCATCATGAAGAAGGTGCCACAGGGGCCGGGGGCTGGGCAAGAAGCAACACGGAGAGGGGACAGAACCCCAGGCCTTGTCAAGGAGTGGGTCACAGGCTAAGCACGCACGTGTTTTAGTGCACGAGTGAGTGGGTGTGTTAGGGCAGATGGGTGTGAGGGACATCTGTTAGAGTTTCTGAGCAGTTTTCATCCCATTCCTAGAGCCTTCAGGTGGGTTCGGCCTGGCAGGGAAGTCAGAGGGAGACTGTGGACTTCAGGCTGTGGGAGCGCTCTCCCCACTGCCCTGGATCCTGGGCTGCTGCTTTCCCACTGCTGGGAACTGGTCTCTGGGGGCACAGGAGTCCAAGCCTCTACTCCCACCCAGGTTTCACCTGGGTTGAGGTCCCAGCTCCTTTAAGCCAATCTCAAAGGTTCATTTGGAAGTCACGGCCATGTGTTCAAGTCCGCCAGGCTTGGATGGAGGGCAGCGGCTCTGGGGTGAAGTCTTGTCTTAGGCATCAGAACAAGCTGGATAAGGGAGGGCATGGGGAGCCTTTGTTCTAGATGCACACAGATTCCTGGCGACACCAGGGGGTGGGGGCTGAGCAGAGCCCCTCTCAGGGCCTTCTGGGAGGGGCACTCAGAGCTCAGCTGCGTTTAAAAATTAGCAGGCGGAGGAGTTCGAGGCTCTGCAGTTAACCCCTTTTGAGCCTTTGAAGCCTGTTTGAACTGTTAATCAGGAAGGCTGGGCTGAAGGGCTGCCGCCACCCCCCTGAACGCCTGTCCCTGGCTGGGTCTCTGAGTCTGGGCGTTAAAGCCGAGAAACTGCTGTCTGCGTGGGGTCTCCTGAAGCCCCCCGCCCCCTCCAAGACTGTGATGTTGACGGCCTCTTTGTTTTCTCATCTCAGCCTATTCAAGGCCATTTTTCAGCTTGCTGGCTTTGCGTTAAGATTGGGGGGATTTTCCACCCTTCCGAGGTTATGAAATAGCTCAGCAAGGACGAGGCCTCCCCGCGGGAGTCAACCCAGCCTCCCGCACGTGCTGCAGGGAAAGGCTCTTTATTGCCGCAATTCCAAGGGCAGAATGAGAGAGGAGGAAGGACTTTGGGGAAGGGGTCTCTCCCTGTCTGTCCTGGGGAACGGTGGCCAGCAGAGAGCCACGCTGGCTGGAGGCACATCCCAGGGCCGTTTTTAGGCCAGCGGTCATCCACTGCCAATGGTCAGAGGACCAGGAACACTGCTTGCAGTGTGGCCTCTGCAGGGGCCATGACCCTCAGGCAGGTGACTTTCCCTCCTCCCTGGTCTCCTGGCTTTCCCGCAGCTCTCCGGCTCTGTCCTCGATCCTCTTTGCAGGCTCTCCCTCGTGGCCTGGCTGTTAACACCTGAGCTCCTCAGGACCCGTCCAGGGCTGGCTTCCCTCTTCTCTCCAAACTGCTTCCCCGAGCTGCGCCTGCAGCTTCCAGCACCGTCTGTGGGTCCCTGATTCCCAAACATGTCTTCAGCCTGGCCCTCCACGCTTCAGACCCACGTCCCAGTCGCCGGCCCCACGGCTTCCTTCTGCAGCCTCTCACGCCATACTCCACCCCACCGGGGCACCTTTTCTCCAACAACAAAGGTCCCTGCCACCCACCCCTGCCATGCAAGCCAGAAACCCCAGAATCATGCCCAGCACTCCCCCTTCCTAGCTGCCCAAGTCAGTCCAACACCACACCAGGTTGATTTCACCCTGACATCTGCGGAAGATTTCTGCTTCCCTCTGTTCCCTTCACCACTGCCCAGGTAGGCCACCGCCTCTGGGCACTGCAGTGCCTCTGTCCCCTTCCAGCACCTTCTGCACTCAGAGGAGGGGGATCATTTCACAACACGAATCCAACTGGGTCACTCCCCGTGTGGGACCTTGCAGAGGCCCTCGGCACTCAGAACAAGGCCAAAGTCCTTAGCAGCGGCGTGGCCTGCTCTCCGCTTCAGGTGCCTGGCCTCTTTCCGGCCCTTTGGCTCGTGGGCTTCCTCCACCAGGGGGCCCTTTGCCTGCAGCTCTTGTCCTGCCTCCCCCACCTTCCCCAAGGGAACTTCTAGGACCCCAGACTAATTCCTGGTGCAGACCCTGTTCCAGGTGGTTCCCGTTATGAATCTCTTCTGTGTCCCCACGTGCAGAGCACTCCCTTGGGGTGCAGTGAAACACACATGCACACACTGGGTAGTCTCTCTCCCCTCTGGACCACAAGCCCCAGCGAGGGCAGGGGCTGCTCAGTTCCTGTTCCTACCGAGTTCCTACTGCCTGGTGAGTTTTCGACCAAGATTTGTTCAGTGACCAAACCTGTAAAGTGGCAATGATCGCTGCCCTGCCTCTCAGACAGAATTCACTGCCTGGGCAAGTGCTGTGTAGATGGCAGAACGCTGCCTCAAAGTCAGCTGTACGTGGCCTGTCTCAGTAGCAGGCCTGGAGTGCGGGCGCGCTCTGCGAGGGCCTGCTACAATCTCCCAGAACAGCACAGGCGCAAGAATGAAGGAACAGGAGCTCCCTTGTTGGAGGGAGGGGAGAGAAGGGATTCCACTGGGCCACACTGGGAAAGGGCTCCCCACCCCGTAAAAGCAATCTGCTCCAAGACTACTTCCTGTCACACCCTCAGATGTTCCTCACTTCTGCCCTCCTGGACACACACACACTCTGGCGGACGTGATCTGGCTCCCTTCTCCGGTCGGGCCCTCTCACAGCCCAGGGTCACCTGTGTGGCCGCTGGACTGAACTGCTCTGGTGAACACCTGCCACAATTCACCTGGGCCCCCGGTGGCCCCGGCCCTCTCTCCCACCCCCATCCCCACCCTGAAGCCCAGCCAGGGCCTTGGTGGGGGCCCAGTCTGCCTGGGCTGTGGCCGGAGGAGCTGGGGCCTGGGCCCAAGCTGGGGACAGGCTTGTGTGCTGGGCACTGGCCCCCCAGGGAGTCCCCATTCTATGACACTAATTGCTACAATTAGCAGGAGAAAGGGCTATTAGATCAGTTTCTTCTCTGGCTGAGGCCTGGCTGCTGGGGAGGGTGAGACCAAGCCCAAAGCTTTTCGAAGCAGCAAGGATTCTTCCATAAATGAGGCCACATTTAAATTGCAAACAAGGGCCTCGCCCAGCCCAAGGAAGGGCTCCCAGAGAAAGGCTTTAGTTCCGCAGATGGAGCGGCTGGGGGAGCGGGTACAAGCTCGGGTTTTGGTTTCGTGGGCCTTCCCTATCTGATCGAACCTTGGGTCATCCAGGCTCCGTCAGTGACCCAGTCCTGCTGGGGCCGGCCAGCCAGGAGGAACAGGGCAATGGCTGGGGAAGGAAGGACAGTGCTAGAGGCCACTCCCTCCCCCTCCCCTCCCCCTCCCCCGCACCAGGCCTGCTCTGAGGCCCCCTAGGATGCCTCCTCCTCCCGGAGCGTATGGCAAACCTTCTGGATCTGCTGTCCCAGTGTCGAGAGCCACTCACTCGTCAGTCTGCACTAACTGGGAAAGGTGAGAGGGCCCACTCGGCCTCTACCCAGGCCACCTCTAATTCAGACAAGCCATAGGCGCCTATGCCGGGAACGGCTCAGGGAATGCAGCTGCAAGATAGTTCCAACTAAAGCCCCAGGTGGCAGCCTATGGCCTTGGGATGGAGGCACCTGCCAACCCTGAGTTATACCGCTAGCCAAGGAAGGGGGTGCTTCGATTGGCCAGGCCTGGGCCAGGGTCTCTCACTCAGAGGGTGAGCGGTGGGTGCTGGGTGTGGCAGGATGCAGGTCAGGGCTTGCTTCATGTAAAGGGCCAGAGCAGAGATCATCCCAGTCCCTGGAGCGGGTCTCAGATGGTGGCCCTCACCTGGGGTGCCCCCCAGGGGATATGTGGCAACGTCTGGGGACGTTTTTGATTATTACCACTGTGGAGGTGCTACTGGTGTCTACTGGGTAGAGGCCAGGCAAGCTGCTAAACATCCTAAGATACAAAGGACAGCGCCCCACAACAAAGAATGCTCAGGCCCCAAATGTCACCAGTGTGGCCGTTGAGAACCCTCGGTCTGAGGGGCTGAGATTCTGACATGCTGTGTACTTTCTCATTCCGTTCTGAAAATGGATGCACTTTCCTGGCCTGGCCTCTTCCTTCATTCAACAAATCAATGAAGCCATTCAACAGCAATGCGTGACGTACCCCCGCCGTGTGCAGACCCTGTAGAGAAGACAGACAGGCTCTCAAGGGGCCTCCCTTCCGGTAGAGGAGACAGGCAGGCAACAAATAAGTAGATGCCTAAGGAACCAGAAAATACTGTGGCATAGTCTGGGCACGTGGAAGCCTGAAACATAGTGCTGACCTAGCAAGTGACTGAAGGGGCCAACTGAAATGGCGGGTCAGAGAAGGTCCCTTTGACAAGCGGCATTTCAGGTGAGACTTTAAAGGATGAGAAGGAACTGTCGTGGGAACAGCCAGGCAGAAGTAGCTGGTGCAAAGGCCGTGAGGCGCTTGTCTTGGCTGGTTTGAGATACAGGCAGAAGGCTGGCGTGACGGGAGCTCGGTGAGGGAGAAGGACAGCGGGCGGGGCAGATCTTGTAAAACCTGATGGAATTTGAATTTTATTTCCCCAAAATAGAAGCTACTAGAGGATGCCTGGCAGGGGGAGGGATAGGACACACATTCATTCATTCATTCATTCACTCTTGGCTTTGGGGACTCTGCTGCCTAGGACATGGGGTTATTCACAGCCCTAAGTTCACGAGGCACTGTGGGTTACCCCATAAGGGTGTGTGGGAGGCACCCCTGAAAAGGCATCTTTCTGCTTTTCCATTTAATCCCTGTTCTCCACCCCACCTCTCCTCTCGCCGTGGCCAGCCGCTCCAGTGTAATTTATTTATATCATTGTGTGCATGCGGCCTGGTAATGCGTGGAGTATCTTCTAGCATGTCTGGGTGGTGTGTAATTTTAATTTAAATACAGAGCCGTGTACCGAGGCTCTCGTTTTGTCTGGCGTTTGTGTCGCTCGGCGCCGTGTCTGCACACGTCTCCGTTTTGTGAAGTGTACATCTAGTCCTTACTCCCGACCACAGTGCCAGGTTCCAACTCCCCACCCTCACGGGCAGGCTGCACTGAGCACGCACACACAGCCCCTCGTTGTTCTGGCGAGAACTGCCCTAGCTGTTTACCCAGGAGCGAAACTGGTAGGCTGCAGGTATTAAATATTTTATTTGAGGAAGAAGTACTGGACGGCCCTCCAGAATGTCTTTGCCTGTCTGCATTCCCACCTGCAGCACACAGGGAGGCTTGTTTCCTGCATTTCTGCCAACATTTGGCATTATCCTACTTTCGGCTTCTTCTCACATGAAGAGTATCTATTGCTTTCATTTGCATTTCTCTGATCACTGATGAGCCTGAGCATCTTTTCACATGGTTGTTAACCCTCCTGCAAATTGCCAATTAGTATCTTTTGCCCACTTTTCTTCCGCGCTTCCTATCTTTTTCTTATCGATTTGCAAGACTTTCTAGTGTATTTTAGCTGTTTGTTCCCTTATCAGTTTTAGTTGTCTCAAATATCTTGGAATTTGTCATCTGTAACCTGGGCAGAGGAACACAAGTAAGAGTGAAAAAAGGCAAGTCACTATTATGAAAATAGTTTTGACCTTTGCCGTGATGGATTTATTTAACAGAGATACTTAATTAGCATGTATTCAAGTTCATAAATTTTAGTCTTGAGGTTTGTGCTTGTGCTGACCCCAAGGCCACCCTGGGCCACAAAATTCTTCATAGTTTTCTCCTACTGAACAAATGTCAAGTGCCTTTTACTTGTAAATCTTTAAGTCCTTTTGGAGCCTGCTTTTCTGGGGGGGGGGGGGTCACATGGGAATCAACATTCATGTTTCTCCATTTAGGGCTAAGTTTCCCAATACCATCTTGTAAACAGTCCCCTTAGACATGTGGGGCCACCTTTATCTCATGCCACCTTCCTCTAGTGCAAGGCTGCCTCTGAAGTCTCTCCCGGGCCTCTGTTTCCCACCATTCCAGTCACTGAGGCTTGGAGTAGGCCCCAGGATCTGCTGGTACAAGGCCTTCTCTGTTCTCCTTTTCCAAAGTTCACTTGGTGTTTGTAGATCTTTTTTTTTTTTCACATACACTTTAGAATATGTTTGTCAAGTTCCTCAAAAGCTCCCACTGGAAGTTTAACCAGAGTGGTATTCAATTTACAGATTTGGAAAAACCTGACATCTCTCTAGTACTGAGCGGTCCCATCCAAGAGAATAGAATGTCTTTCCATATGAAAAGATCTTCCTTTATATCCTTTGATAAAATTTTAAAATTTTCTTCATAAAAGTCTTCTTTGTTAATTCCAGGACCTGACATAAACTTTGCTGCTACACTGATTTCTACCTTAACTTCTACTACGCTTTTAAAGTATTCACTACTGGCATGAAAAAAAGTGCTTTGGGCAGGGGGGGGGTGTACATTGATCTTATATCCAAAAACTTTGCTGAAGTCTCTTTTCAGTTCTAAAAGCTGAATTTTTTTCCACGTAGCTCAGTAGTTTTCAGAGTGCGGTCCAAGGACCCCAGAGAGCCCCTGAAACTCTTTCTCAGGGTCCAAACTATTTTGGTATTTTCGTGATAATACCCGTAGACAACATTTGCCTCTTCTGTTCCCACTCTCCCAAAGTTAAAGAGTTTTCCAGAGGCAGCATGACCCCCCCACCGGAATATGTGCTTGTACTGTCCTATGTTTTAAGCATTTCTCAGCTTTAACTTCTAAGAAGGTAACTATCAATCAAAAAAGATATACCCCATATTAACAAAAGCTCTTTGGGGACCTCAGTAATTTTTAAGAGCACAAGGCTCCTAAGACAGAAACGTTTAAGAACCCTGATACAAACAATCTATCTTACAATCAGCAGTTCTCTCGCTCTCTTCCGCCCTCTCCATACACTTCGACTCCTTTCCTTGTGTTGGGGGGCGGCCAGGGTGGCATCCTAAGTGTCCTCCTTATCTTAAAGGGACAGATACGCTTTTGGTTTCTCCCTTGAGTTTGCTGAAAAGTAAAGTTTTTCTATATGACTTGTATCAGTTTAAAGAAGTTCCCTTCTAGTCCTAGCTGGCTAAGTGGTGCCCTCCCCCAACTCATACAAAGGCATTAAACTTTATCGTACAATTTTTCTGCTTCTACTGAGAGACCCATATGGTTTTTCTCCTTTAGTCTCTTAATGTGGAGAATTACATGGATAGAATTTCTGATATTGGATCATCTTTGCATTCCTAGTGGAAATCCCACTTGTTTAAGAATTGTTTAATATACTGTTGGATTCAGTTAGCTAACGCTGTACATGGGAGGACTTCTGCATCTATGTTCATAAGGGAAATAGTTCATAATTTTCTTCTCTTTTGGCTCTCCTTATTTGAATTTGGACATGCTCTGATTCACAATTTAAAAAAGATCCCTCTAGCCGGAGCATAAATCCTGAAACAGGCCCACTTTTCTCTTCAGCATGTTTGGAAATACATTAAAATAGAACCGTAATCAAGCAACCCAATGCTTAGACTTTTCTCCTAGCGAGTCTCTGGAAAACAGGTGCAGAAACGGACCATTTGAGACACCATAGAAATCTGGTTAATCCTGCCTGCCTGCTTTCCTTCAACAAGCACTGCCGGAGCAAGGTTGTGTGTCAGGCTCCTGGCTAGGTGCGGGGCAGGCCGCAGAGAACAAACCAGAAGAGTCCCTTCCGGGAGCTCTCCGCGGGCGCAGGCACGGCAACAAGGAAAGGGGCCGGGAAACACACCTCAAATGTAGATTTTACTGTTGTTAGCAACATTCTTGTACTTTGTGACACTCAATCTAGGTCAGGACTGTTCCGTGCAGATGGATGAACCCCTCTCGCGCCCGGAACAGTCCTCTGGGAAGGCACTCATCCCCCGTTTCGCAGAAAAGGTGCCAGAGGAGCAGTGGGGGCTGGCGGTGAGTTTGTCCCCGGCTCCTGCCCACACTGAGCCCCCTGACTCCAATCCTCACCTCCCAGCGCCCGCTGGGACCACGATGTCTAGGCCCTCCTCCCATCCCCCACCCGGGCCGGCGATTCTGACCCCCAAATGGAGACCGACCTTTGACTCAGAACCTCCACTGCGACTAGAAACCTCGACTTCCAATTCCTGCCTCGGATCCCCAGCTCGGACCTCTAACCGCCAACTCCGATCTCCAACTCGCAACCCCAACCCGGACCCTGACTCAGAACCGCGACTCGGGCTCCAATCCCCGACTGGGACGCCCGACCTGGAGCCCCTCCTCGGAAATCCGATCCCGACTTGGCTTCTAGACGCCCCACACCGGCAGCCCCGACCCTGGACTCGGAACCACAGGGCGGACACCAGACCCCCACTCTGATCCCCGACCCCGGACTCAGAACCCGGGTCTCTCCCAGGACCTCTGACCCTCAGCTGTCCGACTCAGACCCCGAGGCGGACGCCAGCCGCGGATTCCAACCCCTGACTCGGACCCCAGACGCAGCACCGGGACGCGGACTCGGCTCCCCGACTCAGAATTCGGATCTTAACTCGGACAGACCCTGACTTGATCGCCGACTCAGAGCCCCGACCCGCACTGGGACCCCGGACTCGGACACGGATCCCCGACGCAGAAGGGCGAGGCGGACTCCAGACGCGGATCCGACCCTGGACTCGGAACCCGACCCTCGGATCCTCCATCCTCCATCCCCGGACTCGGAAGCGCGACGCGGAGGCGGACCTCGGTCCCGACCCTGGTCCGGCTCCCACGAGGCGCAGAGGGAGCGCCAGCCAGGCCGGGCCCAGGGGCTGAGCAGCCGACCGCGGCGACCCCCACCGCCCACCGCCCGCCCCCGAGACGCGGAGCTCACCTCGGCTCGCCGGCGATCGCCCGTCCCCGCTCCTCCCGGCGGACCGCGCCCAGAGCGCTGAGAGGCCGTGAGGCGAGCGCGGCCTTGAGGAACGCGGCACTGAGGCGGCTGCGGCCGTGAAGAGCGCGGCCCGAGGAGCATCTCGGTGGAGAGAGCGCGGCACTGAGGAGAACGCGGCCTGAGGAGAACGCAGCCCGAGGAGCGCTGCACTGAGGTGAGCGCGGCCTGAGAGAGCGCGGCCGCGAGGAGAGCGCGGCACTGCGGTGACTGCGGCCGCAAGGAGAGCGCAGCGCGAGCAGCCGCCGCGTGCCAGGCACAGCGACCGTCTGCCGAGTGGCCGCAGTGGCGCCCGACCCGGGTTGATGTGGCGGCCGTCCCGCCGCTGATTGGATGGCCCGCGGGGGCGGGCGTGCCACGTGCCGCAGCGCGGATTGGCCGGGCACAGAAAGCGGTGTGCCGCGCTCTGCCATTGGCCGAGACGGCTGGTGCCGATGCCACCCGGGCTCGCATTGGCCGGGCGAGCCCAGCGCCACGTGCCGCACCCCGCCCTGTCCGCCCCTGCTCAGGGGCTGTGCCACCCCCACCCCCACCGCCACCGCCACCACCTCGGCGGTCTGAGCGTCCACCCTTACGATCGGGTCCTCTTGGGAGTCCAGCGCTCGCTCCGCGCCTGGGTCGCCCCTCGATGCGGCGCCGTGCACCCCAGGGTGACCTCGCGGAACATCTGCGGCACTCTACACGTGGCCAGCCCTCTGCACACCCTTCCCCGCGGGTCCACTCAGTCGTATGGGCGGGGTGCACAGGCTCCCGCGTGGCTGGACGGGCGCACCTCCCTCAGGGCTCTGCTGCTCCGTCTTCAGGGGACCCTGTGAGGAAGGTGCCACGATTTAACCAGGTCGTCACCCTGTGGGAGTTGGCAGGGCTGATGACCCAAATGGCCTGTCTTCCGCTGGACCCTGACAACTCTGTGTTCGATCTCCTCCTCCTCCTAACCTGCCTCCCCCACCTCTGCCCCCCTTGCCTGGAGGCCGGGCCCTGTCTCTGCCTCTTGACTGTTTTCCCTACCAACCATCCATTCACCTGCCACTTATCCATCCAGCCATCTCTTCACCTACCCATTCGCTCATCCATCCTTCCTTCCTTCCTTCCTTCCACCCCTCCATCCATTACACCTATGGAACTCCTCCTGGCTGCCAGGCACTGCCTTAAACAGCAGTGAGGAAGCCTGTCCTCACAGAGCTCTCGCTCCACTGAGATTTTACCAGCACGCCTGGACCTCCCACTCGAATTACAGAAACAGTCTGGGAACGTGGAACTCTCAGGGTGTTCTCCAAAGTTGCCACCCCTGGCCCTCCACCCAGGGTTGAGCTGGCAGCCATCCCCGCACCCAATGGGCTCAACAAGGCCATTCATCTCAACTGCTTTGCCTGAAATACATGTCTACGAAAAGACCCAGGAATCTGTCCAAGGGTGACTGAGTCCAGTTTTATCTTGTGGTTCAGCCTAGAGGACAAAGGGGAAATGGCGTCGTCTTTTCCGATATCAACGGCTTGCTCTCTGACCTTCAGAAACTGCCCAGATTGGCCATCTCCCTGGCCCCCGCCCAGCCCATCAGAAGGCCAGGCAGGAAGCCTGGGTTGGAGCACTTGATTCAGGGGGTCATCCGCCCTTGCCACCTGGCTGGGAGGGTTTTGGCATCTGTCTATCCTGGAGGCACTTGTAACCAGGACCAACCAGGTGGGGCCCTGCGTTCAGAGGGCCCCATGCTTAGGGGTTAATGCTCTTTTGTCGCCATCTTGAAATTCTTAATAATTTCATCAATATCTTTGAACTTGTGTTTTATGAGTGAAGTCTGATGGGACAACGGAGCAGGCTCTGGGGGCTTGGAGCCTAGGCTCACAGGTGGTGCCAGCCCCTCTCTGCTCCCACAGGACAGGTTCTCAGCTGCCCTCTCTCCTGCCTCTTCTGACTGCCTAGCCTCCCTCTCCCCACTCCCACAGGGTGACCCTTTGGCCCTGGCCAAGAATGGCGGGGAGGGACTGGCGTCCTGGCCCACAGTCCGCCACGCTGAGGCCCCTACTTGAAAGATGGAGGTGACGCTGCCAGCCTCGCGAAGCTGCTAAGACAAGAACAAGAGAGAATACAGGGGAAAGCAGTGCAAGCAGCGCGGAGCCGGCAGGTCCAACATGGCCTCAGGCACTACCCTGGTTCTTACTGCTTTGAGCAAGTGGGATCCGGTTCAGACCTCTGCCTCCTGTGGCCTCCCACATCTCTCTGTGGGAGGTGGGGCCCCTTCCCTGGACACCCTGGGGCATGTCCGTTCCCACCACCCCCCGCCCCACCCCGCCCCAGGATGTCAGGGAAGCAGGAGCCCCAGGACTTCAGAGCAGTTTCAGAGATTTCAGCAGCACAGAAATCCCTGCCTGTGTGGGGTTTACATTCCAGTAGGAAAGACAGACAAGAGATTCTCCGAGTGTTCTGGACATTCTCCCTTGTCAGAACCGACGGTCCCTAGGTTGCTTTCGTTAGCTGCGTCGTAGGAAGGACCATGGTTGACCCCCTCTAGTCCTCATTCATGAACACCAGCTTTTTCCCAACCTTTTGATCTTGGTTTGGGGTTTGCTTTTAATCCAAGGATGTTGAGCATGGGATGAAAAGCCATCTGAAGCAAATCCACTTAAAATGGTGACCACCTCCGAGTAAAGAGTGACAAAGGGTATTGATGAGAATTCCATCTTGAAAACTGATTTTTTTTTTAATTGAAAAAAAAACTGATTTCTTTAACTGGATTTTTTTTTTCAGTTAATTCACAATGTTGTGTTAGTTCCTCGTGTACAGCAAAGTGATTCAGATGTGTGTGTGTGTGTGTGTGTGTATACGTATATACGTATATATACTCTTTTTCAGATTCTTTTCCATTATAGGTTATTACAAGATATTGAATATAGTTCCCTGTGCTATAGAGTAGGTCCTTGTTGATCATCTATTTTATATATAGTAGTGTGTATCTGCTAATCCCAAACTCCTAACTTATCCCTCCCCGCCTTCCCCCTTTGGTAACCATAAGGTTTGAAAACTGATTTTTAAAAATCCTTAAAGCTGAGTTGACTTGATCTTGTAACTAACAAAATGGGGCTTCTGATTGTGGACCCGGAAGGGGCGCATCACAAGAATGGCCGGATTCATGCGTGCATGGTTTCCCGTGACGGTGCTTGCTCCAGCACGCCCTCTAACCTCAGGCCCTGAGATCCCAGACCATCAGATCCCCCCCTCACAGACTCGCTCACAGTGGAGCACTGTGGGCACCGTGGGCACCGCATCTTGGTGTGCTCGTGTGACCGTCTCCTGGGGGCCGAGCTCTGAGCCAGGCCCCGGAGCCCGCCGCTGGCCGTTCTGACACAGTGGTGGGGAAGGGTGGTTCCGAGCCACACGCGGGCCGAGCCCTCAGCCCTCACCCCCTCACCGCGCATGGGGCGCCGTCAATCAGCCAGTGCTGCCCGCCAGCCCAGCGCACCTGTTGTGCGCCCCCCAGCCCCGCCTCCTCCCTAGGCCTTTGGGGGAGACAGAGAGGAAAACAGCCCGAGACTGAGAGGGGTTTCTTGTCTCGTCGGGAGACAAGAGACACGTGGGAATTGGCTGAAGAAGCATGTGAGGCTGGGCGGACTCCAGGCCAGCCCGGGACAGACTGGGGGCTGCCAGGCGGGCAGGGGGGAGGGGAGCCTGGAGCCGGCCTTGGGCACGTGGGCAGAATTCAGGGACGGGGTGGCAGGCACGGCCAGCTCCTCCCTGGGTTATACTGGGCTCCCGCCCCAGCCTGGGCCAGCACAGGGGCTCCCTGGTCCTGGAGGCCCTGGGGAGTGGCACCTAGCCCCTGTCACCTTCTGGGGCTCGGGACTGTGGGGCGGGTGTGGGGCAGAGAGCCCGGGCACCTGGCGGCCTTGACTCCGGCTCCCCGTGTGACAGAGGGCATCTGGTTTATCTCATCCGTACGCGATGGGGGCCGCTCCCTCCAGCACTGATATTCGGGGTTCAAAAGGTTTCCTCGCAGGCCCCTGCACCCGAGTGCACGCACGCACACACGCACACACAGCTGAAGAGAATTAGGCTCAAAACGTCCACTCGGCTTGTCTCTTGATTCCGAGGTATTTAGAATGGGGGTGGGGGATTAAGGGAGGAAGTTGCTGAGCTAATTCTCCTGCCTTTGCCAGCACAGAAGTGCAGATGGGGCCCAGAGCCCCGCCGTGTCCCAGAGGAAACACCAGCCCTCCTTCACACGGGGCCGGGCGGGAGGAAAGGACAGGGGGGGAGCCCCTCACCCAAGCGACTGGACGTGGCGCGACCCGGCCGAGGGGTCCTCCCGGCCGCAGTTCGCCCTCCACCACTCCCCACCCCAAGAGTCTTAAGGGTGGAACCAGCTTCAGGCTCAGCCAGGTTCCCGGAGAGCTGCTTCCCTCCAAAGCAGGGAGGCCCAGGGCCACGTGGCTGCCTCAGCCCCATCTTCCCAGGAAGGGCCCTTGCCCCACGCTGCGCTCTGAAGTGGGCAGGAACACAGAGCGGGACGAGGAGCCCGAGGTCTCCCTGTGTGGCTGACACAGTTGCCGAGAAGCCCCCTCTTCCGGTCAGCCCTGTCCCCGTGTGCCCGGCAGCCGGTGGCCTCTCCTTGGTCCTTCTCAGTGCTGCACTCACGCTGCATACGACACACACCACCGCAGCTGTCCCTGGTGAGGGCTCTGTGACCCTCACGGCGCCACCCCCAGCTCCGTTCCCCCAGGCTCCCTGCCTTGTGTTCTCCACTTCAGAGCTTGGCACCCCTGGTGAGAGCGGGCAGGCTCAGGTTCTGGGCCTCGCAGGCCGTGGTGGGGATGAAGTGCAAGTGCAGGGGCGTCTCTGGGAGGTCTGGGGGAGAGAGGTGGTGAGGATCAGATCTCCCTTCTGGAAAGATCACTCTGGCTGCCAAATGGAGAGAGAACTGGAGGGGGCAGGGAGGCAAGGGGGCCCAGGAGGACCATGGGGAGCCTCGCCATTGCCCAGTGAGAGGGGCAGGAGCCTTGGCAGCCTTGGTGGCTGTGGAGGTGAAAGAAACAGCCAGGCCCGGGCCTCCACGGGAGGCAGCTTTGGGAGGACTCCTTGGCAAGGCCAAGGACGAGCTTCGGGTAACCCTAGGATGGGTTTGGAGGGAAGGTTAAGGGTCCACTGGAAAATGTTAACAAACCTGTGTACGTGCATCAGTCCCCCCCCCCCACCCCTAGCTGCGGAGAGATCCCACGGCCCTGGGACATCGTCACTCCATGGGTACCCAGCTGTCTGTGGTACCCGTCCCCATCCTAGCTAGCCGAGGCCTGGGCGGGGCACAAGTGTGACTGGCATGGGTCCTGCGCCTCCCGATGCCAGGACGTTGTTGGGCCCCCATAGCACCCCTTCTCCAAGAAGGAGACAGGAATGGAATCACGGGGGGAGCGCCCTTAGACAATTATGCCGCGTTGGGGTCAGTCCCGGCCTTCCCTCACCAGCAGATTTGCTTTCCTGAATTGGCGTCAGCAAGAACGTGATGCCGGATGGGTGGGGGGTCTCGAGTCCAGGAGGTCCCGATGAGTGGCAGCGTGGGGTGTGGGCCACTTCCCATCAAGAGGGCAGCTGCGCTGTGTGTGTATATGTTTGGGCATTGCACGGCCAAGCCTTGATTAGCCAACCCCGATTCTCCCAGAGCCCCTGCTTCGATGCGGGTTAACTCAGCAGCTGTCTCCTGAGCACCTGCTTGAGGCCTGGTTGCATGCCAGGCATGGGGGGTGGGAAAGCAAAGTGAGCCAGGCCCTGCCAGACCCATCGCCTACAGAGCCTTTTTTATCGCTACCTTCCAGAGGCAGTTTCTTCCCACGGTGCATCCGTCCCAGAGCGTGTCTGCCCCCACTTCCTGCCCCGGCCTGCCATTTCCACAGCCATCACTCAAGCCTAATCTCCGAGCCCTTCGGGTTGGGTGGGCCCGGGGCCTTTGAGGACATTGGCAGTGCCAGGGCCACCCCGGAAAGTGTTTTCAATTATCTCTCAAGTTCTGGGAAATGTACTTTCTAACAGGAAGTCCCATCCCCATAGCTCTGGTGGTTATAGATTGTTTTTTAAACATTGCAGGGCCCTCCACTGATATTTGTGGTGAGGACAGATATTTGCAGAGAGCCCACTATATCCTCAGCTCTGTGCTGGTGAAGAGCGAGGCGGCTGCAGTGAAACCCACCAGGCCTCTGGTGAGCAGTGGGTACAAGGTGATTGGCTGTGAGGGGGCCATGGATGGAATTTGGACAAGAAAGACAGGAATGAGAAGAAAGGGCCGTCTGACTTGGGTACCACGCGGCTGTTTGGTTTTAAGACCCGTCCATGAGGTCTTTGAGACTCCTCCCTTCGAGAGGTGGAGCTTATTTCCTTCCCCTTGATTTTGGTCTGGACTTAGTGGTCTGCCTCTGACAAATAGAATTGGCAGAAGGTACACGGTATGACTTTCAAGGCCAGTCATGCAGCTTCCTCCTCGCTTTCTCTCCCTGGGATCAGTGACTCTGAAGGAAACTGGCCACCACGTTGTAAGGACACTCAAGCAGCCCTGTGGAGGGGTCCACTCAATGGGGAACTGAGGCCTCCAGCCAACAGCCCCATGAGTGCACCATCTTGGAAGTGGATCCTCCAGTCCCAGTCAAGCCATCAGAGGACTGTAGCCCTGGCCAACATCTTGACTCCAGCCTCCCAAGAGACCCTTGCCAGGTTCAGCCTGACCCTTGACAGGGGTAGCAAGGAGGGCTCAGCCTGCCTGCCAGCTTTGTCAGTGGTTGATGGCTTCCAGGAATGTGGTATCTGGGCCGGGGGAGAAAGGGTGCTGTGACCAGACAGCAGTATCTGCCCCAGGCATACGAGTCATATTTCTGCTCTCTCTCGGAATTTGAATTCTGCCTCCAGGCCAGTGGCTCTTAGTTAGCCTGGGGTGCCCATGAGAACCACACCCTGTGCAGGTCCCACTCACAGAGGTGAGCGATCTCAACTCAGTGGGTGGTCTCCGGGCAGCAGAAAGCTGTCAGAGTCTGAGCAGGGAGGTGACTTTGTGACACTGTGCTTGCGGTGGGGAGAAGCCAACAGCTGGAGTGTAATCCAGCAACTGTAACCGGTGACTTTTTCTCCCCCAGAGGACATCCAAGTCCAGGTCTTTAGGACACAGGTAGGATGAAGGGCGGTGCTGGCCTCTCCTGAGGCTGGCCACCAGGGACCCTACCTCTCCAGGCAGCCTCCAGGGCACCCGGACATCAGGGGGCTGGGTTACTATGGTGCCTTCTCACCTGAGCGGGTCTGACCCCAGCCTGCCTTGTGGGGCACAAGCCTGGGGCTAGCGGGGACCCCACGCTCTTGTGGCCATTCTCCCTTCCCTCCTCCTTTCCTGGTGCCCCGCCCTCAGGGGCCAGCAGTGGACCTGCACATCGGTCCTTTCGCTTCCCATGGGTATAGCTTCCTGTTCCTTGGTTGTGGCCTATGGGCCGGAGGACGGACCCCGAACTCCTTGATGTCTGTCCCACACTGATGGTTCTCATGGGACCAAGGCCCGGGAGAAGGCTCGACAGCCAGCTCTGTCCCAGTTGTGTTTTCTGTGCCCGTGGACATCGATGGCCATCTCATCAGTCAGCCACAGAGAAAGGGGAGCAGGCACATTGGGGGAAGGGCGGGACGCCCCGTGTGGGTGGGCAGTGGCACCGAAGCCCCCTCCCATTTTTCTGCTCTCCCTGGGTCTTTGGGAAAGGCCAGCGCTTTCTGGCAGGATCATTTCTGCTCTGTGATCATCCACTTGGAACAAAAGGCGGAAGTGGTGGGAATGGCCCAGGTTTCGTTAGACCCCCCTGGAAGCCAGGCACGTGCCTGCCTAGACACAGACCACACCTGGGGACCGAGCCTCCACCTCACCAGGCAGCCCCTGCCTCCGAGGCCTCACCTGCTGGCTGGTGCCGTGGGCCATCCAAATGCGTGTCCACCTGGAGCCCCAGTGAGGCTCTCAGAGCAGCCTGGACCCAGCAGGGTGACGGATGGGTGCGGCCGGGGCCCTTCCACGTAGGAAGTTCTGTTTTACCAAACCAGCAGCTTGCAGTGGTCACTCTATCAGACCCAGTTCTAAAGGCTTTATGACCATAGCTCAGTTAATCCTATCACAGCCCACCGTGGAGACGGGGAACTGAGGCACAGTGAGGTCAAGGGACTTGCCAGGTGTCACCCAGGTAACAGGTGCCGGAGCCCGGCTTTGGACCCTGGCATCATGGGATCTGTCTGTCTGTCCTTCCCTCTCCACCACTCGGCCTCAGGACACGGCCCTGCTTGCATGGCAGCCACACGGCTCGGGTGGGCAGTCCAGTCATGGACACAGCACTTCCTGGACAAGAAGGCGGGTGTGCCTTGGTCCCCATTTGGCCTCCTGGGTGCTGAACCCACGTGTGCCCAGTGGGGGAGGCATTGCCGGGCCCCTGGAGCCAGACTCCCCCAACAGGTGACCAGGACTGGGGACCCCAGCACCCCTGCTCATTAACCGTTCCACTTGACCATGACATTCTTTTTTACGTAGCTGGGGAGGCCACGGAGGACCCCTCCTCAGCAGGGGGAGGACCCCCAGCCCCTCGGCCCAAACTGGCTTCAGAGCAGGCACTGAGCAGACTCGCCGTGGACAGGTTCTCAGCAGAATCCTTTCCTTTCTGGGGTCTGCGGCCCGACACCAACCACCGGGGCAGCAGAGCAGAACCAGGCCAGGCGATGCATCGGGGTCTCCTGTGGGCGATGGGTCTCTGCTGGCATTTCTGTCTAGCTCCGTGCGCCTCTTTTTCCTTTGTAACTTCCCTTCAGTGTACCCCGGGTCTCCGGGGAGGGTGGGGTGGTGGGAAATGGAGTCAGCCCAGGCACAGGCAGCACCCCCCCAAGGGGGTCGGCGCAGGGGCCTCTGGGGGGCACGGGGTGGCCGGCGGCCTCCAGTTGCAGCCCCGGACCCAGGTCTGAAGGCAGGCGGTGAAGGCTCACGCAGCCTCAGCTCCGAGGAAGCAGAGGACCCAGTCTGAGATGGGGGCTCCATCTCCTTCACCCCCGTTCTCCGCCACCAGGCCCACGGCCAGGGCCAAAGCCCTTCTCGAGACATGTCGATGGCAGCAAACATTTTACAGATGTGACATGCTCGGAGCCTGGCAACAGGGGCAGTCCAGCTGCTGGAGAACATGGCTGGATTTACGTCCACGGCAAAGCACCCGGTCACCTTTCTCTGCTTGGAGTGTAATCTTTTTTTGGAAGCCTTGCTGGAAAATCTGAATCTTGTGAGCCATCAGCTGTTTATAATCAGAGAAGCATATGTTTAAAAGAGCTGAGGGGCCTTATAAACTCCGTGTGCAAATTACCTTTGGGGCTGCCTTCTCCCCCGCCCCTCCCCACGGCTGCCATCGCTGGCGAGGGGCTCAGCGCGCTGCACAGAATTACTGTAACCCCGTTGTGGCATGGGGTCTGTTTAGCTTTAGTCACGTCAGCTTGGCCCTGGGGCGTGGGAGCCTCTGTCTCTGCTGCACGGCTTCCAGGCCCCCCCCCCCCACCCCAGCTGCTGAGGACTTCTGGCTCCCTGTTCTTGGGCCCTCACCATGAGAAACATCCAACCTGGGAGCCGTGTAGCACGACGCGGGTAGGAGGGCTTCCTGGGCCCCGCCACACTCAGGGGCAGCCTGGACTTGGGGTTCCGCTCTCGGGGCCTGCTCGGGCGCCAGCGTCCCGCAGGGTTATTTGTTTGGTGTTTTCTTGGTTGTGATTTTTGTTTCTCTAATAGCTTTATTGAGATAGAATTCACATGTCGGACAATTCACACATTTAAAATGTACGACTCAATGGTTTTTAGTATGTTCCGAGTTGTGCAACCATCACCACTAGTTCCAGGACATGTTCAGCCCCCCGAAAAGAAACCCCTCCTCCTCTGGCTTCCACTCCCTATTCCCCTCCCACTCCCCAAGCCTGGGCAGCCACGCATCTACTTTCCGTCTGTAGGGACTTGCCTGTTCTGGATATTTTATATGAAGGGAATCCTACGATATATGGTCTTTTGTGACTGGCTTCTTTCACTGAGCACTATGTGTTCAGGATTCATCCATGTTGTAGCCTGTGTCAGTGCTTTAATTCATTTTTATGGGCAAATAATATTCCATTTTATGGCTGGACCACATTTTATTTATTTATTCATCCACTGATGGACATTTGGGCTGTTTCCACTTTTCAGCTATTATGAATAATGTTGTCGTGGACATTCGGGTACAAGCTTTTTTATGGACATGTATTTTCATTTATCTCAGGTATCCATGGAGGAGTGGAATTGCTGGGTCATAAGGTCGCCCAATGTTTAACCTCGTGAGACTGTTTTTCAGAGTGACTGCGCCATCTTATGTTCCCAGTAGCGTCGTAGGAGGGCTCTGATTTCTCCACATCCTGCTCGACACTTCTTACTGACTCTCATTTTCATCTTAGCCTTCCTAGAGGGTATGAAGTGATATCTCATTGTGGTTTGGATTTGCCTTTCCCTGTTGGCTAATGATATCGAGCATCTTTGCATGTGTTTATTGGCCATTTGTATATCTTCTTCTACGAATGCCTAGTTAGATCTTTCGCCCATTTTTTGGTTGGGTTATTTATCTTTTTATTATGGAGTAATTCGAGTTCTTGAAGTAGTCTAGATACAAGTCCCTTGTCAGATACATTTCCTCTCATCTTTGGGTTGTCTTTTCACTTTCTCGATGGTGTCCTTTGGCTCTCAAAACTTTAAAATTTTGATGAAGTCCAATTTACCTACTTTTTTCTTTTGTTGCTTGTGTTTTTAGTCTTATATCTAAGTAACAGTATGCACATCCGAGGTCACAAAGATTTATCCCTGTGTTTTCATCTAAGAGTTTTGTATATGGTGTGAGGTAGGAGTCTAGCTTCATTCTTTAACATGTAGATGTCTAGTTATCTCAGCACCGTTTGTTAAAAAGACTATTCTTTCCCCATCGAGTTGTCTTGGGCACCCTTAACGAAAATCAATTGACCATCAATGTATGGGTTTATTTCTGGACTCTCAGTTCTGTTCCATTGATCTGTATATCTTTTTACGCCAGTACCACAGTGCCTTGATCACCATAACTTTGTAGTAAGTTTTGAAATCGCGAAGTGTGAGTCCTCCAACTTTGTTCTTCTTTTTCAGGATTGTTTAGCTGTTCCGGGTCCCTTGAATTTCCATGTGAATTTTAGGATTGGCCTGTCAGTTTTTGCAAATAAGCCAGCTGGGATTCTGAGAGGGATTGCACTGAAGCTGTAGATCAGTTTGGGGAGTACTGGTATCTCAACAGTGTTAAGTCATCCAGTCTGTGATCCGGAGATGTCTTTCCATTTATTTAGATCTTCTCTCATTTCTTTCAAGAATGTCTCATAGTTTTCAGAGTGTAACTTTTACACTTCTTCGGTTGATCCTGCGGGATTTTGTGCGACCGACACCAGCAGCCATGCTTCCTTCCCACCCACTGGTTCTGCCTAGTTTCCAGGCCCATCCTCCCTGGAGCCTCCCCACTGCTCCAGGCCTCAAGACCCCTGTCTCTGGGCTCCAGCGATGTTTCTTCGTGGTGTCATCTGGTGGCAGTGCCCAAAGTGTTGCCCTGGTGCAAGTCTGCACACCCTGCATTCCTGCCTGGGGCATGCGCTCTCCTCCCCTCTCTGGGAGCTTCCTCATGTCCTGGCCGGTTCCCTGAGTCACCCCTCGTGCTCCCATGGCCCTTGTAGGGCACCTTTACATGCCTCAATCATCCTCTGCCAAGTGTGAATGCCACCCCCAGACTGCGGCTCCCTGAGGCCCGAGCGGCTCCACCATCTTACCCACGATGCACCCCAAGACTGGGCCCAGGGTGTGGAAACCCCAGGAAGGTCTGCAGGAATCACTGAACTGTTTCCCAGGCAAGTCATTTTATCGCAAGTCCCCACGACTGATAAATAGTCCTAAATACCAAGTGAGGCATCTTGGGGCCTCACCGCCAGGGAAACAGGACTTTGGCAGCTTATAAAAGGAATTTAATTTTTCATATTTCCTTTCAACTCAAGGGTCTCAAATCCAGTCTGCAGCCCTGGAGGGGAGGGTCCTGGCACTGCTTCTGAGGAGGGTGCCTTTGAGGGGAGGTCCAGAGTCAGCTCATGGCGAGCTTGCCTGGAGCCGGTGGCAGGTAGCTGGGGCTGCTCACCTGCTCACCTGTGTCTGTCCCCTTGGATGGGGCTGGGCCAAGCTGTGTGGACCAAATTGGATTACTGCCAGCTATATGCCCGGCCTCACTGGGTCTCTCTCTCCATCTGTAAAAGCGGGGGGCGGGGGGAGGGGGGGAGCACTCCTTGGATTCCCTGACCGCCAGAAAGTAAGGAAGGGGACCACGTCCGAGGAAGTGATGGTTTATGAGTCCTTTGGGAACTGGGGAGGGGCTTTGTGCCCGTGCCTTATTTAAGCCGTGAATATCACTCACTGCCCTCATTTGTCTGTTCATTCTGCACTTATTGAGCGCCGTCTGTGTACCTCGCCCTCTGCTAAGCCTGGGGACCGCAGTGTGGAGTGGATGGACACCAGTCCTCCCTGCCTGCTCCCAGCTGGGCTGCCCGGCCTCAAGGAGGTCATTACAGGATGGCGGGGGCCGGGGCCAGAGTGGGATGCTATGCTCGCCAGCAGCCCCCCAAGGCTGTGGGGAGGCCCAGAGCAGGGCTCTGTGAATCACAGTGAAGGGTTGGGGGCAGAGAGCGCCCAGGGCACCAGGCCAGACAAAAGTGTGTGGACTGGAGTCCCGAGGCCCGCGTGCCAGACTCAGAGCCTCAGCCGCACCTCGTGAGGCAGGGGTGGGTGGAGGAGCTCTGGGGGCTTCCATTCAAACGTGCAGATGGGGTCGAGGGGGGGCCTCCCCGTGACCACCCCCGCCTCATGCCTGCCTTGCTCGTCCGCAGCCACACCCCGTGGCGGGGAAGCAGAGCCGCGGGGCTCCCGAGCCTTTCCCACACGTGACTTTCTCGCAGGCTCCTGGCAGGGGGCTTGCACATTGGCTCCTTGAGAGTCTTGGGCGGGACACGGGAAGGAGGCTACGGGGAGAACGGAGGGACTCCCACCCCTGCCTCCCTGTGAGGCCATTGTCAGAGCAAGGGCAGCTCCCCGGACGACCCCCAGCTGTAAAGAGGGTGGGGAGGACGGTCCTGGTGTGGGTGAGGACTCGGAGGCCTCTCCGTGCGGGCCCACCGCTTGGCACGGGGCACCCAGGAGGCGGCCGGCGAAAGACTCCCTGTGATGTGAACCGCTGCACGAAGCATTTGGTGTTTGGGGATTTTTCGTTCGGGAGGGATTAATGAGCCTCTGAACGAGATCCCAGAGAGCAGCCAGGACCCTGCCTGAGATTCGGCTTCCGTGGACTGAGTGTGGGGAGCGCCCGCTCCTCCTGGCGCCCCGGGCCAGCCAGACCTGCATTCCACTCCTCCTCCCGCCTGCTGGAAACGTTCCCTGAATCACATTGTTCGCGCTCTCCATCGGCCCTTCTGGGCTCTTCCCTGCCGCTCGCCATAAAAACGCTCCAGTCATCTTTTCCGCTGTGGTTTTTATTGTTTTATTTTATTATTCCAGCTCGATTCAGTTGGGAAGAGCTAGAGAAATGATTTCTTCTCCCCCAGACTCCAGAACAATTCGTAGCCATTGTAGATTTTAATCAATCACCACTCCCCCACTTCTGTTTTACTTTCTTCAACTTTTCTTTCCTCCCTGTAAACGGGGTTTCAAGGACAGGAACCCATGTTGCTCCCGGAGCGGGTCTCCGTTCCCCCCCCCCCGCCCCCCCGGCCGCTCCCACCCGATGGGAGAAAAAAGTGAGCTCAGATCGTGGGTCAGCTCTGTTTCTGGAGGCCATGGCCACAGGCGCTGCTGGCCCCTGGCTGGGCTGGGCTGTGGTGGAGCCAAGTGCAGGGTGAAGGCCCAGGGAGGAATCTGGGCTCTTTTGGCTGCCGGTAAGATTATCCATTAAATCCATATTCCTCACTGTAGAGTTCACGTATTCAGAGAATATCCCGTACTCTGGCCGTCTTACATTACTGCAATATTGCTTCCAGATGGGCAAACACCCACTCAGAGCCCGGCCCTGCAGACGCGACGGCCCAGCGTGCTGTTCACCACCATGCCTTTGTTCTCTGGGTCCCACTCGGTCCCCACTCACTTGGGGAGCTCTTGGGGGTGTACTGGGGGCGCCCCCGGCCCCACAGGAGTCTCTGCAGAGAGAGAGCGGCCTGGATGCCGGAGCGTCTCTGGGCCGGAGCCACAGGCAGAGGCCTCCTTCCTGAGCTTTCCCCGTGGTCGGGGCTGTGACAGGCGTGGTCCCACTGGTGCCCCGGCTGGAGAGGTCCTGCTTCACCCCCGGGGATAAGGCAGATGGAGCATTCTAGCATTCTGCCCCTGACCGGGTCAGGCCCACTCCCCTCACGCAGCCGGGGCACCGAGGTCAGGCCCTGCCCGGCCCCTGCCCGCCCTCCCCGGCTCCTGAGAGGCAAGGCATGTGTTCCGAGCTCCCGCCTGCTGGGGCCGTGGTCTCGAGCCTTCCTCACGTGGCTCCACTGCTGGGTCTGAGCGTTCTGGTGGAGTCAGGGCAGTGGGACGGCCATTCTGTCATCAGTGGGGATGAAGCCTGCTCTCTGCCCCTCCCCATCTCTGTGTCCCTGGGCTCTGACGTCGTGCAGGCTCTGTGTGGATGGAGGAGCTTGTGGGAGCCGCAAGTGTTAGGCGGACAGGTTGGGGGAGGAGGGTCACTCGAGGCTTCACAGAGATGGTTTCTTTTTTTAAGGAGGAGACGGCACAGCGCAGGCCAAGGCGTGGCAGGTGAAGGGGCCGACCCAGCCGGTGTGCCCGGGCTCTGGACGCCCCGGGGATCTCAAGGCCGGGGCAGTGCCAGGTGGGAGAGGGTCTCGAAGCCCAGCTGAGGAGTCCCGCCATCAGCTTTCAAGCGGTGGCATTTCTTCCTCGGGCAAGGCAGCGATGTGGACAGACGTGCCTATCCCAAAGAGTCCCGGTCCTGGGACCTGACGCCTGGTCCCCTCACGGCACGTGTTCTCTGGCTTGTCAGCATCTTGACGCTCTGAGTGGGGACCCCAGGGCTGGGTCCCTGAGGAGGGGGCGGGCGGGGCAGGCGCTGCACACACAGGGCCCTGGGTGCAGGTCGGAGCAGCAAGCCGGGCGGGTCAGCAGTCAGTCACGACACTGAGCGACACGTGGGCCTGCCAGGCCCTCGCATCCCAGCAAGCTCTCGGCGCCAGCCTGGACCTACGGACCAGGACCCCCAGCACAGAGATGTTTGCCCACCCACCCCAAGCCCCGCAGCCGAAGAGCGGCCAGTGGGGTTCGGTCCCGCGCCTCTCCCAGGGGTCAGGGCTCTCTGGAGAGCTCAGGGGAGCCCACGCCTTAAAGGCCTTATCCTGGGCGAGCGGGGAGGTGGGGCAGGGCCGGCTTTGCAGGTTAGAAGACCCCTCCGGTGGCCAGTGGGGGGCTGGAGGGGAGACCAGGGAGGACCCTCCTGCAGCCGCCTGGGCAGAAGGCGCTGCAGCCAGGCCTAGGCAGGGCTAACAGGAGGGAAAGCGGGGAGGGTGAGGGGGCGCCGGCAGCCACTCTGGGACCTACCGGTAGCTGCTGTGCGTGAGGCCCAGGGAGAGGAAGGCGGCCGGGGGCCGTGGTCCCAGCTGTGGGTGTGGGATGGGGGCCACCGCACCCCGAGAAAGACCCAGACCCAAGCCTGCCTCCTCTGTCCCACCCCTCCTGGGGTCTCGTGGAGGAGACTCCCATCCCTCCCTGGACCCTGCCAGCCTTCGGAGCTGATGACCACGCCGGCAGTCAGATCCAGAAGGACCTCTCTTGTGGGGAGTGGGTGCTGGCTCAGGTGCCAGGGAGCCCTCCCGGGGCACCCCCATATCACACTCTGTCCCTCTGGCCACATTCCGGACAGACCTACCCGTGAGGGTTGACCGGCTAGGGTGGCCCCGCGCTTTCCTGAAGCCTCGTGTCCACCTGAAAGCCACCAGCCTCCTGGGCTGGGGGAGTCGCCGCGGGGGCCCAAGCTCCAGTGATTGAGTGGGCAGGGGGCGGCCGGGTCAGAAACCAGGCTGATGCAAAGCATTAAACCGTCCCGGAGTCGCCTCAAAATCCCTCTGGCTGTAACGGATGGTGGGGGAGAGGCTGCCCTTTTACCCAAGGGACAAATTTGGGGCTTGATTACCTGAGATAAAACAGGGCTTCCCTGACAACCTCAGGCCTGCAGCTTCGGGATTAATTCCCTCCCGTAAAAGCAAATTTCAGAGGGTTTAAGCCACCCGGGGGCCGCGCCCTGCCTTTGACCTCTCGTATGCTGGGAGTGACAGGACCAGCTCTGTCGTCAAGGGCTGACCCTGCCCGTGGAGGTCAGACCCCCTATTTCTCACCCACCTCGTTTGTCTTGGTTGCTAGGCCCACATTAATTGCTATTTGTATCGCTTACAATTTTTCACATTTGGGGTGGTCGTAAATAACCCCAAAGCAATCCGTGCCCCCTCTCGGGGCCAGGCTGGGGTGGGTCTCCTGCTGGGGAAGAAGCAGGAGATAGGCGTGAAGCTGAGGGCCCCCTCGGCTTTCTCAGACGCATCATAGCTCATCTGGGGCCCCCCCTCGGGGGGGAAGGTCTTGGGTGGTGGAACTACGTGGCTGGCCCGCTGAGCCACGGTGGTCAAAGGCAGCCCAGTGGTCGGCAGTGCCACGTGCGTGGTGGCCATCCAGGAACCTCTGAGTGTCCCTTCTCCACGGACAGCCTTGTCTTTGGTCCCAGGGCCAAGTAGCGTCAGTGCAAACAGCCTCAGTTCCGCAGGGCCGGCTGGCTTTCCTCTCCCTGCCCTCTCAGAACATCTCAGCTGAGGGCTTCCCAGCAACCACCAGGCCCCGACTGGCCCAAGACGTGGGGCTCTCGCTAAGTGGGGGGTCTGCAGATGGCACAGGCGGTGTGGACCTTCTCCTGGAACCGGGCAGCCCGCGGTGAATGGAGCAGGCACTGGTATTCTGGCTCCAGGGCGATAGTTCTATTCCCACGTTCAGAGGGAGCCGCAGGCAGCCCGGAGCCGGAGGTAACGAAGTCCTGGATAGTAAGCAGTTTCCAGGGATCACGCCCGGCCTAAGGCCAGACGCACGGTAGGGGCTCAACATACAGCTACCGAATGAGTTCACAGGTCTTGACATCAGATGCAGAATGGACAACGGGCCCTGGACTAGCCAGGATGGGCTTCATTCCCCTTTGTGCCGCTTGTTTAACGCAGAGCGGCTGGGGGGCCTGCACAGGAGGCCAGCAGCCCTGGTCACTGTGCCAACAGGAAAGAGAGCCTGGGGGGGTGGGGTGAGGCATTTGGGGTCCCTCCCCCCCACGAGGGAGGACACCATGGGAGTTTGGGGATCAGGAAGCCACACACGTGGGTTTCTGCTCTAACGGCCCCTTGTTGGGACCTAGGCTGGCTTTCTGGAAGGGCTCCGGCCTTGCCCCTCGAGGTGGTGGCGTGGAGCCCTGTACGTGCAGCGCACTGTGCGGGGCCCGAGCTCACGTCCTGCTCCACCGCCTACGAGGCACGTGTTCTCTGGCTTGACATTTACTTTCTCTAAGGGTCAACCCGGGGAGCACAAGCCCTCCCTTGCAGGGCCACGTATGAGCTTAAATGAGATTCGTGCCCATGAGGTGCGAACACAGTTCCCAGCACGGAGTAGGCAATCACCGGGGGGTTGTACTATTATCCACAGGCCAAGCCGGCTGGGCCTTCTGTGCGGCCTCCCACACCCTGCAGGCCTGCAGACTCCAGCACCGTGTCCTGGAAGAGTTAATGATCAGCCAGAGCCCCTGCCCCCAGCCGCAGAAAGGGTCTTGCTCGCTGGTGACCGTGGTCCCCTGGAAACCAAGCTGCCCTGAGGTCTAGGAGAACGGACCAGGGGTGGGAGGAGAGAGGGGTGCCTGAGCAGAACACCCCCTCTTCCTTCTCACTCCCAGTAGGGCAGACAGACACAGCAACCCCTGCAGGGGCTCTTCCCAGCACCGTGTCCCTCGGGCTGCGGGGCTCTGGGTCACCTCGGCGATGAGGTGGGGGTTACTCTGCGGGGGGGGGGGGTGGTGTTGTTGGAGGTCAGCTCATGGCTCACCCTAAAATGAGAGCGGTAACAGCTGTCCCACCAGGCACATCTGATTGCAGCCTGGCCTTCCATTTGCAGGATACTCAGTTTCTCCAAAAAGCTCAACATCAGAAAGTCAGCAGAAAGGAGACTGAGGTGGCCACGGTAGAGTTCCTCGCTCCTTCCCCCGCTCCCTCCCTCCTGACTTTCCGCCCTTCTCCCTGTCCTTCTCCCAGAGCATTACCTGCCCCCTACCCCCCCCAGGCCCCCCCAGGCCCCGGGATAGGAGGAGCCCTGGTGTTGGGGGAGGGGCGTTCCCAGAAGTCACAGCCCCCCTCCCCCACCTCCCGTATTCAGGAAAGCTCCTCAGGCCCTACTGGCTGGCTTCTTATTTTGTTCTGAACACAGGCCCTCAGAGGAGCAGAGTGTGGGGATGTAGGGGCCTGCCTCGGGATGCCATATGGGGGTTGGAGGGAGACAGGAAACCTGCTCCGAGGGTGAGGGATCGTGAGGGGCAGGCTGTCGGTGGTCTGGGGCCAGAGGACCCCTCCCCACCCCTGCTCGCCCAGGACCTCGAGGTCGGAGTACCCCGGGGAGTAACTCAGCATCAGGGTACTTCGGGGGTCCTGGAGAAAGGACTAAACTTTGCTCTGCCTGGGAAGGGCACGTGTGCTGCAGAAGCACTTCTTCTGGCTTTGCTTTGTTGAAAGGGTGTAGCCTCGGCGCCCCGGCAGCGCCTTGTCTGTGGGGTTGATCCCTCCTCAAGATGAGCCCGGGTGGACAGGCCATCCTGCCCAGCCTGGCTTAGAACCCTCGAGGACTCCCCAGCACCCAGGGTGGGGCTCAGAGCAGTGCTTCAGCCCCAGCCCCTCCTGACCCCCGCCTTCCTCTCCCTGCTGTCACCTGCCATCACCCCCACCCACTCTCCTCCCACTGGGCACCGGCCGCCAGAGCCCCTGAGGGGTCCCAGCCCGGCCTGGCCCCCGTGCTCCCTAGCTAAGCCTCCTCCTCACCTCTGTTTCCACACCGTCCTTCTGACTCATGGAGGCCTCCCCGACCTGTGACCCCCCCCCCCCGTGAGCTTTATGGGGAGCAGCCCCTGGGACATGGGTGACCAGAAGGAGGACGGGCAGGGATCGGCCAGCTCCAGGAGTTGGCTTCCAATGGCTGTTCACTGTTGAGGAAAGTGAGACCATCCGGAGCCATGGCTCCGGGAGCACATGCGCGGCCTGGGCCGTCTGGGACCCTCCGAGCGGCTCTGTGTAGGCGTGTGACCCAGCCAGTGCCACCTGTGTGTCGGGGGAAGGGAAGCTGCTGTTAGGACACCCTGAGTGTTGGTGTCCTCCTGGGGTGTCCACCCCCCTTGGAGGTGTCGATTGCGCTGTCGCCCCGCCTTGAGTGCATGCGGGGGCGGGAGGCCCCGTGGCGCCGAGCCCCCGCCAGCCACCTCGGAGCTGTGGGCTTAGGATACAGGACTGACCTCCCCCATCTGGACTTGCGCGTCTCCTAATCGCGGTTGCTAGCAGGCCTGTGCCTCTTGACCATGGACGTGAGGTTACAAATGCACGAGTCTAGCCGTCGCAAGAGGTGATGGTGGTTAATGCCATTGTCACTCCTGGCACGTGCGTCCCTAGGAGCTGGGGAACACAAACCGAAATAAGAAGTCAGGAAAATCGTCTCTGCCTGAGAACCCTCATGGTTTTGCCACCCCCGATCTAGATGCTGCCTGGTGGGTGGCAGCCCTGTCTGGTGGCCACAGTGCCCGAAGCCGGGTGGTAGCAACCAAAGCTGGGGCTGCCAGGCACAGAGCCTCGGGCCATAGGCTGTGTGGTTTCAGAGAAACAAACAGCCCCAGCTTGGCTGTGACCTCTGGAGGCATCCTAATTGTCCATAATCTTCAGTTACGGAAAGACGGAAATGAACTCAGATCAAGCTCTTATCACAGATCTATGACCAGGCCATGCACATCATGTCCCATCCCCATCATGTACCCCTTGCGGGGTACACCGAGCCTCAGTCTCCCACAACTGGCTCCCGACTACCCGTTTCCCTGCAGGCTGGAGCAACCAAAAGAGCAGGGTTCGGTCCCCGAACTCGCTGAGGCCTGCAAGGAGGCACTCCCGCTGCAGGAGACGGAGTGGGAGCTGACCTTCCAAGTCGATTGGACACGCGAGATTTAGACACTCGAGACAAAGCGTCTCCGTCGTTTATTATCTGTAGAGAGCATCGGCGGGCTCGCGAAGGCTTGCGTGTCGGCAGCTCTCCCGTCCGGCAGCTTTGCACACGCAGGCATATGCTCCCTGGCTCGGCTGCCTTCCGGGGCCAGGCTGAGGTCAGGCCTCCTTCGGGCCAAGCCCACGCTGGCCTTGGGAGGGGACAGCTGAAGGCCAGGAGGAGGCCACTGGCCTTGGGAGAGCCTCCCGAAGCAGAGGCAGCCCCCTCGAAGGTCACCTGGCTGCTCTCTGTGAGGGGAGTGGGACCCAGGGCTGGCCAACACCAGCAGTGTGTCATTAACCCCTGCCTGCCCGGAGCTCCGAGCTCCTGCCGGGGCCTTCCCTGAGCGTCCTTCACTGGGGCGCCCTCCCTGGGCACAAGGGACCCAAGAGTGACCACTGAAAATGGGAGCTGAAGCGTCAGCAGCCTCTGCGCCCCCCCACCCCTTGGCAGGCCTGGCTTCCAGAGCCGAAGGCCCCCACGCCTTCTGGAGAATTCTTAGTACCGCTCTTGCAGCCTGTAGGAAGTTATGCCCCTGGAGCATTTGGGGCGATCGTCCCGCCTTTGTCTCATTAAATTGGGTTAGTTTGGGGAGCAGGCCTTGCTGGGAGTCGGAGACTGGCATAGACCCCAAGGCCACTGGGGCTTGGCACTGAGGGGTTTGAGGTTGTTCCCCTGGGTCTCCCCATCCCAGAGGTCAAGCCAGCACCCCACCCGCCCCAGCCCACCTCCACAGCTTTCCAGGGACGAGGGCAGTGTCGGCAGCCACAGCTTTCCAGCTCAGAGCCCCGGCACCTGCAGAGGCCAGGCTCAGATGCAAGAAAGGGGATTTGTCTTTTGAAGCCTGTAAAGAGTTAAAAAGGCGGGGAGGGGGCCCGGCGGGGGCCTGCTTCAGGTTATCCATTCTGAATGTCAAGGGGACAAGCTGCCAGGGCCAGACCAGCTCCGGGGAGACAACACGACAAGTTACAAAACATCCAGCAGCGTCCACGACTAATTTCTTCCCCTGTTTGTCCTGCCGAGGAGGCCAAGTTAAAAGGCAGCGCTTTGGGGGTTGAAAGGCTCCCCGCAGGGTCTCCGCGCAAGGGGACCCCGAGCCTTTGCGGCCTTTGTTGAAGGCCGTTAATAAGCCGGCTCCCGCTGGGCACTTTGAGGGCCGAGGCCGCAACTCCAGCCCCAGCACGGCAACCCTCTGTCTCCTGCGCCTGCCGCCCGAGGGTGTGCCCGGCGCTTCCCAGCCGAGGTGGGAGTGGAATTAGCAGATTGTATCAAGAAATATTTCTAGGGATTTACATTCCGGTGGTCAAGAGTCTTCTCGAGGCTTTTCTCCTGCGTGTCGGGGTGGGAGCCACCCTGCAGAGTGGGCCAGGGGGCGGGGCAGGCCTTGGGGGTCACGTCCCCCTCCCCACAGGGCCTTTAAGAGGTCCCCCGCCACTCTGCTACTTGAGATGTGACAAACAGTGCGGGGTGATGGTTCTCCGGGGCTGGCTGTCATCCCCACAGCTGCCAGACCGGCCTCCCCAGCCTGGCCAGATGCTGGCCGAACCTCCGAAGGCACCGAGCTCACCCAGACTCAACTGTCTGTCTCTCCGTCTGTCCCCGAGTCCCTTCTGAGGCCCCTCCTCCAGCTAAGGGAGGACCCGGGGTGGGCTTGTCTCGGGTGGCCCATGAGACCGGGCTCCACGGCCCCGCACAGGCCCAGCCCTCTGGGGACACCCTCACTATCAGCCCCAGAGGCCGGGCTCCATCCACGTCCCCCGGGAGACATGCACCGAGGGCTCCCTGTCCCCCTTTCCGCAGCTACCTCTGCCCCCCCTGGTCTCGCGGCCCGGCCTCTTGCGTGAGTGGCCCCCGCATGCAGGGAGCACACACCGCCTCCCGGGGTCCTGCCGGCACCGAGTGTGGGAAGCCCCACGCCCCCTGAGAGCAGGGCTGGGTCCTGAGGCCCCGGCCGGGCGAGTCTGGGCACGGGGCGGGGGGAAGCACAAAGCTGACACGCCTGTACCTCAGCTCACAGGTGACGTGACACCCCATCAGGTTGACGGGTGAAAAAAAGCAGATGGGGTGAAGGCAGGAAAGGAGAGCAGGCAGCTGGGGTGGGGCTGGGCGTGACTCCTCAGCCCATGGGGACAGCCTCTGCATGGAGGTGACAGTTGGGTGGCACCGGGGGAGGCCATCCGTCCCCGGGGGGTGGGGTGTGAGTGTGGACCGTAGGAGCCCTGGCGAGGCTCTGTCACCCCAGGGCCCTGAGAGACGGCTGGAACAGGCTGGGTGGCTGAGTGTGTGTCCTGTGGGTGACGGGGACCTTGGAGGGCTGTGGGCAAGGGGGTGACCACCGGCAGAGCAGCTCTGAGTGCCCTCTTCTGCTGTCCTGCCGGCACGGGTGGGGCCGCTGACCGAGCTTGCATCCCTCTGTGGAGCTCCCCGTGCCTGGCCTCCCCGCTGCCCCAGGGTGATGGTGCTGACAGCACTGTCCCCGTTTACTGTTGGGACAAATGAGGGGTCACGGAGTCTCGGGAGCCTCCTGAGGGACACTGGGCATGTGGGCCTCTTGGGGGGATGCAAGAGGTGTGTGAACTTACCCAGACCAGGCCCGATCCCGGCTCCAGCCCTCGAGACCCCCAGCAAGTCCCTCCTTCTCTGAGTCTCAGTGTCCTATCTGTCCTGTGCAATACGCTGCCACCCTCCTTGCTGCATTGGGGGTGGGGGTGGCATAGGTGAGAGCAGGTGGCACTGTTTATGTGTCTGCCACATCTGGAAGCCCCGTGAAGACAGCCCCAGGTCTGGGCCAGCTCATGCTCCTGTCCCTGGTGTGCTGGTGGTGCCTGGAAGCAGAGACGTGTAGTTAAAAGACGATGCTGAGTTTCAGAGACACAATGTATCAGTTAGCTTTGCTGCCAAACAAACTGTCCCCAGGTGGCACGGCCAAGCCCAGTTCCAGAGAGTAAAGAGACACTTCCTCCCCTGGATGAGAACGGCGAGGTCACATGGCAGAGGGGAGTGGACAGGCATGGGAGGGGTGGTGGCAGCCTTCATGACCTGCCGCAGGTGTGAAGGAATTCGCTCTTTTCAGTGGGTGGAGCAGAAATTTAAACCCTGCTCTCTCTGTCTGACACCGAGCCCTGCCCTCCATCCATGCCACCCCCCGCCCACCCCATCACCACCTCCACAGGCAATCCCTGGGCCCTGCCCAGGGGCCCCATCCTTCTGATAGAAAACCACATCTGGACCTGGACGATCCAATAAAGTCACTGGGGAGCCACGGACAAGGAGTCCAGGAAGCAAAGACAGAAAGAAAAACACGCACACATGCAGGCTCAGAAAATATACAGCCCTCTCTGCAGGCTCAGTATCACTTTACGGTGTCACCTTTCGGCATGTAGCCACTTATTCTGTCAGGGCGGAGAGCCCTCCCGCTCCACCAGGTGACGGTCCTAAATCCTTGGGAGCGACAGCCGTCCTCCCGCCTGGATTGGGTTTCTGCAAAAGGGAACGGGGCTGGAAGCCAGGGCCCCCATCGCGCCCGTGTAGGGCTGCCTCTGAGCTCCCGGGCGTGTGTGTGGAAGGCCGGGGACAAGGGCTGGATGTTTCCCTGGGAAGCTGGTGCTGCCCACCGAGTGGGGAAGGTGGAGCTTTGTCCCCCAGGCAGGCCCTCAGCACTGCACCCCCTTTGCGGTCCCTTAAGGAGAAGGGCAGGAGGAGCCTGGGGGCCCCATGCCCACGTTCCTCCCCTCTCGTCACACCCCCCAGGAGGCGATACTGTGATTTTCCTGGGCTTACAGATGAGGACGTGGGGACTTGCCTGAGGAGAGAAAGGAGTCGGAATGGGGGTGGGGGTCACCAGCCCCCCGCACGTAGCAGCGTCTCTAGGATCAAGCTTTTGGCCTCAGCACAGAGCTGGCTTCGTCCTGCCCTGCCACATGGCAGCTGTGGGACCTTGAACGAGATATTTAAAGGCCCGGGTCTCAGTGTTCTCAGCTATGAAGTGGGGACACAGTGGTCTCTGTTACAGGGAGCAGGCGACTGACCCAGTGACCGATCCCAGCTTCTGAGGGCAGCGCCCGGTACAGCCAGGGCTCAGAAATGGGGGGTCTGTCGGCGCCATCACGCTGGAGTCCGTTGTGTCACCAGGACACCCAGTCTGTTTAGGGACAGTCAGCAAGCCCGACGGTCACGCGTGGGGTGTGCTGAAAACCACAGATGTGTCTGCTAAACATGGGTCCTGAACCGGGGCTCGACCTGTTCCTGCCCCGTTTCAGCCCCGAGAGCGTGGGCCCCGCAGGGACTAATCTGTGACAGAGAGATGGGAGCGCCGTGCACTTGGCGGGGACCATCCACTGCAGGGACAGTGGCGGCTGCGGAGAGCTCCGCGGCCATCTCCTCCCCCAGACCCACGGCCACGGCCGACTCATGAAATGTCAGCAGCGGGGGGGGGCTCCCGGCGTCAGCAAGTTGCTTTGGCTCTTTGGTGGCTTGACTTATAGCACACACGCTGCCACCCAGCTCTCAGGACTGGGAGAGGCCGTTCCACCACCTTTTGCCTCGAAAGGACAGCTTTCATAGCGGAGACGCCCTGCCGTTCGTCCCTTTGGGGCCCTGAGCTGCTCTCTGAGTCTCTGAACTAGAGGCCCATGTTTAGCTGTGGCTGAGGGAGCACCGTAGCGAGAGGGTCCCTGGGTTCAAAGGCCTCGCCCCCAGAACCCGAGGCTAGCTTGCCTTTGCCCTTTCCCAGACAGCCCCCCACAAGGCCAGGTGCCCCTCCCCCCCGGCTGCGGGCTCCACGGCTGGATTCCCACGTCCAGCTGAGGGGGATCTGGGGAAGGCGGGGGTTGCTGGCCTCTCTGAAACCGGTCAGCTTGCGCAAACGCTGTCTCCCCTGCCCCGAGTGCCGGTCACCTGCCCAGTTAATCATCCCAGGGCCCTGCGGGTCAAGGAGAGGCGGGAGGCCAACTCCCTGCTTCTCAGATTCTGCTGAACCAACTGAAACCCTAACCTTCGGGCTTCCCCACTAATTTGTGATAAGGCCTCGCCAAGAAAAACAGCAGGCGAAAGACCCCTGATTTCTCCACGAATTCCAGAGCGCTTGGTTCATTCCAGCAGGGAAGGGGCCCCGAGGCGGCCGTGCGTGCAGAGCTATCGCTGTGTGGGTGCACGGCTGGGGACGGCCTCTCGGGAGCAGCTAAGGAGGACCACCTGCCCGTTCCGAGGAGATTGCTTCCAGCTGGCGGGGCAGGAGGCCGAGGATGTGTCCCGCGGTGGCTCAGACCGGGCTGCGCTTGCTCACGTGACGTGCGTGCAGATGTGGCCCGCGCGGGCAAGGGTGTGCGTGGAGGTTCGTCCCCCCAGGCTCCTGACCTGTGGACCCCAGGGTCCCCGTATGGACCGGGGGGAGCTGCCAATGCCCTGAGAATGGGAGCCGGCGGCGCGTCTGGGTGAGGGAGAGAGTCCTCCTGGAGGCCACAGTGGGCCCTCATGGGGCCCAGACACCCCACAAGAGGCGGCCACTGCTCCCTCAGAGCTGGGGAAACTGAGCCCCAGGGCGGAGAAGTGATCGGCTCCCGGTCAGCACTCCCCAGCCCCACCCCGCTGTGGCCCACGTGGCAGGGCGGTGGCCAGGAGCCCAGAGGGGCTCTGGGTGGGACTACGGTGACGAGCCAATGGACTGGGGCCAGAGAGATGGGCAAGGCCCACTCCCAGCAGGGAGGAACATTATTTGATATTTCTTCCCCAAATCACATTGTTTCTGTGTTGGCCTGAAGAGGAGCTGACTTCAACAGGGAGACGTGGGGATGTCAGGGCACCGGCCTGTCTGCCTTCCCCTGAAATGTGCCCCTCCCTCCATGCAGCGGGCAGCCGCCCCTTGCTGGGCAGAGGGGCACCCCTTCCTTCCCCCTACCCCAGCCCCAGGGCCAGATCTGCCCTTCCAGAGGCTCGGGGAGGGCACCCAGGCTCCTGCCCAGCAGCTCCCAGCAGACGTCCATGCTCCTTAAAGAGAGACAGATCACGTTCACCCTGGGCCCTGGGCTCCCCTAGATCTGCCCCCCTGGGTGGAGGGCTGGCCCTGGGTGTGGAGGTCAGCAGGGGCAGAGGACATTTGAGCCACTTGGTTGGGGGCTCAGGCTCTGCGGTCCTAGCTCCCTATCCGCAGGGGGGTCCTAACAAACCCTGTGTTGTCTTTAAAGCATCCTGGCGGAAAAGCCTGTGCCTGCCTTCTACTCTGTCGGTTTTGTTTCAAATTCTGAAGTCCTGTGACCCTTCCACCCAAGTCAGAGCAAGGCAGCATCATACACCAGACTCCGGAAGGATACCCCCCCACACACCCAGGACAGTGGGGTTCTGGAGCAGCGGAGGCCTCAAAATCTCAGCGTGTGCAGATGTTAGGGAGCGCAAAGGCAGCTTGGGGGACGAAAGGGGCTCTGGGACAGACACCCTGGATTCAAATCCCAGCTGGCCAAGACCTGGGGCGGCTCACAGCCTCTCTGAGGTTCCGTTTCCTTATCTGTGAAATGGAGATAATAAAGGGTAACTATGTGTGGGGCAGGACTCCATAGAAAGCAGACACACTTTGGGATTATCCTGTGTGGGCGGGGTGTTGGGAAGCGTGGGGCCTCCTGCAGGAATTCGGGGCTAATGTCCTTGCAGCAGAGGGTGGGGGGAAGGGGGAGGGTACCAGAGCCCTAGAGAGCAAAGGTCAAGTGAACAGTTTACCTTGAGGAGAGGAGCAGGGACCAAAGATGGGAGGGGGTGGGGCGGGGGTGGCGGTCACAGCCAGCAGGGAGATCCAGACCCGAACTGGAAGGCCCCGGAAAGGAGCCTGGGATGTACACGCAGAGCCCAGGCTCCAGGACAGAGTGAGCCAGTGGAGAGGGCTGCGTGGTCCAGAAGGGCGAACAGACAGCATCCAGGATTCAAGGACATGTCAATGGGAAACATGCACGGCTGAGCCTGGCCTGTGCTTTGCTCGCTCCGTGATGGGGTGGAGATGCAGGCAGGCGTGCCTTCCTCTGTGGAGCTGCGGGGCGTCGAAGTGGATGCAGAGGGGCACCCCGTGTCCCCCTAGACCCTGCCCGCATCATGCCCTGTCCCCACGTTCGTGTACTCTGGCCGCCTCCTCGTCCCTCCGTCCCTTCCAGCTCGTTCCTGCCCAGGGCCTCTGCACGTGTTCCCCCCCCCCACCCGAGGACTTACGCTGGCCCTGCCCTCCCCCCCCCACAGGTATCTCCTCTCCTGTCCCCTCCACTCCTCACAGCCTTCCCCTGTGCTCCCCAGGGTCCGTTGTCTCCTCTGCCCCAAACAGAAGCACTCTGAGGTCAGGGAGGATCTCTCGTTCCTGCCCATCAGGGTCCAGGCCACTTCCTTCTGGAGATTCTCAAACCACCCTGAGTGAACCCGTTGGCAGAGCTGGGCCTTGGGGAGGACAAGGGCGGGGGACCCAGGTCCATGCAGAGCCCACTGCGTCCTCACAGAGGCTGGCCCTGGGGGAGACCTAGATGACCAATCATGTCCCCGAGGGCTCGGGCTGGGGGACGGGTGTCCCAGGAGGGCCCCACCAGAGCAAACGGTAGGCTGGCTCCGGGGCTCAGGGCCTTGGCAGCCCCCCGCCCCCCTGCACTTCCCCAGCCCCTCGCCGCAATCCCCCCCCCCCGCCCCGACCCAGAGGACCAGGATGCTGTTGAACCGCCAGAAACCTAATCTATTATTACACAGAAACTTCTGTGAAGTCAGGGGTTTGAACTCCCCAGAAGTGTTTGCCTGATTTGGGGCCGATAGCGGGTGATAAATGCTGGCGATAAGGTGTTGATTGGTTCTGGGAGCTGCTGTAGACACAGGGGCCGTTGTGCACGCCAGGCTGGCAACTGTGCTCACCAGGACAATAGCCCGTTTATCCCCCGCTCTGCTTGCCGCCCGCCCGCCCACCCCGGACAGGCACAAAGGATGCTCGGGCCAGGGACCCCTGAGCCCAGCTCTCCCCGGGGGCAGACCTCAGGGGCAAGCACTGTCCCGGCCTGGAATCTGCCCCTTGCTCTCCTCCTCTCTGGCGCCTCCCGGCAGGGGGGAGCCACACTGTGGGTGACAAAGTTCTCTGGCCTCAGTAGCCACACCTGTAAAATGGAATCATGAAGTCCCAGCACTGTAGGGCTGCCAGCAATTAGATCAAATACGCGAGTCCTTAAGGAGAGACATGCGGGTGTTTATTTGACAAACATGGACACCTGCTCCAGGTAGGAAATTGACACAGATTGATGATACAATGTGGACACAAAATTGACACAAGTCAACATGAATGGATACAAATTTGGTACAAATGGACACATACTGGAGGAGCCGATATTGCAAAGGGGGAACCGTGGACAACCACAAGGTAACAGACGGAAATGTGTTTAGCTCTTCATTATTTATCGTTAAGCGCGCCTGAGAGGAAAAGGGAAAGTAGGTATGGCTGGTGTGTGGAAGGGGCCTGTCCCAGACTGAGTCAGGGGGCATCTCACGGAGAGGGTGACTAGTCCAAAGCCTGGGGAAGGTGAGTTTTGTGGCGTCAAGGTGGAGCTTGCTTTGGAGGGGGCCCCACAGAAGGAGGCTGACGGGGCCGGGGCTCTGGAAGTCGCGTGAAGACACGGGCGTTCGCTCTGAATGGGGCCCAGCCCAGCCCAGGGTCACCAGCCGCAGAGCCGAGGCTGGACTGTGGAGGGGCAGGGGCAGAGCTGGGAGACCAGGGTGGAGGCTACCGCACGGTGCAGGGGAGCCAGCTGGGCCAGGCGGGCAGGAGGGCAGTGGCAGATTCTGGGGGTTTGGGGAAGGGAACTGTTTCAGTCTCCCGTGGCAGCTGTAACAAATTCTCACAAACTTAGTGGCTTTAATCAACACAAATTAATTATCTCACAGTTCTAGAGGTCAGAAGTCCAAAATGGGTCTCACTGGGCTAACATCAAGGTGCCGGCCGGGCTGTTTGCTTCTTCTAGAGGCTCTAGGGGAGAATCCAGCCTTTTTCCAGCCTCTGGAGGCTGCCTGAACTCCTGGGCTTGTGGCCCCTTCCTTACAGCACTCTGACCTGCGCTTCCATTGTTTCCTCCTCTCTCTTTCCCTCTAAGGAGCACGGGGGGCCACTGTAGGAGCTGGCAGGGGAGCAGTGGCTGGCGGGGGCGGTGGGGACAGACCACGCGGGGCCTGGAAAGCCCCAGGAGGGAAGTTGACTTTGTTCCCAGGCAGCAAGTGCTGGAGTCAGGCTTGTATGGCCACAGTTGCTCCCATCCTGCCCCGTCGCAGTGGAGGCAGATTTGGGGGGGAGGGGGGAGGGGTGCAGCCACGGCGGCTTGAACAGGGAGAGGGAAAAGGGGAAAGGGGGCTGGGGCCAGGCCTAGGAGGCTGCGGACTGGAGCTGGGCCGGATGGGCCAGAGGTTGCCCTGGCAGGATGGGCCACAGGGACCGGAGCCCCGGCCCGGGTGCTCTGTGGCTCTGGGAGCTCAGCTTTGTTAAAGGAAAAGGAAAGAGGCCTTATCGCCATATGTTGCAAGCAAACACCTACTTCTGGCCGCCAGCTGAACGCAGCCCCTGCAGGCCCTGGGCCTGGCGGGGAGGAGGCAAGGCCGGCAGAGTGCCCTCGCTGTTCCCCGCAAGGCAGCCGCCCCACTGCCACCCAGGGGCAGCGGGCAGCTCGCAGCTCCCCGCGGCCTGAGCGGGTTCTGCGGGGCGGCCCCGCCCATGCTGCCCGTTGTCGCATGGAGAGAACGGAACCGGAATGCCACCGTCCCACGGTCGGAATGCCGAGCCCCTGGGGAATTCAGGCCCTGGTGAGTCTGGCACATTCCAGCTGTGTGTCAGTGGGAGAGTCCCGGGAGAGGGAGCCAAGGCCGCAGGCCGCCCACCCAGCACTGGGCGCAGGACGAGGGCACCAGTGAGGCTTGCCCGGTGGATGTGTGGCTCCCGGCGGGTGGACTTCCTTCCATGTCCGGCGTCCTCTTCTCAGCTCCAGGCAAGCCCCTCTGGTGTCGCCCTGTGTTCTCAAACAAGACCCCCCTGTGGCCACACGCAGCCTGTCTTCCCCGGGGACCCTGCAGCCCCGGGGCTCGGGGCCTTAGAATCTCCACAGTGCACAGAGGAGGGGCCGAGACCAGCCCAGGCGAGGAGCAGCCTAGGGCGGGGCCGAGGCCCGACCCGCTCCCATCCAGGCGCCCGGACGCTCCGCTGTCCAGGAGGCCTCCGGTGGCACCGAAGCTTCAGAAGCTGCTAGAAGCTCTTCCCTCAAGCCGCCTTTGTCCATCTCTCAGCCTCGGGTCTTCTGGTTGAAAGGTGGTTTTAAGGGGGACTCATTCGACAAAAGTAGGTCGCTGGGCCGCTGCAGCAGCTTCTCACGGGTGTTATCCTTAGGACAGCAAGTCCGCCGGACCTGTGGGTGCCGGAGCTGGGAGGTCAGCCACCAGCCCCATCCTCGGCCACCCTGGCAGCCCTGGGTGTGTGCGTGCGTGTGTATGTGTGTGACGTGTGTTGGGTGTGGAGGTGAGCAGGTCCCCTCTTTCTCTCCGCCCGCGCTAGTGCCTGAGGCACCGTCCCCAGCACAGCCCATCTCTAGAGCTTTCTCCCTAGGAAGAGAAGGAAGGGCGACAGCAGCGACACCAAGAGGAGGCCAGGGTGGGGGTGACTGGGGACACCATCCCTGAGGCTGGCACACATTGGGATCCGGCCCTTGAGGGTTCTGAAATCAGGGAGAGCCGGGAGCGCCTGAGACAAGGCCCCGTCGGATGTGCTCACTGCACAGAGGTTTGGCGAGCGCCTGCAGCGTGCCAGGCGCCGTTCTAGAAGCCGGGCTGCAGCCGTGAGTGGGCAGCCCGGGCAGGGCCCTCGGCCCTCTCTGCTCCCGGGAGGGGGTGGCCGGCTGACGCGCTGGCTCTCACCCTGGCGTCCAGACTCCAAGGTCAGCACTGCTCCATTCGACCGGTGGGCACACCGCGCCCCCGTGAAGCTCCTCGTGCCCAGAGGCACTGCCCCCGACCCTGGCTCCCTCCTTCCCAGGTGCTGGGGCCACAGGGCCTGATCTCCCGATGGCTGCCCTGGCCGGGCAGAAGACCCGGGCTTCTCTTCCCCCTTTGCCTTTGCCGGACCGCCATTCAGACCTTTCCTGGCACCTTCCCGCCCCGTGCCAAGGCCCAGAGGGGCTGCGGGCGACACACACTACAGCTGTGAGCGAGCAAAGGGGCCTGAGGCACCGGTTGCTTCCGACGGGGCCCGAGGGGCGTCTGACCTTTCCGGCCACGGGGCAGCAGTTGCGTGAGCACAAACAATCAGCCCAGTGTGCAAGGCACAAGCGGCCTTTTCTTCCTCCCCAGGCCAGCACACACAGCTCCCAGCCTGGCTTCCCTTGAACAAACATATTTATTGTGGCCGCCACCAAGGGCCTCGCCTCACAGCCGGAGCCTGGGGGCCTCTGTCCCACCCACCAGGGCCCAGGGAGGGGACCCCTGCCCTGACAGTCTCCCCCCAGACCCCCTTGCCCTGCAGGCCCCAGCCCCGCCGGGCCCGAGGCAGGGTGGCTCCAGTCCCCGCCTGGAGACGGCCGCTGGTGCTCCCGCTGGGGGCCCATGACCACCCACAGGCGGCAAGCCAGCCCCGAGCCCCAGGCACGTGGACAGGGGGCCACACCTGAGCCCGCCCTCCCCTCCCAGGCCTCAGCTGTCTCTTCAGTGAGACAGGTAGCAACACCCAGCCTTGCCTGTTTCTAGAACCACCCAGAACAGCCCTGCCCAGCAGTCAGGGGCTGGGGAGTGCCCCCCCCACCCCAGCCCACTCCATTAGCTGAAGTCCTTCTCCCTGGCCAAACCCTGTTTAGTCCTCAGGCCTCAAGCGCCACTTCCCCTGAGAATCCTCCGTGGACCGCCCACGTTCTGAATCAGGAACCCCCCCCCCACCGTGGTTCTCCTCCCAGCCCTGGCCTCGCCTTGTAGAGCCTCTGGTCTCTGATCGCACGTGTCAGGGAGCTTATCTCCTCTTGAGAGCGGGGAGAGTGGGTCCCTGGCAGGGGAGGCCACCGCTCTGGCCCCGGGGGCTACAGATGTGTGCATGAGAGGCTGCGTGATACATGTTAGAAGAACGAATGAAAGAACAAACCAGTCAATGAAAAACCGCGCAGGTGGGCGGCAAGAGAGAGCCGGTGAGTCTCCTTGGTCAGGCCGGAGCCCGGGCTGCACCGCGGGGCAGGGCGGCCAAAGAGGGCCCGGCAGTCCCGTCTGGCCACGCGGACTTTGCTCCAGGCAATGGGCGGCATGGAGGGCGGGGGGTGGGGGGGGCGATGGGTCCAACGAGTGAGCTTTCCCAGCCCCGCCAGCCACTGCAAACTCGGAAGAGGGCGGGCCTGGCATCCAAAGCTGCTTAGCTGAGGCGAGGGGAGAAGGGGCTGGGGTGGGGGCATAGGGAGGGAGGGGGTCGGGGGCAGGCTTGGTGGTGAGTGCATCGGGAGAGTGGGGCTATCGAGGCCAATGTTAGGCCGCTTGCTCGGGGGGACAGCAGTGACACCCCAATCCAAGAAGCCCAAGAAAAGAGCAGGCCTCAGGGTGGGGGCTTCCTGAGGAGTCCAGCCAGGTCCCCGGCCTGCTCAGTAAAGTGTAGGAAGCTGGCAGTTCTGGGCGTTACTGTCTGGACGGGGCGAAAATAGCACGGAATCCCGAGCTCCATTTCTCTGCACGAACTGTGTGTTGTTGGACAAGCCTCCGTTTCCCCTCCTGTGAAACAGACGCTATGCGCCCTGCTGGGGCCTGCTCACGTGACCCCCTGTGAATGGAGCTGTGGTCCCAGCTCCAGGAGGGGCCATGGGCAGAGCTGTGGCTTCCCCAGCCCTGCGCTGGGGCCACCGAAAAGTGAAGTGCCCATGGCTGCCTCTGGGGTGGCAGTGCGTGCCAGTGTGTGGCCCTGGCCGGGGGCGCCTGGCTTACACAGGACACCCCAGTAAAGGGGACCCAGTAAAGGTTTGATCTGACAGCTGTGTTGCCAAGGACACAGGAGGCCCTGCGGGTGAAAACGGGAAGAGGGTGCAAAATTGACCTCCTTAAGGTGGTCGCTTCCAGAGAAGCCACTGGGAGACGGCCTGGCCCTCGGGGAGCAGAGGACACCGGGAGCCAAGGGTGGGGACAGGCTTACACAGGTGGGAGGGAGCCACCCCTCCTTCACTCCTCACCCACCCCTGACCCTCAGCCCCGTGGGCCAGGGACACTCAGCACCACACCTCCCAGGGGTCCTCCTCCTTCTAAAGGCCATGTGCCTTCACACCCACCCCTCCAAGTCCTACCAAGGCCTGGCCCGCCCTCCCCTCCCTCCTTGCGATTTTCCATCAAGCATGTGCGTGTGCGCATGTCCGGCACCTCCGAGAGCTGAACTATGGGTCGGCTGGAGCGGCCGTAACAAAGGCCCGCAGCCCGGGCGGCTTAAACAACAGATATTCATTGTCTCCAGTCCTGGAGGCTGGAATCCGAGGTCCAGGTGTGGGCAGGGCTGGGTCCTCCTGAGGCCTCTCTCCTCGGAGTGTAGACCTCTCTCCTCGGAGTGTAGACGGCCGTCTTCTCGCTGTGTCCTCACACGGCCGTCCCTCTGTGTGTGTCTGTGTCCTGACCTCCTTTTCTTTTTTTTTTTTTTTTTAATTTATTTAGTTATTTATTTTTGGCTGTGTTGGGTCTTCGTTTCTGTGCGAGGGCTTTCTCTAGTTGTGGCAAGTGGGGACCACTCTTCATCGCGGTGCACGGGCCTCTCACTGTCGCGGCCTCTCTTGTTGCGGAGCACAGGCTCCAGACGCGCAGGCTCAGTAGTTGTGGCTCACGGGCCTAGTTGCTCCGTGGCATGTGGGATCTTCCCAGACCAGGGCTCGAACCCGTGTCCCCTGCATTGGCAGGCAGGTTCTCAACCACTGCGCCACCAGGGAAGCCCCTGACCTCCTCTTCTTAAAAGGACCCCAGTCCTATGGGCTTAGGACCTACCCCAGTGACCTCATTTTACCTTCATCACCTCCTTAAAGACCCCATCTCCAAACACAGCCGCATCTGAGGCTGGATCTGGTAGACAGGATGAGCTCACTCATTTCTTCAGTGTCTGGAAGGGGGACAGAGGCAAGGAGGTGGGCCCTTGAGTTTCGACATCCCTGGGCATCTGGGGCCTGGAGAGCCCAGATCCAGGGCCTGTGAGTTTGAGGAGCCGCCATACTCGGAGAGCAGGGGCCACGGTGGGTTCCAGGGTGGGGGGCACTGGGCGCCGGTTGTCCAGGAAGGAAGCCACTGGCTTGAAGTCTTCACCATGGCGGACTTGCTCAGGCTCACCCCCGGTCCCCCAGCTGCACAGCCCGCAAACCGCACCCCAGCCCCTTCCAGGTGGCCTTTTGTCATCTCCTGCGGGGACAAACCCAGCTGGGCGGGGGCTGCGACTGACACGGGTGTGGCCAGAGCAGAGGGCAGCCTCCTGCTGTTCGTGTCTCTGCCACCTGTATGTGGCCGCCCTGGTGGACTCCAGGGGCCAGTACTGGGTGCTGTGTGCAGGCACCGGGCTGGGTGGGGCTGTAGGATGGGAGCTGGGTCAACACAAGATGCTTGAGGCTCAGGGACCCCCCAGTACGGGTGGGGAGCCAGGCTTGGGCGAGGTCGGCCTCAGGTCACTTCTGTGTGGTGCTGGCCGAAGGTGGGGAGGAAACACCGTCCTTCCTGCCCTTCCTAGGGGGTATTGAGTGCCCCAGGCCAGATCGCCACACCCTGGGACCCCCCGACACCCAAGGAGGAGGAGCTGGGGGTCTGACATCCCATCAGTGGGGTCCAGAAAGTCTCCTGGCAGGAGGGTGTTTGGGCCAGGGCTTTTGAATTAGGCAGGACTCCCTGGGGGGCCGGGGGACCAGGAAGGGCAAGTCCAGAGCGGGGAGCAGGGGAGCCAAGGGTGGATCTGGCCTCTCGGGTTCCCCGGGCGGGGGCGGAGGGCTGTGAGTGCGGTGAGGCATGAAGCGGGTGGTTGGTCACCTCTGCTGGTCAGTGTGCAGCCGGAGGTGGGAAAGAGGCCGGCAGTCCCTGCTCTCCTGGGCGTGTCGACCTCTCAGTGGGGGCGGCAGGGAGGCCCCCGGGGGGCCTGCTGGATGCCTGAGCCCTGGAAGGAGTTAACTCCCGGCCTCGTGGGCTGGCAAACTCTGACTCACAGGGCTGTAAAAGTCTTGTGTTTTAAAAAATCAGTATATTGGCTTAATTTTATAGATTTCAGAAGTGCTACTTGAAAATAAAAATCTCCTAATTATATTTATGATCCCAACGTGAATCCATTTGACTCCGATCGTGGCGAAGAACCTTTGTGTAAAACGCCGGGAAGTAAGCCCCGTCCTGACGCGGCCCTCACGGCCGTAAAGCGCAGCTGGTGGGTCCGAGGCGGGTGGGAAGGCGCTGTGGCTCTGCGTCCACCTCATGGCCGGAGGGTGGGAGGCCGGGCCTCAGGGAGCCCAGGGGTGTCGGAGGTGGTGGTGCGTCTGAGCCCCGTCACAGGGCTCATGAGGGGGTCCCGTTGTCGCCGCTGTGACAGTCGGGGGGCTGCACGGAGGGCGGGCAAGGGGGTTGGCAAACCCCCGGCCCAGGGGAGGGAGCTTCTGGGGCACAGAAAGGACGCTGTACCCTCTTGGGGGTCAGGGGAAGACTACACCACCCTCCAATGGCAGGGTAGAGTGTCCCAGCCTGACCTTGACTCGGACACTGGGAAACTACCTGGAAATGGAGGTGAGCAAGGAAAGCTTCCAACAGCGAGGAAGGAAGAGAGACCTAAAGAACGGGGGGCAGGAGTGAGACCTCACCCAGCAAAGGCTGGGGCCTGGGGGCTGGGGTGCGGGCCCTCCAGCAGGCTCCCTGGCCGAGGGGGTGGGCAGCGCATTGTCATGCGGAGACCACAGTGACCTGAGGAGGTGGTGCTTGTACTGAGCATGACACAGGGGCACCAAGTCCTCCCCTTCCAGGCTAAGGACCAGGGTGAGAAAACAAAGGCAGCAGGGCCACCAGCACCCAGAGGGTCTGCCCAGGTATTCCCTGGGCCTCTGCTCCCCCCCTCCACCCCCCAGGGGGCAGAGACCCCAGCCAGAGCCGTGCGATGGGCCTGAAGCCCAGTGTCCTTGGAGGCCAGAGGAGGCTGACCTCTGCCCGCCGCATCCCGGCGGGGACCCTGGGTCACTGGGAGGACATGGGGCTTGGCCTGCAAAGGGCTTGTGTGGCCTCCAGGTGTGGGGATCGTCTGATTTTCCCTGGGGCCCCCAACCGGGCCAGGCTGTCCTCTCAGCAGACCACGTGCTGGGCGCCAACCGCACGGACTCTGGGGGGACGGTCCTCCCCCGGCCCCGGCCTCTGCACGCGGCCTTCCTTCCGCAGGAATTCAGAGCAGGCTGCCGAGTGGGCTGTAACTGGATGCCGGGCCGGGCTGCCCCTGTTGTTGCAGGTGCAGTGTGGGTGCCCGCGGCCGGGGAGGGCCAGGGGGGCACTGGCTGTCACTCAACAGCCGGGGCGGGTGGGCTCCCCTGGTAGGAGCAGAGGCGGGGGCCAGGAAAGACAATCCGAGCCCTGCAGCCCAAGTGCGACCTTCAGCAAGGACCCCCCTGTGGTCTCCATCTCCCTGGGATGACACTGGCCCAGTCTCCTGGGGCGACCGTGAGGAGAGATGACAGGCTGGCACCCCACACATGCCCAGTGTGCAGGGACAGGCCCTAGGTGGGCAGGCCCCCACCCCGCCAGGCTGGATGGGCTGACCCAGCGCCCACGGTGTGAGGCGCTGCGAGCCCATCCCACGGACGTACCAGCTGAGGCTCCGGAAGGTGGGTGGCAAGTCCAAGGTCACCCAGGGTTGCATGGTGACACAAGGATTTAAACCCAGGAGTTCTGGCTCCCCAAAGGGGGTGACTTCCACCCTCTCACTGGTCCTCGGCTATTTGGATTTCAAGGCCCCATCAAATATCCATTATCCACCCCACACCCCCCAAAAGAAATGAGGTGACATAAAATGGCTAACTTTTTAATTGTGTGGGAAAAGGACATTTTAAAACACGACTTTGCTGTAATTAGATACCACCGTTGGATTCTAGAAAGTCTGAGGACATCATCTCCGACCAGAGAACGGAGTCCTGTGTGTTCTGGCAGGATTTCGGTCCCCGAGGCCATCTGCCAGCCCAGCCCCTGTGCCCCTAGAAAGCAGCAAGTGCCAGGAAGGTTCAGGGAGCGTAGGCTCTGAGAACCTCCATCAGCACTGTTTCCTCGCTCGGTTAATATTGGCCCAGTTGACCGTGTCCAGGGGGATGGGAGCGGGAGGACAGGGCTGTCGGGGGCCCTCCTGCGGAACGTGACGTGGAGGAGGGTCCTGAGGGAGGTCAGCCTCTGTGGGCCAGGACCAGAGGCCTCCCTGAGGTGGGATCTGGCCACTGAGCCTAACGGGCAGGCCGTGCAAAGCCACCCAGGCGTCCAGGGCCCGCCGCCCTGTGCCCACCTCCGCCTCGGCCCTAAGGAGCTGAGAGGGAGGCCAGGAGCGGTGCCCCGCAGGGCTGGCGGGGCTCTGGTTTGCTTTCAAACCATGAGAAGCCCCAGGACTTGTTTCTCTCTCCTTCTGTGAGATGGGCCCCCTCTCTGGGCGGGGGGACACCTGGGAGAGCCCCCAAGGATGGCCGGAGCAAGGTGGGAGTACCGGAGGGCGCGTGCAGCTTCCCGTCAATCTGGACGGGGACGGGGGAGCTTTAACAGATCCAGTGCAGTTGCCTTTTTATTGTGTGTGTTTTGACAGCTACCATCTACCTAGAGTCACTTATTCTGGTTTCAGATACACTTAGATAAGGAAACAGTCTATTTAAAGGAGGCATATTAGGTAAACAATGGTACAGGTGTTCAAAGATACAGCATGAGGGACAGATGTGGTGAGGGACCCCAGTGTGTCCCCACCCAGGGGACAGCACACACTGGCTTTGAAGGCCTACCCAGCAGGCCCTGAACCTGGGTGGGCGGCCCCTGGGGGCTGGACGCCACACGGTGGATGCCATGTTAGTCTCCTATGTCTGCTGTGACAAATGTCCAAAATGTGGTGGCTTGAAACAATGCGAATTTGTCATCTTATAGTCCTGGAGATCTGAAGATCCTCACTGGGCAAGGCGTAGGCAGGCTGGGTTCCTTTCTGGAGGCTCTGGGAGAATCCACTTGCGGCCTTTTCCAGTTTCCAGAGACACCCGCATTCCTGGGCTCCTGGCCCCATCCCCCATCTTCACAGGCAGCCGGGCCATCGGGGTCCTCCTTGTGTCCCATCTCTCTGACATTCTGCACAGCGTCGCATCTCCTCCTCTGCCTCTGCCTCTCTGACCTCTTTCCCTATAAGGACGCTTGTGATCGTATTTCCACTGGGATAATCCCGGATGTCGCACGTCAAGGTCACCTGCTTAGCAATCTTCATTCCATCTGCAACTTTTGTTCCCCTTTGCTGGGTTACCAAATACATTCCTGGATTCCAGGGACCAGGACGTGGTCACCTTTGGGGGCGATTATTCTCCCTATGGTGCCCTGGGTGGGGCACGGTCCCTTGTGTCTCCCTGCACCCCTCACAAGCCAGCTCTGGCTGCACTGCCTTAGATGGGAATTGAAGGGGTCCCTCAGGCGGCTGCAGACCAGGGCATGGGAGGGTGGGTCTCAGAGGCAGGGTAGGTCCCTGTGAGCTTTGGGGAGATGCCGGTGGCCCGCCCCCTGCCAGGTCCTGGCCTTCCCAGCTTGCCCTCCTCCAGACCCAGACGTGACCTCCCTTGGGGCCTCTGTCCTCCTCCCTTTAGCCCCCTGTTTCTGCTGGAGCGTTCCAGAACGTCCCCCCACCACTAGCCTGTCACTGTGAATGGAGACAGCAGGCTGTAGAATGTGCTAGTCTTGTGGAAGGCGCTGTGGGCACATGGATAGCTGGGGCCGGGGCCTCTTCTGGGACCCTCGACCTTCCCAAGAGGGCCCATCCCTTCTCCCAGCTGAGCCCCTCTCTGGCTCCTCAGGCGGGCCAGGGCGGTTGCTGCCCAGAGGAACCCCCAGCGGCCCCCAGGAGCCCCCGTCCTACCCCAGCCCAGGGCCGCTGCTCCTGGCCATTGTATAACCTTCCAGAACTCGGGGCTCTAGAGTTTGTCAGTCAGCGTTGACTGCTACAGGACCCTCTGCTGGGCACTGTGACATCGTCAGATTTTTCCACATTAAAAGGTAAAAAAAGAAGAGAAATACGTTCTGAAAACAAAACAGGTTTTCCCACCGTGGCCTGCTCTCGAGGCCGGCAGAGGTTTTGCACAGAATGGCCGTCCTCTCTTGTGCACCCAGCAGTGGGTGGCTTGGACCCCAGGCCGTGCTGGCAGGAATCAGCCCCCGCAAGCTGGGCAGAAGGGTCCAGGGTAGGGGCTGCCTGGTGCCCAGAGCTCAGACACTGTGGGAGGTGGCCGCTGGCCCTGGGCTCTGACAGGCCCAGCCGAGGAGCTGAGTCCGGAGTGCCCGTTTACAGGCGCTCCTGGGGCGCACGGCCATCTGGCCACTGCACCCCCGTGCTGCAGCGGGGCCCTCTCTCCCGCGGGTCCTCTGCCTGCCCAGCTGCACCGCCGCACATGAAGGATTTGTTTGAATGCTGGTCCAGGGCGCCCCGGCCCCCCGCTACCCTTTCTTGGGGGCAGTTTGCACTTTGCAGCTGAATCAATCAGAGGCTGAAATGCCATGGCGGGGGGTGTTTACTGATTTGGCTTTTCTGGGGTTGAGGACGCTCCGTGTTTGTCCAGGCTCTGTCCTGCCTGGTTCTCCAGGAGCTTTGCAAACAAGGGCCCCGGGAGGGAAGGAGGCCTCCCCTCCCCCGTGCGCGCCGCATTCCGAGGGGGGCCGGCCACAGTGCCAAGGGGCCGGCAGGGGCCTCCTGCCCTGGCTGCTGAGGAAATGCAGGCCAAGCCAAGCAAAGCGACGGCCGAGGGGCCCCGAGTGAGCAGGTACAGGAAGCCCAGTGCCTCTGGGCCTCCGGGTTTGGGTGCAGAGACGACCGGAGAGACGGGACAGCGGCCACCGAAGGTCCATGAGCGCGGGCGGTGGCGGGGTTTCGGGGGTGGTTGGTTCTCAGATCCAGGAGGGTGTCCTGTGCCCACACCAGAGGTGGGGTTCTCAGATTTTCAGTGAGCTCCTTATTGAGGCCACAGACCACACAGGCTTCAATACGCATTGGCAGGAGTCATGCCCCCATCCGTAGTGGGGAGACCCAGGCTCTGACGTTCTTAACGGTCACTCGGGGACAACCGGTGTGACCAGGGCGCCCCCACCAAAGGGATGAGAGGCACCCTAGCGATCGTCTCTGCTTCCACTAGAGCTGCGTCCTCCTGGGCCTCCCTCCCCACGTGGGGACTGATTTTTGTCTTGGGGGCGGGGGGTGTCTCCTAGCCCCAGGACTCCGTGCTACTCAAGTGGGGGAGGCCTGGGTTTCGACGGGGCATTTTTCTTCACTCCTTTGGAGGCGTTTTTCAGGCCCGTTCCCCTCCAGGACCTGGCACAGGCTACAGAGAAGGGCCTCCCCCTGTCTGACCAGCTGACTTCAGGGTTGGAAACAGCCCAGGTCCTTGCTGAGCACTCGGGGCACGAGATGTCAGGGGCCCAGGCTTGCTGCCGCTCCGCCCCGACCTCCCCCCGACTCCCCGATTTTGACTCCCAAAGGAAGTCGTGAGTAGGGAGTGTCCCCTGGAGGAGAGCAGCCCTGCCTGGCCCCCTTTTGCCCGACTCCTCAAGTCTGCACAGCTGGGCCACAGGGCTCTGCCGATGGTGCCCTAGGGGGTAGAGTGGGAGCGCTCCTAACCGACATCCCGCTGCCCGCCGTGCCCACCCAAAGGCCCTTCCCCTGATGCCCACTGGCAATGCCTGGTGCCTGGGGCACTCAGGCCACAGCCCGGATGCAAGGCTCATCTTCCTGATGGCCTGGATGCACACACACGCGCATGTACACACACACACACACACACACACACACACGTGTGTGCTCACACACAATATTCTGTGGCAGTCTCAGCTCTAATTGATTCTATTCTGTTTTAAATAATTTTATTATTGTTTTATTGATCATCATTTTACATTAAATCATTGAGTCATTTTTATAATAATTTATAGCAAATATGTAAAAGATATCATGAATAAAGTACATGATATAATGTTTATTATTATTTTAACTACTTCTAAAAATTGTGATGACTGCAGTTCAGACACCCTGCTCTGGCCCACCTGTCCCCTGTCAGCGCTCTTGCTCCCTGGGACCCTGATGGTTCAGCCAGGTGGGAACGTGGTCGTGAATGGTTCGTTGAAGTTCACGTACCAGGTGGGTGCACACAGACGTGGATTTCAGATTTCCATGACAACTTCATTGGCAACTTCGGGAAGGTTTAGTTGGGGCGTGTTGGGGTCAAACAGCTAATAAGACCAGGAGGAGGGATCCACACGACTTCTGTTCTCAGATGGCCCCCTGAGTGCCTTGAGCTCTCTGTCTACCTAAAAAGAAAAGCCTAGAAGTTCTAGGTACGCTCAGGGTGTGGAGGTGCACCCGGCCTGCATGGCAGGGTGACCCAGTGGACGCAGAGAGGTGCTTTTTAGGTGAAAACAGCATGTCTGGGTGCCCGAGATCAACTTCGAGACTTCTGCTTCGTGGCCAGCCCTCCGGATGACCGGCCCACTGCCGCCCAAGTGCACAGCTCCACAGGCCACTTGCCCCAGTGATGGGTCGGTGCCTGTTCAGTCCACAAACTGCCTCGGGAAAGGAATGTCACACACGGCCGGTCCTTCCGGTGGGGCAGGATGTTTCAGGGGAAATTACACAGGTGTCCTCCCAGGACATCAGCTGCAGGCCTGCCCTGGTGGGCCTGGGGGGCAGGGGCACAGCCTGAGGGCTGGCTCCTGCATGTTCTCACCTGACCCGGCCTCTCCCGACCCCAGGCCTGAGCTCTGAGCCCCGGGTGCCCCCCGCCCCGTGTGGCCCGGGCCACCAGCCGCCCCGTTGCTGGCACCCGCGCACCTTCACCTCTTCCTGGCCTTGTTGGAAGTCAGCTGTTTACTCCCTCCTTGGACATATTCCCACTCCCCCAGACCGTGAGCCCTGGGGCCTGGGCCCAGCAGGGGCTCAAGAAGTGTTTTGTTGGCACTTCTGGGGCCCTGTGGGGTCACCACCTTCCCCGGCCCTCCCCCGACCCACAGGGGGGCCCGCGGCTGTTGAGTGCAACCACCTGCCCTCCGCTCACCCCGCTTGCTGCAAGGTTTCCCTTTGGGGCTGGGGGAGGGAAGACTAGGGATGGGAAGCTGAGGGACCCAAGATCCAGGTTCTTTGCTCAAAGAGTTGTAGGGGAGAGGCCCGTCCCGCGTCCGTTCCCACGCCGCTTCACGCAGCCCGCCCAGGCTGCCTCCAGGGGCTCAGCCCAAAGCTGCGGCCTGCACCCTGCCTGCTTAGGGTGCCCTGCGTCCGCTCTGGTGCCTCCTCCAGAACAGGAGGTGACACCCATTGCAAACATGAATGTGAGACTCAGAGGAGAGAATGTTCTGGGCGGGGCTGGCACCAGGTGGGCTGGGCAGCTGGGGAGTTTCTTGGGGCGTCCGAGTTCCCTGAGATGTTTCTCGGCCTTAGTGAGGAGAGGGATGAATTTCCTGCCCACTCCAGTCCCAGCGAGCATCTGACGCCTGCGGGGGTACGAGATGCACCTGTTTTGGAGCCCTCACCTGAGGCGGGGCAGAGCTGGGACTTGTCTGAGGTCACTCCCGGTTGCAGGTGTGCACGTGTGCATTTATTCCTTCCTTCATTGCTTCATTCATTCGCCACGGATTCCTGAGCCCTCTACGCGCCAGGCATCGTCCTGGGACCTGAAAATACAAAAGTCAACAGAAGAGACAAAATCCCCTTCCACAGAGCTTAGGATTGTGCAGGGAAGAAGGAATTTCTGCAAAGAGAAATGAGGTTCCTGCTGGACAGTCAGATGGTGGGTGAGGGCAAGGCCTCAGAGAGGAAAGGAATGGCCCAGCCAGTCGTTAACGTTCTGCCTTGAACGGAAATCCTAAATCATGACATACCAAATGCATCCACTTGCGGCCTTATCGTATGTGCTCTTAGGAGGTATTTTCGTGCATTTTCTCCCATCAGCGTTATGATTCACCTATTGTCTTGTAGGTCTTTAATCACTTCCAGGTATAGCTTTGTGTGCTAGGCGAGAATCCAGCTTCATCTTCCTCCATGGAGTGACTCCATTGTCCCACCCCACCTCCCAACCTCTCCAGGCTGTCCCGGTGGCTGGTGCTGTCATCTTAGTGGTCGGCTACATTCCCAAGTATACAAGGGGGTGTGATCCCACACCACTGTTCTGCTGTCCAGAGGACATGCCAGCACCACACAGATAGGTTGTAATGCCAGCAGAAGACCTACCCTCCTCCCCACATTATCCCCTTTTAAAGTTTGAGTTATGTATTCAGAACCTTTGTTCCTCCATGTCAACTTTCGAGTACATTTATGGAGTTTCTTAATTTCAATGGAAAGTTTGCTTGGGATTGCACCAACTTTATAGATTAAATTTGGGAAAAATTAAAATCTCCGTCATATTATACCATCTCACCCAAGAGCAAGGAATCTCTCTGCGTTGACTCAGGACATCTTCTCACTCCTCCACAGGAGTCTGAAAGTGTTTTTGGAGGGAGCCTCTGGTGGAGGTTTGCTTTTGTTATTCCCAGATAGCACATCCTCTCTAGTGCTAAGTGGGGACTTATTTTTCCTAGGACTTTATTGCTGGAGTGAAGAAATGCCATTGATTTGAGCAGGTTCATCTTCTATCTGGCAACCGTGCTGGACATTTTTATCAGTTCTAATCACTGATCTGTTGATTATGCTGATTTTCTAAGTAGGTGACCTAATCAGCTACAAATAGCGACAGTTTTCTCTCTCAATCCTCACAACTATTTCTTTCTTTTCTTTTGCGTTAAGTGAGATCTCTAGGACCACCTTAAATAGCATGGAGTCAGGGGCATCCTTATTGCAGATCTTGGTGGAAGCGCATTTAAAGTTTCTCCATTAACTGGATGGTTTGTTCTAGGCTTTGATCTATAAACTGCCAAGTTAAGGAAGTTCCTTTCTATTTTTATTCTTCAGAGATTTAATTTTTTACTGTGGTTTTAATGCTTTCTGTACTAACAGGGATGATCTTGTACTTTTTCCCTTGAGGTGAGAAGCACATCGATAGAGTTCAGGTGTTGAACCATCCTTGCATTCCTGGCATAAAGCCTAATTTGGATTTCTTTTTTAATACAATGTCATCTTTGGTTATCTAGTATTTTGTTTAGGATTTTTACCTCTATGTTCATAAGTGAAATGGACCTATACTTCTATTTTCTTATATTTTCCATTCATGGATTCAGAATCAAGTTCACCAGCCTGTTAAAATGAACTAAAAATTGTTATTATTTTTCCACTTTCTGGAACAGCTTGTAGAAGGTAGGAATTTCTGTATTAGGTGTTTTATAAAACTTTGGCAGAGGTAACCTACAAAGCCATCCAGGCATGAGTTTTGGGGGGAGGTCTTTGGTTACATCTTAATTTCTTAGCTACATATTTATTCACATCCTCTATTTCTTCCAGCACCAATTTTGACATTTTATCTAGTTCTAGGAATTTATCCATTTCACCTGGGTTTTCAAGTTTATTGACTCATAGATGTCCCTAATACTCTTTTTACAAGTTATTTTTGCAGTTCCCATTACATCTTTTATCACTTTATCAACACGTACATTGGCATCTTTGGTCAATCTCTACACCTCCGTCAAAGGTCTTCTGTGTTGCCCCTTTATTAAAAAAAGCAGTATTGCAGAAGTCTATCTGCCTTAGTAATCTTTGCCAGGTATGACCCACCACCTATTTTTGTATGGCCCATGAGCTAAGAATGGTCTTTACATTTTTAAATGGTTAAAAAAACTCCAAAGAAGCATAAAATTGTTCTGCTGCACGAAACTTACATGAAATCCAAATTTTAATGTCCAGAAGGTAAGTTTTGTTGGCGCACTTCAGCTGTTTCCTCACTGTCTACAGCTGCTTTCAAACTACAGCAGCAGAGTGGAATGAATGCACACTCTCATTCACGTTCCTCATCCTGGCGTCCAAGGGCCAACCTGCTGTGGCCTCATCATCAACACCTCTTGCCCCGCCGAACACACCCACATCTGTCACCTCCCAATCCTCCCCACCTCAGGTGTGCCCTGTGTACCCAGTGGACTTGGTCAAGGTCCTGACCTGGCTTGCCTTTGAAACCCATGCTCCCCGAGCTCTCACTTGGCGCTTGGTAACTCGAGTTGATTTGGTGGCTCTCACCCTCCCTCCAGGCACTTACTCTGCCCAGCCTTGCCCAGTCATGGTGCCGCCTGAGTTCATGATGGTCCTGGGGTAGAAGCTGGGCCTGGGTGATGGTGCCTGGTGGTGGGGGTGGGGAAGCCAGGGGAGATTTTAAAGCAGTTTTGGAATCACAGAGTCATTACAAAGGTCATACAGGGAGCTCCCACCTAACCCCTCACCCAGTCTCCCCATGGGTAACATCTTACATTAGGATGATGATCTGTCACAGCTCACAAGGCAGCAGTGGTGCATTATGACTCACTGAAGTCCACACTGCATGCAGATTTCCGGTTTTCACCCAATGTCCCAGGGCACCGTCCAGGATCCCCCATGACATTTAGTCGTCACCTCTCCTCAGGCTCGCTTGGTTGTGACAGTTGCTCAGACATCCCTGGCTTTCGATGACCTTGAGAGTTTTGAGGAGGACTGTCAAGTGTTTTGTGGGACGCTGCTCTATTGGGATTTGTCTGCTCTTTCTCTCGTGGGCGGACTAGGGTCGAGTGTTTTGGGGAGGAAGCCCCCGGAGGTGAAGTGCCCTCGTCCCGTCGTGAGGGCGTGCTTGTCACGATGCTGGCCGAGTCAGCGCTCAGCAGGTTTCTCCACCATCCACTGGCCCTTCTTTCCCCTTCCCGTACTGTCTCCTTGGACCTGCCAGAGTCTGTCTCTGGGGTGGAACCCTGAGAGCGCCAGGGTGGGCAGATTCAGGAAGGGACCCTCTGGAGAATGAGGTCTGGCCTCCGCCCGGATCAGAGCCGTGACCCTAGTTGCGGGGGCGGGGAAGCTGGGCAGGCAGACGGAGTGTCAGGCCAGACGTGGGAATCCACACATGGCCCCTTCTCAAAGGCGGGTGCTGTCCCCGGGGCCCTGGCGGGGTCCTTGGGCCTCTTTCATTGGGTACATGCGAGCCTAGCCTGGCCCATGGTGGAAATGCAAATCTAATTAGTCTGGCATTGAGCCCGTCTTAAAAGTATTAACAGAGCCTTAAACTGTGCTGTTGGATGGGGATGAAGAAACGCCTTAGAAAGAAATTACCGGATGGTGACAAAGCCCCAATTTATTAGTCCTCTCCAATGGGGGCTGTGCAAAGGACGTTAATTACTTTAATGGGACTTATTTTGCTTCGTTGCCCAAAGTAATTGGTTTATTAACCTCTCCTTTCCTTTGGGGGGAGGGGAAGGCAGAGGGCCGGGTGGTGGCCCTGGGAGCGCCTTGCCCAGCGCTCTGCCCCTCAGCCCCGCATGCCCGCCCCCCGGCAGCCCAGTGCCCTGGCCCTGTCGGCCTGGCCTGGAGCAGCCCAGCGCCTGTCAATTTGTCCTTGTTTGCCGGGCACTCGCTATGGGTCCAGCACTGGGAAAGCGGCCGTGAGAGCCGGGGGCCGTCCAGAAATGCTGCAGCCCCATCCGTGTGCCCCAGAGCAAAGGACCTCGGCTTCAGGGAGGCGTGGGTACACCGGGCAGAAGTCCCACAGAAGGGCCCGAGGCTGGAGAGGGCAGGACGGGCAGAGGACTTCTGGAGGAAGGGGAGTAGAGGGCAGATGGGGAAGGATGTCCAGGCCGGGGTGGGGTCAGGAGGATCAGGGTGTGCAGGCCAGGCAGCCCAGCCCGGGGAGCCGGCTTCCTCAGACATCAGAAGATAGAAGTGATAACGTTTGCATTTCAAAACATCCCTCCAGCTGGAGCGAGCCGTCTCAGAAACAGACCAGGAGTCAGCCGCTCCCTCACCACCCACAGGGGGATTCTCCAGAAGACCGCTCAGGCCTGGGGCCCTGAAAACAGTATCTGATCTGCAGAAGTCAGTTCACCCCCCTACTCGGCCCTCAGGGCTGGGTGAGAGGCCAGCTCTGCCCTCGTGCACACCTAGCACTGCCCTCGGCCTGGCCCAGGAGAGGCCCGGACCCAACAGGAAAGACCCCCCCCACCAACCCCCAGCTCCCTGAGTAAGGCGGGGATGGGGCAGAGTCTCCTTGTGTCCCTGGACCGTGGGTAGGAGGAGAAGAAAGCGCCCCTCGGGAGCGCTGGCCAAGCCAGAATGCCCCTGTCCCCATGGCTCACCCTGGAGGGACCCACGTGGCCTGTTCTCCGCGTGGACCCTGGGGGCTGCACCTGTCCTGCTTGTCCAGGGAGAGTGGTTGTGTGTGCTGGGAGGGGGCTGGAGCTGGGGGCGGTCGTGGGACTGCATGGCTTTGGGGCCCCCAGGCGCCACCCCGCCCCACCACGGGCTCTCGGCCTGGAGCAGTGCCCTGTGCGACCCTCCCTCCAGTTGAGTTGGGTTCCAGGCGGGGGATCTGGGCCCAGTGCTGACCCAGAGGCGTGGGAGTCCCCAGGCAGCCTGGAACGTGGGGTCTCTGATGCCCTCTCTACTTACGGGCGGGGACACCGAGGCCCAGAGTGTGCAAAGGAGGCCCCAGAGGCCAGCCGGCGCCCACTGCGGGGGGCCCCACTGTCACACCAGGCCTGGCGGTCACAGTGCACACGGCCCGGCTGGTTCCTGCTGCTTCCCGCCGCTTCCTGGCTCCCCAGGGGCCCCAGGCCATCCCTCCCTCTCGGGGCCTCAGGTCATCTGTCATGTGAGAGAGACACGCTGTGCCTTTCTCGCCGCTGCTGTGAGCTCTGTGGTTGTTCTGGTCAGGTGAGCGGCGCCCCGGTGATGGCTGGGTGCATGGGCCCCCCCGCCGCGAGGGGCACCCACCTCCCCGCTCTGCAGCCGTCACCTCGTCCCTGAGATTAACCATGGACGGAGGGGCCATCTCTCGCCCTCTGTGCTGGTCAGACATGAGCTGTTGGGGTGCGAGGGGGAGGGTCGAGGCCCCCAGAGCAAGGGGAGGGGTGCATGCTGACCCCAGCGAGTCCACAGCTACCTGGTGGCCCCTCGGTTAGTGTGAAAGGGGCTTTGGGAGGAAGGAGGCTCAGTGCCTGGCTGGACTTCACCAGAATCCCCAGCTCAGCTGCTTCGCCCCTGATCTGCAGGCCTGTCCCCCCAACACCCCTCCAGGAAGGATCGGTGGATGCCATGATTTCCAGGGGATGCAGGCTCTGCAAGGGCCAAATGACCCCAAAACTCAACCAGAAGCCCAGGAGATTGGGGTCCAAGGTGGGAGGGACCGGGGGGGGGCGGTGAGGCCTCAGCTGGGGACAGGCGAGGACATGTGCCCCCAAGTCCGCTCACCCCTGCAAGTCTGGGAGGGGATGGGGGTCTGAAGACAGGGCTCTGCCTCTCCTGAGCTGTGTGCGGTGGGCAGTCGGCTCTGCCCCCTTGGCCTTCAGCATCCTCGTCTGTACCGTGGGGATAAGGAGTAGGCAGAGCGTGCGTTTACAAGCACAGGGCCTGGCTCACAGTAGCTGCTTGTCAATGGATGGGAACAGGGTGGGAGAAGAGGAGGAGAACGGTGGTGCGGCCAGACCCCCACCCGAGTTCTGGAGGGGCCCCGGGTCCAGGTCTGTGCTGAGAACAGCCAGAGGCGGGGCCTCTGGGGAGGTTGAGACTTGCCTTGTGTTCTGGGAAAGGTGGGGTCCTCGGCCCAGGGGCCGTGGTCACCGGAGATTGGGGTGCAGACTTGTGGGTGGCCTGGCAGGTTAGGGTACCTGTTGGGGGGCGGGGGGGAGACAGCGGGACACTTAACGTGGGCTTTGCCCCCAGACACTGGTGTAGGGATCCCACCATCAGCGCCCCAGGGCAAAACGCACATCAGCTTTCTGTCCCAGGGGAAGGGGCTAGAAAGAGCCTCGTGCTTTGTAACAACCTCAGGGGGTGACTCGCCCGTTCCTCATGCCTGAGAGCAGGAAAGCAGGGCCCCCAGGGGCAGGGCGGGGCCGCACACAGCACCTCCTTCCCCACAGCAGGCCCGCTCAGCCCCTCCTAAGATGCCCCGGGAGCCTGGCAGGACCTTCTGGGTTCTGACCCCCAGGCTCACCCATGTGGAGAACCCCTATTCCTCCGGTCTACGTGGAAGAGCCCCGGTTTTAACTCTGAGTCTTTCCCTTTCCTGCCCGGAACCCGAGTGGCTGTAGAGACTCTGTCCTGACCAGGTCGGTACGTAATTCACGAGGCTTCGGGAAGGAAATGCTCACAAATCACTTTCCTAGACGAAAATCAGTAAGAAGCCCGAGTAATTCTTCCTCGACGTTAGGGGTTTTCTCTCCGTTGCTTTAATCAACGAGTTCCCAATAAGTCATTTCAGCGAGGCCATTACTGATGGCTCATAATCTCCCGGGGGCTGCGAGCGAAATGGGACCCCCGGCTCTTTCCCTGAAAACACTTTTCTTGTTTTCTTTCTCTGGCGCGCTGGAAGCAGGCCAACTCGCCAGTTCCATTAACTTAATGAGGGCTGACAGCCTGCAACAAACGTCCTCATAATCTCCCCAGGATTTAAATGGGGTTCTCCCCGGCCGCCTGCTCACACCCAACCTCTCTCCCTCTGTCTGCTCGCCCGCCCCCCTCCGGGGACAAAGCCGGGACAAAGATGTGTTTCTTCACTGGCTCCTTCCCAACAGCTCTGCCCGGGCAGCCTCAGACTTTCAGGCTGCCCACCCAATTTAGGGCACCCCACTGGGGCCCGGGGACCACTCTCCCCACACCCCAGGAAGGGCCAGAGCTTGGTCCTAGTGATTTCTCAATACCTCCTGATCTCCAGAGCTCAGAGCTGCACAGCTGTGACGGCTTTCCTGGGCTCCACTTCGCTCCGAGGCCACGTCCTCGTTATGACGAAACCTCAGTCCTGGTCTGCACTGTCCTTTGTGGTCCCTCCAGCTCCTAAGGCCTCCAAAGCTCAAGGAATTTGCTGGAACCAGCTGAAACCCAGCATGGGGATCTGTGTGGAGCTCTCACACCCCCCATCCACTCGCACCCTCTCCAAAGAGAGCTTCGGGCTCTTAGGAGGAAACGGACGCCGACATTTGCAAGGGGACCCGGGTCATGGGGCAGGGGTCTCCAGCAGCCAAGTGAAGGCGGGGATTGAGCCAAGTGTCCCGAGTGGGCGGCAGTGGCACGTCCCACCCCTAAGAAACCTTTTCCCAGACGTAAGGACTCGAGTCTCGCCCGTTGTCTTGGGGAGCCGTGGTGGAGGTCCCAGACCTGGTCGCCCAGGGTCACAGCCAAGTCAGCCCCTCCCGGCCATGTTCATGTTCTCCGTGGGCCCCAAATTCTGGCTCTTCCACACCTCACAGGCCATCCCAGGCAGCCCTCGGCCAGTGTCAGCGGCAGTTTTTACATGCAAGCCGTCCACCTCTGGGTGCCGCGCCCCTGCCCAGGTGACAGCACCAACGGTGAGCGCTAGGATGGGTCTGGGTGAGGCAGGGGCAACAGCGCGTCAGGAAAGGTCACCACGGCAAGGGGCTTAACCCTGCAGAGGTTGCCATTTCTCCCCACAGAACGAGGCCCCTGACTGCTACGCGTCGGGCTAGCGTGGGGATGGAGTGACCCTCGGGAAACGTTCCGCCTGGTGCCACCCAATCGCTGCTGGCTGCCACCACTGCGGTCAGCATTTCTGTCCTTACTATTGGAGTTTGATGGTGCCCTTTTCCACTGGGCGCCGAGCACAGCGCTGCCCACTCTCCCGGCCTCCCCCTGTGCCCCTCCTCCTGCCCTCACTTGGGCCACCAGCCACATGGACCTTCTTTCTGTCACTCCCTCCCATCCCCAGCCCTCGCTCGACCGTCCTCCCCGCTGACTGCTGTCTCCCGCCCCATTCCTGTCTCTCCTGCTCCCCTAGATGCCCTCAGGCTCCTCAGACGGGCACTATCCCCACACTCTGTAATCCGCAGTGTTCCCCAAAACTGTCACCTCGCTGGCCAGACCACCAGCCCGTCCACCACTCTCTTCCCTGACCCCGTCCAGGGTTAGTGATGGGTGTGGTGCTTTCTGGAACCTGGGCCACTCCTGACTGTCTTGAGGTCTCTGTATTTTGGCTTTTCCATCCTCACGGCTCGTCTGGCCCAGGATGTCCCCAGAGGTGGTCACTCTCCTGCCCGGCTGGTTTCAACTCCCTGGGAAGTTGACTCAGGCTGACTTGGGTTGACTTGGTCTGCGCTGAGCTGAATGGAGTCGAGTTGCCTGAGTTGGGCTTTTAGCTTCACTGAGGTCACCTGACCCAAGCCGAGTGAGTTAACTGGAGGTGACGTACACCAAACTGAACTGAGTTGAACTGAGCTGCTGGGTGGTCCGATCTGTGCTGGGTGGTCTCTGGGGGGTCCAGTCGGATGCCCTGCTCTTAAAGAAACCGAGAATTTACTTCTTCCCCTTGGTTCTGGGGTGTGTTGAAATAAGTTAAACCATTTCAAATCCATTGCCAAATCCATTTCAGTCACCTGTCCTGAGGTCCTCGAAGAATTTCACTGCCAACTGGTTGGGGGGAGGGGGAAGTATCTGCTCCGGCAGGCCCAGGCTTGGGGGCCAGCATGGGGTTGCTCTGACTTTTGGATCACTGATAGGAAAACAATCTTCCAAAGACATAAGAACCCAACGTGTTTAGTGTTTCGGGTGTGAAACAATTTAGGGGAGAGAGAGAGAAGGTGCATAACCTCGGAACCTGCCCAGAGCACCGAACGTTTTGTTCTGTTTGGGTCCAGTTGTGAAGGACCCAGCAGGTCACCCTCGGAGTTTGCACACCCTTGGCAGGCGGTTGGGAGCTGGGGCGGTGGGGGTAGGGGGGTGTGGGGAGGTGTAACAAAGTCTGTGATATGCGCCTTGGATTAAAACGGGTCCTTTGGCAGCCACATGGTGGGGGATGGATTGGAAGTGGGGCGGCTGAGCCAGAAGGGGGAGTTAGGGGCCTTCGCGTCATCCCAGGAGGGAGGGAGGCCAAGCCCAGTTGCACCCCTGAAGCAGCCAGCCCGTGTCCGTGAAGCACGCGGAGGTAAGGTCCCTCCCCAAAGACGCTTGTGCCCTGGACAGAGCCAGGATGGCTGGGGGCCTCCCAAAGGCTCCCAACCCTTCCCCATCCCCTTGTCCCCAGAGAAGCACCAGCACCTTCCCTCCCAGCACCTGCTGTCAGGAGCGATCTAGCAAGGTCAGCCACACCTTTGAAAGCCGGTTTTAGCGTATTCACAGAGTTGCACAACCATCACCACTGCCTAATTTTAGAACGCGTTCGTCACCCCGAAAAGCAACCCTGCACCCATCAGCCGTCACTCCCCACCCCCGCTCCCCAGCCCCAGGCAAATACTCGTCTCCTTTCCATCTCCGTGGATTTGCCTATTCAGAACATTTCACGTACATGGAATCCTATAATATGTGGTCTTTTGTGCCTGGCTTTTTTCACTCAGCACGCTGTTTTCAAGTTTCACCCATGTCGCAGCAAGTGTCAGTGCTTCATTCCTTTTTATGGCTGAATAAGATTCTATTGAATGGATATGCCACATTTTGTTTATCCGTTCGCCAGTTGATGGACACTTGGGCTATTGCCACCTCTAGACTATTAGGAACAAAGCCACTACGAACATTCACGTACAAGTTCTTGTGTGAACATGGGTTTCCATTTCTCTTGGGCATTTCACTGCAAGTGGAAGGAATTGCTGGGTCACATGATAATTCCAGGCCTCACATTTTTTAAGGAAGCTCCAGGCTATTTTCCACAGTGACTTCCCCATCTTTCACTCCCACCAGCCGTGCATTCTTGACAATATTTGTTCTCGTCTTTTCAGGGTAGCTGTCCTGGCGGGTGTGAAGTGGCTTTGACTTGGGTGTCCTTCATGGTGATGACACTGAGCGTCTCCTTACCTGTTGATTTGCCATCCGTGTCTTTTCTTTGGAGAAATGCCTATTCAAGTCCTTTGCCCATTTTTAAAAATAATTTTTATTGGGTGTAGTTGATTTACAATGTTGTGTTAGTTTCAGATGTACAGCAGAGTGAATCAGTTATACATACACATATATCCACTCTTTTTTAGATTCTTTTCTCATATAGGCCATTACAGAGTATTGAGTAGCGTTCCCTGTGCTATACAGTAGGTCCTTATTAGTTATCTATTTTATATATAGTGGTGTGTATGTGTCAATCCCAATCTCCCAATTTATCCCTCCGCTCCCCCCATACCCCACCCCCCGTAACCATAAGTTTATTTGCTACATCTGTGACTCTATTTCTGTTTTGTAGATAAGTTCATTTGTCGCCTTTTTTTAGATTCCACAAGATTTAGCACCTATATGATTTGCAAAAGCAACAAACAAATGAAAGCAATGCCAGCAGACACCTCACTTCCTCGTGTTGTAATAGAGCGAGCCTCAGACAGAGGGGCAGAGGAGTTTCTTGAATGTGTGCCCCCGGCCAAAGGAACAAACCAATGGGTGAAAGAGGGAGTGAAATTAAGTCAAACGAGGCCCCAAGGGATTTCCCACCACGGTCAGCTGTCCCCACCATGAGATGTGTGCTTTGTCCCAAGGTGTGTGCTGAGCCCGGTTCCCAGCTCAGCTGCATTATTTCCACAGTCACCTTGCGTGTGTGTGGGGGGCAGGTCCTAACCACCTTCGGCCCCCACTCCTGATCTGACTTGGGTTTTGAAGGGATACACGCCCATCTCAGGCCAGAGCCCTGCATCTTCACAGATGAGCAGAGTCTTCTAGACTTTCCTCCCCAGAACATGGGGGCCCGGGGGCTCAGGAGCTCCCAGGCCAGGGCTGATCGCCTGCTACTGCCTCCAAGCTCCGAGCTGGACGTGGGGAATATCTGGGCCACATGCCTCAGCCCCAGCGGCGACCGTGAATTACACGGTGATCATTTGATTACAGTCGGTGTTTGGGGCTCCCGAGTGCCGTGACAGCAGGGGAGTGTGGCCACCTGACACCTCCCTGGGGAAGGGGTGTGGCTGGATGTGAGTGAGGGTGGGCTGTGACCAGGAAGGAGGTGAGGGAGGGCCACAGCCTGCCTGGGGGCCCTCCAAGTGGGCGTGAGCGTGGCCCCGGATGTGGCAGGGATCGGTGGACGTGGGAGGCATGGTGGGAGGGTGGGCTGCAGAGAAAGCTGCAGACTCAGCCCCCATCGCGCCTGGGCTGGGCCCTGTCCACCGGCAGCTCTGGCCTTGACCCCTGTCAGAGGTAGCCGCGGCTGGCCAGCTCTGGAGCCACGCTACATTCGGCTCAGGGTCAGCAGAAGACAGGCACGGTGGCCCCTTGGTCCACCCGTCCTTCGATTGCTTCTCAGACCCAGGCGGGGCCAGGCCGGGGCACTTCACAGCCTATCCCGAGCTGTTTTCGTCAGAAGCCAGTGGGCCGTGTGGGCTGGGCGGGCTGGTTTGAAGTCTCAGGATTGCACAACCCTCACCCCGCAGGGTGCTATCTCTAAAGAAGTCGCCTGACTCAACCGCAGACGCCCCCCCAGCCCTCAGGCATGCACCCAGAGCCGGAAGCCAGAGCTGCCCCGGCGGCGGGATAGGTCAAGGGCGGGAAGGGAAGACAGCAGGGCAGCGAGCCCCCAGCCAGCCCGGGTGGGCAAGACTCGGACACAGAGTCCAGCCTGAGCTGGGTTGGGCGCGAGGGGGCCTGGGCTTCCCCCCACCCGTCCCCCGCACAGAAACCAGAGCCGGGACAGGAGGGTGACCGGGCTGTCACGGGGACAGAGCTCACACTGCAGTCTTGCCCTCAGCACTGCCCCCAGCAGGGAGGCCGAGCCACAAGTCACGAGGGCCTGAGACGGGGACACCCTGCCTTCCTATCAGAGCCAGCACTGGGCAGCAAACACATACCAGGCCTCCAAGGGAAAGGTGACAGCAGTCTGCTGTCTCTGCACACCCTCCCCAAACCCCTTCCTTTGGAAAGACCTGAAAGGGAGGGTCCCCACAGTCAGCCCCTTCCAGGGGCAAAAGAGCAAGCATTCTGGGAGACCAGAAGGCGGTTCATGGGAATGTTCCTGGGTGCGGACCTTCAGGGATGAAGTCAGCAAGGGGCTGGTCGTCTATGGCTTCAGCTGGGCCTCAGGCTGCGCTGAGTACAGCAGCCCACATCTCTGACAAGGGCAACACCCTGCTCCCTGGTTCAATCATTTCTGCTTATATTGTTATCCTTTCCACCCTTGTGCTTACTTTGGGTTTCATTTGCTCTTCTTTCTCTAGTTTCTTAAGGTAGAAACTTAGATCATTGATTTAAGACTTTTCTTTTCTTTTACTATGTCATTGAATGCTATAAATTTCCCTCTGAAACCTGCTTTAGCTGCATCCCTCAAATTTTGACATGTTTTCATTTTTCATTCAGTTTAAGATGTTTGTATAAAATTGTGATGATCTGTTCCTTGAAAGTTTGGTAGAATTTGGGATAAAGCCATCTGGCCCTGGCTTTTTCTTGTGGGAAGATATTTAAACCACCACTTTAATACCTTTAGTAGTTGTAGGCTTATTCAAATGTTTTATTCCATCCTGAGTCAGTTCTATGGAGTTAGATTCTTTCCTGAGAATATAGCCCTTCCTGTCTAGGTTTTTCAAAGTTTCCGGCATATAGTTGTTGAGAATATTCTTTTATTAGCTTTCAAATCCCTATTTGTAATGTTTTCTTATTTTCTTTTATAATATTTTTATTTCTATCTTCTCTCAGTCTCACCAGAGCTTTATCTATTTTGTTAGTTTTTTTTAAAGAACAAAATTTGTGCTTTATTTAGAGATTTCAAAGAGTTACATAAAGGGAAAGATATACCATATTCATAAATAAGAGACAGTGCTATAAAGATGTCAATTCATTTCTTCCTCCTTCATCTATAAATTCAGTATAATTCCAATAAAATCTCCAATAGGTTTTTTTTTTCATGAAACATAATATGATGATTCTAAAATTTCTGTGGAAGAATAAAGAGCCAAGAATACCAAGACCTTTTTAAGAAGATCAAGGAAAGGCCATTTCTTCCAGGTACCAGGATATTGTATATAACACCTAGTAATTAAGATGCTGCAGTGTGGGTGCCGGAATAGATAATTAGCCCAGTGGAATAGAGAGCCCAGAAAAGACCTGCCCAAGTGTGAGGTTTTTGAGTGTGATCAAAATGGCATTGCCAGTCGCTGGAATAGGTGATTATTCATAATGAGAAAGTGAAGTTGGGCCCCGACCTCACACCATATTCAAAAATTCACTCCAGATGGGCCTAAGAATTAAATGTCAAATACAAAGCTTATAACCATTAGAAAATATAAGTTAGTTTGTATCTTTCAAAACTTAGCGTAAGGGAATATTTCTCACACGAGACACAAAAGCATTGACTATGAAAGAAAAATATTAATAAATTTGTTTATGTAAAATAAGCACTTCTGTTCATTGAAAGACACCTTAGAAAAGTGAAAAGATAATTTTCAAAGTGGGATTTGCATTAGTTTTCTATTGTTGCTGTAAGAAATTCCCTCAAACCTAGTGGCTTCAAACAACATGCATTTATCCTCTTTTGGTTCTGTAGGTCAGAAGTCCCACACAGCCTGAGGGCCTGAAAGGTATCACAGGGCTGGTTCCTTCTGGAGGCCCCAGGAGAGAATCCACGCCTGACCATTTTCAGCTTCTACAGGGTCCTTGGCCCTTTCCTCTACCTTCAAAGCCATCACATTGCTGCTCTCTGGCCTCTTTCCCACTGTCACGGCTTCTTCCAAACACAGCTGGGAAAGGCCCCACTTTTAAGGACTCAAATGTCTAATTGGGCCCACCTGGATAATACAGAATACTCTCCCCATCTCAGGGTGCAGCACCTGAATTGCATCTGTAAGGTCGCTTGTGCCACATAAGGTGACATAGTCATAGGTTCTGGGGATTAGAACGTCTTTGGGGATCCTTTTTCTGCCTAAAACAGGAATAGGTATTCCCAATACATGAATTGACAAAGAATTGGTTGGTTGGTAGGTAGATGGATAGGAAGGGTGGGAAGGAGGGAGAGAGAGAGAGAGAGAGAGAGGGAGGGAGAATGAAAGAAGGAAGGGAGGGAGAGAGGAAGAAAGACAATTTACATGGAACTAATCAATAAGTGCACAAATAACTGAACAGAAAAGTGGCCCAGGGCTGTACCTTTCACAGTGCAGGACACATGGCCAGTCAGCGTGTGAGAGCATCGCTGGCACTGGTTTCATCTGGTGTAAATCCCGAAGCGTGATCACTAGGGCGGCAGATGGGGATGTGGGGCAATGTGGGGCCCCGGGTCTCTCCTGAACCGCTGGTGGGACGCTTAGTAGGGCCACCACTTTGAAGGACAGTGTGGCATCACCTGTAAGGTGCAATTTCACATACGGATGACCCGGCTGTGGCATGCCTGGGTACTCACCCAGGGGAAACTCCAGTCCGTGCCCAGCCGGAGAAGGTAACCAGGAGTGCGTGTTGTCCTGCCCTCACCAAGCCACGTGCCCGTCCAGGAGGGAGGGTGAACGTACTCGGAATGTCCACATAGAGGTGTCCTTTCCACCAGTCAAAACGAACGAACCAGAGTGACTCACAACCGTGTGGGCGGGTCTTGGCAACATAAGCCCAGGGAAAAGCATAATACGTTTCTATAAAGTTTAAACCACTAAAATAGAAAATACATGCCCTTTTCTGGATATATATAAGTGTGATAAAGTTATATAATCAGGAAAGCAGGGACTGAGGGACATGGATTCAGGTCGATGGCTCCCCAGGGTGGAAGAGGCAGGGGGATGGTTGAATTGGGGGCTGTCGGGGTCTAGCTTTTATTCTGAGCAGTGGGTTCCTGGGGGTTTTCTACATTATTGAGAGAGAACAACCAACTCTATAATGATGGATTAAAAAATGAAACACCACAACCAAGTGAGATTTATTCCAGATAAACCCAGCTGGTTCAATATTCAAAATTCAATTAACATAACCCATCACATCAACAGGCCGAAGAGAAAACTCTCATGATCCTATCAAATGATGTGGAAAAAGCATTGATAAAATCTAATATCCATCCGGGTCCTTCTCTTTGTCGAAGGGGTGGCGGAGGGTGTCTCCTTTCTCAGGCAGAGGGAAGGGGACGCACGCTCTCCTGCAGGGCTCAGTGTGCCCAAGGTTAGTCCTATCGCCCGTCCCACCTGCCTGGTGTTGGAGCCACCAGAAAAAGGCACTCGCCCCCTCCCCGGGCCAAGCCCAGCCTGGAGAGAGGAGAAGGCCCACTGAGAGAGGGGCCAGCCAAGCCCTTCCCCAGAGACCACAGAGTCTTCGTGTCCAGCAGAGAGGCTGGCCATGGGGCTGTCACCAGAGCAGGGGCCAGGCCACAGCAGGCCTGAGCGGAGCCAGCCGGGCCCCGGTGTCCCCAGCCCTGGCTTCCCATCGGCCTGGGGGGCTGCTTGGCTGCAAAGGCCATGGCTTTGTTCTGTGGACCTGGCAGAGGCGAGGGTGGTGGCAGCCTCTGGAGGCCACTGGGGCAGTCGCTGGGTGTGGTCCTTTGTTCAAGTGAAGTGGGATGTGAGAACCTCGGGCCTCGTCCAGGCCTCGGCGGGCACGGCCAGTGGGGCCCTTCCCAGTGGGGCACCTGTGGAGGCCCCGCCCACCACCTGCTCACACACCCCCTGGGGGTACTGCAAGAGGCGGGAACCTGAGGCCAGGGGACGTCCCCTCCCGGGGCTCAGGCCCGGGGTGAGGGGCTCATGGAACCAGTGGCCCAAGCTCCAGAGGAGAAATCTCAGGGCCTCCCGGAGCCTGCTTTGGCCCCACCTCCAAGCCCGTGTGTGTGTGTGTGTGTGTGTGTGTGTGTGTGCACGCGCGCGCATGTGTGTGTCCTGAAGTGTGTAAATTGCTGCCCCCTCCCATGTAGGTGCACGAGTGTCACCAGGCCAGGGTGCTGCATGCAGGGGGCCCCCGTGAATGCATGTGCTCAAGTGAGTCCCGGTCGGAGGAGATGCGGGCACACCGACCTGATTGCCTTCTGCACATGGGCCTGGCCCACCGTCCAGTAACGTCCAGTAGCGTCCAGTAACGTCCAGTAATGTGGGGGGGCCTTGGTCTCGCTGGAGAGCATCTCATACGCTCTGTGCTCAAAAGTGGCCAACTCTGGGCTAAGTAGAAACCACCTGTCCCTGAGAACTTTAAAAGCTGCTTATCTTGAAAGCCTTTTTAAAAAACTGTGGTATGATTTATTTATTGTAAAGTGCACAGATCCTGTAGGAACAGATCAGCTTATTTTTACGTATATATACCCTACATAAAAACCCACGAGGTCAGGACACAGAACACTTCCGTCCCACCAGCAGTTTCCTCCCCACCTCCCCAGGGAAGCCTCCCCCGACGCCCCCCACCCCTGCCACCACAGGTAACCCCTATCCTGGCTTCTCTCACCATAGAACAGTCTTGCTTGTTCTTGAGCCTGCACGGAATCGTATTTGCATACAGCTTTGTCACTGGCTGGCCTTCCTATGAGGAAAGCTGCTATAAAGATTCCGATAGATATATTTGGTGGACGTGAACGCTCGTTTCTCTGGATTAAGTATCTGGACATGGAAATGCCAGGTCACAATGTGGGCCCAAGGCTACAGCCAAACAGCTTTCCAAAGTGAACCAACACACGTTCCCACCAGTAGCGCACGGGAGTCTGTCACTCCACATCGTCTGCGACACTGGATGTTGTCAGCCTTTTTAATTTTGGCCATTTTAGCGAGCGTACATGGGTACCTCATTCGGGTTTTCATCTGCATTTCCCTACTAGGTAATGATGTTGAGCACCTTCTCATGGGCTTATTGACATCTGGACATCCTATGTGAAAAGTGCCTGTTCAAATCATCTTTTTAAATCACGTGGTCTTTTCCTTACTGATTTGTAGGCATTCTCCATATATTCTGGCTACAAGTCCTTTACCAGAAAATATCCCTTCCTGGCCTGTAGAGCATCTGTTCGTTCCTTTAATGACGTCTTTTGATGTCTAGAAGGTCTTAATTTTAAGGAAGGGCAATTTGTCAAATTTTTTTGTTGTTGTTGTCAGTGTTTCTTGTGTTTTGGGAAATCTTCCAAGGTCGTAAAGATATTCTCCTGCTCTCTTCTGGAGGTCTGATGGTCTCTGCCTTCATGCTTTGATCTAAAGTCTAACATGAATTAATTTTGTGACTGCTGTGTGGCGGGGGTCATGGTTCATATCTTTTGCATACGGCTATCCAAATTGTCCCAGTACCACTGACTCAAGAGAACATTCTTTCCCCCACTGGATTGCAATAGTGCCTCGGTTATAAACGCAGTGACCACGTATGCGTGTCTGTGCTTCTGAATGTTTTATTCTGTCCCGCTGATCTATCCTCCATCTAATACGGCTGTGTTAAAAGCGTATTCTAATGCCACATCTCTCGAATACACTCTGCTCATCACTGTAGCTCTACAGTACATTCTGAACTCTGGCAGCGTGAGTCCTCAACTTTGTTCTTCTTCAACATTGTCTTGTCTACCTTAGCCCTTTGCTTTTTCACCAATGTTTTAGAATCAGCTTGAAAACTGTGCCCCCCACAAATGAATAAATAGAAGCACTCTGCTATGGATTGGAATTACATTTGACCCATACCTCAAAATTCACCCCTTAACAAATATTGAGTCTTCCAATTTATAAACGTATTCTATAACCCTCAACTGATTTAGGGCTTCTTTAATTTCTCTCACTAATGTCTAGTATGTTTCTGTGTAGAGGTCTTGTTCACATCCAGGAGATTTATTCTTAGGTATTTTATGGTTTTTGATGCTGTTATAATTGGTATCTTTTTATTTCATTTTCTAGTTGCTTGTTACTAACATAGAGAAATACAATTGCTTTTTGTATATCATCTTTAAAACCAGTGTTCTTGCTAAATTCATTTAGCAATAGAATAGTTTATCTGAAGATTCTGAAGGGATTTTTAGCGTATATGATTATGTCATTTGCAAATAATGACAAAAGTTTTATTTTGTCCTGTCCAATTATTGTATCTTTCATTTCCTTTTTTTTTTTTCCCCTCAATGCACTGGCTGAGACTTTGGGGATAATATTAAGTAGAAACAGTAATGGCAGACATCCTTGTCTTGTTCCCTATCTCAGGAGGAAAGTGTATAATATTTCACCATTAAGCATGATGTTTGCTTAGATTTTGTTTGCTTTTGTGTTTGATTTTTACATAATGGAGTTTCCTCCTATTCCTAGTTCTCTAAGAGTTGTGTTTTTAATTACGAATGGGTCTTGAGTTTTATCACATGTTTTTCTGCATCTTTTGAGTTGCTTATATGTTGTTTTCTTACTTGTTCTGTTGATGTGGTGAATAATGTTGATTGGTTTTCGGCTGCTAAACCAACCTTGCGTAACTGGATTGAACTACACTCGATCATCTATCTTTATATATGGCATTGGATTCAATTTGTTGGTATTGCAGGTAGGATATTTGCATCCATGTTTACGAGAGAGATTGGCCTGTGACTTTTCTTTCTTGAAACATCCTTGTCGGGTTTTGATATCAAGGTTATACTGACTCATAAAAATCCTCTAAAAAGATTTGTATAAAATTGGTATTATTTCTTCCCATTTAAGGAAGAATCTACTGGTGAAGTCATCTAGACCTAAGGCTTTTTTGTGTGTAAATTCCAAATCTAATTTATTTAATTAAAATTGGGCAATTTGGATTTTTAAGTTTCTTCTTACGGCTGCTTTTATATATTGTGGTGTTTTTAGGAATTAATCTATTTTCCCTAAACTATCAAGATTATTTTTGTACATAATATCCTCTAAATAGGTTTCTAAAATATCTCTAGTTAGTCTTTTCAGAAAATCAGATTTTGGCTTTGTTGATTTTCCTTAATGAAATGTTCATTTCTTATTTCATTGAATTATGCTCTTATCTTTATTATCTCTTTCCATCTACCTTCTTGGGTTTAATTTACTATTGTTTAAACTTCTCGAGACAGACTTTGGCCTCTCCTCTTCTCTTAATATATTATTTAAGATCATAAAGTTTCCTCTAAGCACTATTTCATGGTACCTCAAGCACTTATTTAGCTGTAAGTTGTGATACGGGACATTTTTATTATTAGTCAATTAAAAGTATTTTCCAATTCTTATCAGATTTCCTCTTCGATCCTTGAGATATTTTAATTTCCAAAACACTTAAGGATTTTCCAGTTATCTTTTTCTTATTCATTTCTAGCTTAATTTCTCTGTGGTCAGAGAACATACATATATGACTTACTTTCTTTGAAATTCGTTGGAACTTGCTCGTCAAGCCCTGCACGTAGTCCCTTCTGGTAGATGTTCCCTGTGCGCTTGGGAAGCTTAGACACTCTTTGGGCGCTGAGCACAGTGTACTGTAAGCGTTGATCACATCAAGTTCCTACTCGGTTTGTTCAGACGTGTCTCTCTTAAATTTATTTATTTATTTTTGGCTGTGTTGGGTCTTCGTTTCTGTGCGAGGGCTTTCTCTAGTTGCCGCGAGCGGGGGCCACTCTTCATCGCGGTGCGCGGGCCTCTCACTATCGCGGCCTCTCCCGTTGCGGAGCACAGGCTCCAGATGCGCAGGCTCAGTAGTTGTGGCTCACGGGCCTAGTTGCTCCGTGGCATGTGGGATCTTCCCAGACCAGGGCTCGAACCCGTGTCCCCTGAATTGGCAGGCAGACTCTCAACCACTGTGCCACCAGGGAAGCCCCAGATGTGTCTCTCTTTAGATGTTTTCACAGCTCCTCTATCTGTTACCCACAGAGGTGCATTCAGATCTCCCACCATGATTGTGGATTTTCTATTTTACCTTTAGTTCTGCCAGCTTTTGCTGTATATATTTGAAGTTTATGTTGTTAAGTACCTACAGATTTAGAATTGATCTCTTCCCACCAAATTTTGACCACTTTTTTTTTTTTTTTTTGCCATGTGGCATGCAGGATCTTAGTTCCCCAACCAGGGATGGAACCCATGCCCCCTACAGTGGAAGCTTGGTGTCCTAACCACTAGACTGCCAGGGAATTCCCTTGACCGCTTTTTAAATGATGAAATATCCCTCTTTATCTCTGGCAATACTTAAAGTCTTCTTTGTCTGTTATTAGTTTACCTGCACTAACTTTCTTTGGGCAACACCAATGTATGTCTTTTTCTATCCTTTTACTGTCAACATTTCTATGCCTATCTATTTCAGTATATTTATAGGCAACATCAAATTGTTTTTTTAAATCTCATCTGACAATCTTGGTTTTTTAATTGGAATATGTAGTCCCTCTGCAATGCATGCAATCTACTATCTCACTTTTTTTTTTCCCCATTTGTTCCATCACTTCCTTTTGACTTCCTTTCCTGCTTCTTTGGGTTAATCAAAAATTGTTATTAATTAATTTTTATCCCCTGTTAGCTTGTTAATTCTACAGTCCTTTATTATTCCCTCAGTGGTTGTCTAGAGATTATCATACACATCCTTGACTCACTGAAGTCGACCTCAGATGAGCACTTTTACCGTTTCCCTGGCAACACATGGTGTTCACCACTGTTTATCTCCACTGATGCCTCCTCCCTTTTATGCTATTTTTATCATGTATTTTTAGCTATAGCTATGCCTTAAACCTCAGGAAACATTATCATGATTATTTCAGTCAATTTAATTTACTAACTTAAACTTTCTCACGTGTCTGTCCTTTTCTACATTCTTAATTCCGTCTTGTATTTCTGTGCATCCTTCTGGGATCATTGCTCTCTACCTGGGGAGACCCCTAAGTCGTTCTTTCAGTGCAGGTCTCCCAGCAGTGAATTCTCCTGGTCTAGTTTTCACCTTCTTTTTTTATTATTATTGTAGAAAATATGCATAACATAAAATGTACCGTTTTAACCATTTTTAACTGTATCATTCAGGGGCATTAAGCACATTCACGTTGTTGTGTAACCATCACCATCATCTCCAGAACTGTTTCATCTTCCCAAACTGACACCCTGTCCCCATTGAACGCTCACTCCCCATCCCCCTCCCCTCAGGCCCAGCCCCACCATCCTACTTTCTGTCTCTGTAGACTTGACGACTCTAGGTCCTCATACAAGTGGAACTATACAGAGTTTATCCTTTCGTGACTGGATTATTTCACTTGAACCTTCATTTTTAAGAACATATTTGGTGGGTATAGCATGCTAAGTTGGTAGGAATTTTCCTTGAGCACTTTAAGGATGTCATTCTGGCTTTCATCCTTTCCGTTGACAAGTCAACCATCAGGATAATGTGTCATCATTCCCACCCCCACCCCCCTGACTTTAGAGCTTCTGCAATGTTCCCTGTGCCTTTGGTCTTCAGCAGGGTTACTCCGATGGGCCTGGGTCTGTTGTACCTTGTCTCTCTCTCCAGCTGGATCCAAAGAGCTGTTTGAATCTGTGGCTTGATGTCTTCCATCATTTTGGGAAAATTCTGTGCCACTGAGGCTTCAAAATTATTTGTTCTCCATTTTGCCTCCTCTCCTTCTAAGATGTTACATGTATTAGAACTTCTAACCTTATCTTATATGCTTTGCACTTTTTCCTATATGTTTAATTCTACTTTCCCTCCATACTCTAACCTGGCTATTTTCTCCAATTCACAAGTATTCTCTTCTCCTCTGCTATCAAATTCATCTACTGCATTTCTTAATTTCCATGAGTGTCCTTTTTGTTCTGGAATTTCCTTTCTTTCTTTTTCATATAGATTTCAATTCTCTGATGAAATTCTCCATCTTGTCATCTATTTTCTTGAACCTATTTATCAAGTTATTTTCAAGTCCTTATCTAAAAACTCTGAAGCAAACCAATTCATTTGTTTGCTCCTGAATCTGTGGGTCAGCATATTGGGCTCCTCATCTGGCTGGTCTCACCTGGCTCGTCCAAGCAGCAGCTTGGTGGTGACTGGGTGGTCTCAGCTAGCCTCCGGAGTCTGGAGCTGTCGGGCTGTCAGCCAGGGTGCCTCAGCTCTCCTCCACGTGGCTTTTCTAGCAGCCCAGCTCAGACATGTCCACATGGCAGCAGCATTCCATGATGATGGAAATAGTTGGGGGGAACTCCAATCGGAGGGAACTGCAAAGGATTTACACCCATCTCTAACCTCCCCCCGCCTGCCCTCTGGCCATAACTTTTTACGCTCCCCCCAAAGCAAAATTCACTCACCCCTCCAAGAGACCCCAAAGTCTCATGCGATTAGAGATGGCACCCTGTCCAAAGTCCAGCATCGTACGATAGGCCCTTTTTTTTTCAGCCTCTGCCCAATGCCTGGTCCCCAAACCAGCACTATGCATTTCAGGATTTTGATATGATGTACCCCACTTTGGGGTCCTAATTTCTTTTAATCTATTGCAGCATGGCAAACAACACCTAAATTTAGTGGCTTCACACCACAGCTCTTTCCTTATTCATGAGTCTGTGGGTCAGCAATTTGGACTCGGCTCAGCTGGGAGGTCGTCCTGCTGGCTCTGCGTGGGGTGACTCTCTCAGCTGCAGTCCTCTTGGAGGCTTATCAGGGCCGGATGGTCGAAGATGGCCTCAATTCACATGCCTATTGCTTGGTGCTGGCTCTTGGCCAGAGCACCACGGTTCTCCACGTGGCCTCTCCAGCCAGCCAGTCAGGTGGTTCAAGCGACCACATTCCAAGAGCACACAAGTTATACACGATGGGACTTCCCCAGCATTCTTTTCATCACAATAAGGGTCAAGGTCAGCCCAAATTCAAGCAGTGGGAAAAGCAACTCTATCTCTTGACGCAAGAGCTACAAGTCTTTAAGGCACTGAATCTACCACATCTTTAGATCTGTTTCCGTGGTCTGTTTTGTCCGTTGGTTTTCAGTCTGTTGAGTATTAAAAACAAAATAGAGGCTCCATGATCTTATCCCTACAGATAATTCGGTTTTCTCTGGTGTGCAAAAGGTGCGGGACAGAGCACCTTGCTCCAGGTGGGAATTGAGGTGATTTGAGGCTATGGAAGGGTTCGGGGGGGTCTCATCTGAAAGCTTGGGGTGTTTGCCAGGACCCCATCTCCTTGGTGACTCTGAATCGCAATTCTCCTCTCCCCAGTGACGTGAGTCTGTGGAGGCCTCTGCTTAGATTTTTATCCTTCTAGCAGCTGCTTCTTGCTCCGTTTCTCAGAATCTCACCCCACGATGTGCAGCTTAGTTCACAAATGCTTCAAGGGGAAATTGCGTGAAAGGGGGCTTCCTTCTCTGTGGCCCCCCATTCACCAGGATCTTGGCCCATCAAGTCCTGGATGTCTTTGCAGCCCTGGACTCCTGTTTATCTTGCCAGCTCAGGGAGCCCCCTGCCTCCCATTCGGCTCGTGTGCCCCACACAACAAACGCACACGTGGGCTCTCCCAGTTTGTTTCTCTTCTGGGATCTCAGGCCTTGGAGTCTTCCTTGCTCTCAAAGCCATCACACAGCTGTGGTGGTGTTCTCAGCAGAAGGTTTGGTCAGATGCAAGCTTCAGAGCCAGAAGCAAAATCCCCACTGGTTCCATGTGGATGTATTTCCTTCCGGTCTTTTTCCTATGCACATATATATATATCAACGATTATGTTTCCCTTTTTAATGATGTTTCTAGAAGGAACTTCAGAGGGGACACCACACGGTCTCCTTAACAGGGTGGCTCAGGTGGTCACTATCCCTGGCTAATTTGTCCGGCAGCCCTATATTTTCCAAGTGGGTACCGGTGGGTGGGCTATAGAACCTTCCAGGTGAAAGGGGCCTTAGGTGTCATCTGTTTGTACCCCCTCCCCACTCTACTAGTGAGCAGCCAGAAGGCCCAAGGGTAGAAAGAAGCTTCTGTGGCTCTACCGTGAGTGAGGGGCATAGCCATTGCCAATTCAGGACCCTGACTCCTACCCCACTTCCGAGCGACAGCAAGGCGAGGGTCCCTCTAGGGTCATCCCCCTAATTTAAAGCCTCTTGGGCTCAGCCTCTCCTCCTGCCACCAGGATGTGAGCTTGCGGATCCCCATCCGAGGGGGTTGAACATTCTCCTTGTTTCTGGAAAGGCCCAGCCCTTTGCCGGGGATGGGGGGCACACTTGGGAAGCCTCCGAGCCTCCGATAGTGGTGGGCGTGGGATGACCATCAAGGTCCCCACTCACGCCCTCCTCCCCATTCTCCACCACAGGCTGCGGGAGCACCACCGGGCCACCATCAAGGTCATTCGGCGCATGCAGTATTTTGTGGCCAAGAAGAAATTCCAGGTGAGTCCTGCACTCAGCCCTCCTGCCCTGTGCACCCCGAAAGCCCCTCTCCCACCCACAGCGCAGGCTGTGGGGTCTCCATACCCTGCCACATCTGAGACCTGACCCTTCACCCATCAAACACCCTGCCATGACTTCAGGATCCGTCCCCAAGACAGCAGACTCTGGAGGGACACTTCCCTGATCGTCCTGGACCCTGAGGCCCAGCGCAGAGCCCAGATGCACACAAAGCCCGGGGGCTCACTCGCCCCTCCCCCGCCCCACCAGACAGGAGTGGGAGTGACTCAGGGAGGGTGTGGAGCCCGCCTTGCGTCACCTGGGCAGGAAGTGCTCTGTCCCAGGCCGGCTCAGGGCTCTTGCCCCTCTCGCCCACACTGTGCGAGTCGGAAGAGAGGGGAGACCCAAGCCCTGCTCTGTGCCCCAGGGTGGCCCACCTTTGCAGGGAGAGGTAGGGTCTCTCTGGCTGGGTGGGGCTGGAGACTGTGGGCTTCCCCGTCGGCACTCCTTCCAGGGGTGGGTCTCCTGCAGCAGGCCCTGGGAGCCCGCAGAGGAAGCCAGCTGGCGGCAGGCTTGGTGCCCTCCTTCCTACGTGGGAACCGTCCTCCGTCTGAGGAGCGGGGCCCAGCTCAGCCCTGACTCTGAGAACATGGAGCCTTAGGAAGCAGGGACCCTTGGGGGAGGTCATTCTCTTTCCAGAAGGCTTGGCCTCCGGTGCCTTTCAAAAGTGAGTCCTTGGTGGAGCCAGGGCTGGGGGTCGCCCAGAGCCAGCCAGCGTCCACATCCCCTGGGCCTGCTTCGCCAAGCAGGGGAGGTTGGGGGTGACTGGTTCACACCCCCTGGGCGGTCACAGTGAGGCTGGGACAAGAGCCAGACCCCTCCGGGCCGTGCCTCCCTCCCACCCCAGGCTGAAGGCTCGCCACTGGCGCCTTCCAGCCCCCTCAGCAGAGCCCTCACCCGCCCAGGCCACAGAGCCAGACTCGGTGCGGGGTTCTGGAAAGACCCCACCCCCCAGCAGCCCTGGGGAAGAACCCTTCCCCCGCTGGTAGTGGGAACAAGAGCCCAAGGTGCTGGCCCAGGACGGCGTCCACAGGTGCCCAGCCCTCACACAGGCTCTGCCACGACGCGACCGCCACTGATCCCGGCCCCAGGGACAGCCCTGGTGAGGCCCTGGCCCAGCCGCCCCGTTCCTCCGGCTACCCGGCAGCACCCGTGGCCCCCTTGGCTGGGCGGTTTGCACACAGAGTCCCCGGTGGCATCCTGCTGCCTGCCCGTCTGTCTGCCTGCAGCCCTGGAGGGAGGCCGTTCCCCACCAAACTGGGCCAAGTTGTGCCAAGGCTCCCACCAGGGCCTGGGACTCCTCATTGTTGAAACAAAAGAGCCGCGGTGAACGCTATTGTCGGCCGGCGCGAGGAGGTCTGCCCAGCAGTGTTCTGGGCGAGATCCGACGGCCCCGGACGGAGGGCGTCTGGGTTCTGTGGCTGTTCCTTCCCCGAGGGCCCGCTGCCCTGGTGGTGCCAGCAGAGGGGTGGCTTGGTGGAGCAGGGAGCTCAGGGGGCGCTGGGTGAGGGCGGGCTGGCCTCCTGGGGAGGGGGGAGGAGGAATGGCAGGAAGCCCCTCAGGGGTCAGGTCTGGGCAGGACTGCTCCCAAGAGCAGAGGAGGCCCCCGGAAGGGCCATGATGTGTCGCCCTCGCTGGAGGGCCGCTGGTGGTGACGTCTAAAACCACAGACGTCAACCTGGGGAGCAGAAGGGTCAGTGGGGACTCTTCCAGGATGGGGACGGTCCCCAGCCTGAGCAGCTGGGCCACCAGCGTTCCGGAGCAGGCCCCGTCAGGGCAGAGGCCATAACCTGCTGCCTGGGGCACTGTTGGGCCAGGCAGGGCCGTGCCAGGGTGGACACCAGGCTTCCTGGGGGCTGCTCCCAGGGTCTGGGGCACCCAGCAGGGCAGGCAGAACCTTGGGGCTCATGGCAGGCCCAGCTCTGGGGGTGACGTGAGCAGCTTCCAGCTCAGAACCACAGACCGCCCTGGGCAGATGGGCGCCCACAGCGTCTGGAGCAGCTCTGAACGCTGGTGCGCGCCCGTCACAGAAATGCAGGCAAGAAAACTGGCTGCTGACCTCCCTTCCAGGCCGAGGGTCTCCTTTTCTGCCTCAGGACACAGGCCAGGGTCCTGCGAATGGCCTGGAGGCTTCTGGAAGGAGACTGGGCAGCCTCACCTCCCCTGCTCCCTGCCCCTCCCCTCTGCGCAGGACCCCTGGGGGGCCTTAAATAAATTGGGCGGGGCCCTCGGAGTGGAGGCGCTCCTGGGAGCTTCCTGGTTTGCCCTCGGGTACAAAGGCTCTTGAGCAAGGCCAGAAGCTGGGGCAGCGGGAGGGATGGGAGCAGGAGGCCTCCAGGAAGGAGGAACCCACGGAAGTAGAAGCGGTGGACGAGGCCCTGGCAGTGAGGAGCTCTGTGGGGCTCCAGGGGTGGCCCCCCACCCAGGCCCAGCTGTCAGGGATGCCGTCCCTTCCCCCACAGCAGCCCGTCTGTCTGTCTGCTGCACGCCCACCCCCATCTGGCCTCAGGGGCTGCAGAAGTGGCGGGTGGCCCCCCTGCCCGCCTCGCCGGCCGATAAGTACCCAGCTGGCCGCCCCTGTGTCTGGCCGGAGGAGCCAGAGCCTCTTAGCCCTTCACGTTTGCCTTGAACTCACATGTCCACCGGCGGTCAGTCTGGACAGCCCGGCATTATCTCGGCTCATCTCAGGCTCCTGCTGCTGCCAAGGAAATGAGCTCTGGAGAGAAAGCTGAGATGATGTCTCCAGCTGGGCCCCAGGCCACCACTCGACAAGGGCCTCCAGGAGCTCTGACCAGACCCTGGTTGGGGGGTGGGAGGTGCGCTTCTCAGCTCCGAGATGAGTCTCAGGGTGCCTGGGACCCCACCACGCCACGGGTCCTGGGTGTCAGCGGGGCGTCGGTTACCCCGTTGTGGTCCACACCCTAGACAAGGTGAGGCCAGGGGTGGGGCCCTGCTCACAAGCCCCACCCCCCTCGCTTCTGCAGACATGCACACGCATGCCCGGGCACACACACACCTGTCACCTGTCCTCTTATGCCTTCCCACAGGGACATCTGTATACATTTGTGCACACAGAGGCTCTTAACATGCTCAGGTGCCCAAATTCACCTGCACGCAGTGGGCCGTGACCTCCCAGGGTGTCTGGGAGACCAGGGCAAGGACCCGCTCCATTCCAGGCCAGGCCTGCCCCACTTGGACCTCTGAAGCCAGCCTTCCCCTCTTCTGATCCCACCCCCCAGACCGCACCGGCAGGCCTGGAGGTGCCCAGGGTCGTTCACAGGAGGCCAAGATCACAACGCAGTGGCATGTGCACTAAACAGCAGTGCAGACCCCGGGCTCAGCCGCAGATGCTATCACAGCCACCTCGGGCTCTCCTGGCAAGAGCCAGCTCAGGACCCGCTGGCCTTTCTCACCTTACTGCATCCCCACTCCCTCCCTGTCAGCCAGAGGGCTCCGCATCCCCATCTCACAGAAGGACAAACTGAGCCCTGGGGTATTACCACTAGCCTGTAGCGAAGTGCCACTGTTACACTTGTCCTGAAGCTGAGTGTGTGGCAAGTCAGAGAGCCTGCCAGAGTCCCATCCCACTCCTGACCCTGAGACCCCACCACGGGCCTCGGCATGTAGGCCACAAAGGGACACAGGGTGGTCCCAGGGCCCAAAGCGGGGCTGGGTGTTACCTGTGAGGGCCCCGCCTGGCGGATCTTGCGGGAGCAGGAACCCCCTGGAATTCTTGTGCCCGGTCCCTGACAGGGAGGCAGATTCTGCACTGCCTCGGGATTCCTGGGGTCCGGGACTATGTGGGGAGCTGCAAGAACTTAGTTAAGCCACCAGCGTTGATGGCAGGGCCCCTGGACATGTCCAAAGGTGCCCAGAGATCGAGGCAGGACCCTGCTCTCAGGGGAACTCCATCTTTCTGGAAGGCAGAGATGGCCTTACCCTTAGCCTGGGGTAGCCCCAGTCTCTGGGATGGCACCCCAAGGAGAAGGAGGCCTCAGGTGGGCAGGGAGGACAGGTGCCCTGGGGCTCCCAGGGTTGAGACCTGGCCCTGACCCTCAGCGGGCATCTGTGCCTTATTCCTTCTCACCCTCTGACCTGTCGGCCCCGCCCTGCCCTGCCAGCTGTCTGGCGTGTCTCTCAGGCCCCCTACACTCCCCAGTAAGAGGCAGTAACCTCCCAGCCCATCACTAGTGTGGGCCCTTCAGGGTTAATGAGACCACCTGGGGCCCCCAACCCTGTCTCCCCGCGGCTCTCCCAAGAGAAGTGGCCTGTGTCCCCACGTGGCTCTGGCTCGCTTGTGTGGGCGAAGGGCCTCCTGGGCCATCAGACCCCCACTCGGCCAGCCCGATGCTACCTGGGCGAGACCCTCAGACCGTGAGCTCCCAGGATCGAGGCCATAAATGCGGCTGGAGGTTTTGCTGACATCGTGAGAAGCCCCGTTCTCTCTGTTGTGGTTTCACCTGAGCCCCGGATGCATTTATGGGCTCAGGGCTGGCGCCGAGCCTGGAGCTCTGGGGTCACCTTCCCTGCCCCCATGGCCCCAGGCCTGCCGTGGGACCATCTTCTCTTCCCAGGCAGCCCGGGAGCCCCAGCAGGAGGCCTGTCCCCCGGGGCCACCCCTGCTCAGCTCAGGGGACTGCCTGGGAAGGGGGTGGGGTGGGCCACCTCCCTGCCCCAAGAACAGTGGGTGCGCCGGCCAACAAGTGTGGGGAGGGTGAGCTTGGGGCCCAGGCAGGCGGTGGCTGCACTAAGCTGTGCCCTCCACCCAGTGACTGGCAGCCATGCTGGCCCCCCGCCCCCAGGCCCTCAGCTGGGCCAGCTCTTCCAAGGCAGCTTGAAAACAGGGACCGGTGGCCTGGAAAGGGAGAATGGGCAGGTCCCTGCAGGTGAGCGGGCAGGAAGCTGAGGCCCAGAGAGGCCGAGGTACTGGCCCAGGGTCACCCAGCTCCCGGGGGGGATGAGCCCGGCCACCGCATGTGCGCTGATCCAGGCCTGCCCCATGGTGCCACGTGGGCAGCTCCTTAAATCCGGGAAGACCACGGAAGGCAGGCGCGGTCACCGCGTTAACGCGGAGCCCGCAGCGTGACTCTCTCTCTCCCACCGCAGCAAGCGCGGAAGCCGTACGACGTGCGGGACGTCATCGAGCAGTACTCCCAGGGCCACCTCAACCTCATGGTGCGCGTCAAGGAGCTGCAGAGGAGGTGGGCGCACGGGGCCCGGGGCGCGGGGCACAGGGGAAGGGGGGATCTGAGCGGGCGGGGGAGGGGGCAGGGGCTCATTCCACACATGTCCACACCTCAGAGATGCTGGACGCTTCACAGCCCAGCACGCACCCTGTGAGCAGGGGCCAGGTCCAGCCCCAGGAGACACCACCTCCGGGAGAGACCCTACCAGTTGGGAGCTGAGCACCTCAACTCTTGGGAGCCGACGTCTTCTGGCTTCTGACTTGGGGCCCACAGAGCTCATCCTCGTGGAAGCAGCGTGGTCCTTGGGGGCCTGCGTGGGCTCAGACCAGCTGCATCTCCACGGTGGGCTGGCCTGGGAACCGAGCTCTGTGCGACCCAGGGTGTGGCTGGGAGATGTGCCTGGCAGCCGGGGGCTCAGGCTGCCGCCGCCCCTGTCACTGACCTACTACAGGGACATGAAGCCCACCCAGCCCAGCGACCTGGCCTCACCCCGGAAGGGCCCACTTGCAGGCCTGCCTCTCTGGGAACATTCAGGACACTGGGCTATCCTGGGACCCTGCTGTGCCCAGGGAGGGTGACAAAGGGGCAGCCCAACCACTGCCCTTCACCTCTGAGCACCCCACCCCAGGCCCCCTTGGGAGCATGGGCCTCTGGAACCTGGGAGGCACCGGGCTGGTTTTTGGGTGGCGGTGAGGGGTGGCCCCCAGAGGGGGCGGGCAGCTTGTCCTGCTGGGCACATCAGCCCATCCACCCACCGACAGGCCAGATGTCCGTGCGGTGCCCCGGCCAAGTGTGAGCTGGTCTCCGTCTCCCTCCCTCCCCCCCAGGCTGGACCAGTCCATCGGGAAGCCCTCCCTCTTCATCTCCGTCTCAGGTGGGTTTCCGCATTGAGACACCCTGGGCGTGGCAGCCCAGGCCACACCCTCCTACCATCCCTCCACCCACGCCTGCCTCTTCCACCATCAGAAAGTGCATGTCTCGCAAGGATATCTAGAGAGGGGGGCAGGTAGACCCACCCTAAGCAAACTGGCTTCGAACATGATTTACAAGGGATTTTCAGTTAGTGCAAGAACCTGCATGCGTCCTTATAAATGGCAGGCTTTTCTAGGCCATTGATGATCTGAGTGTGGAAACGTGACCAGGACCCTGGGAAGGTGGGGGCCTGGGAGTGGGGTTGGGGGGTGAGCAGCCAGCTAGAACGTTGGGGAGCAAGGTGGGTGCCGCTCTCCAGCTCTGAGGCACGGCCTCATGTCCTCCGGAGGGCGGCTAGGGGGTCACACCAGGGAGGGCAGGGCCAGGCCTGTTCCTCGGGGTTGCCCTAGCCCAAGTTCAAGTGGGAGGCACAGCTCACTCAGGGACGGGACGGCAGGGGCCGCAGGGGCGACAGGCCTCCCCGGCCAGAGCAAGTGCCCCCTTGGGGCGGAATGTCGCCTTTGTACAGAGGGCACCATCTCAGGCAGCCCCCAGGCAGGGTGGGTGCCTGTCCTCTGAGGCTCTCGGAGGTCACAGGACCGGAAAGGGTGGAGTGGGGACAAGCCCGCCAGCGCCCGGCCCACCCACTGCCGCCCCTGAAGTTCTCACCACAGGAGAGCTTCTAAGAGACATTCTCATAGGTTCAGGCCTTTGACCCTCACTCCCTCACCCCCATCGCCCTTCTCCCCGAGCCCAGTCGGGGTCACCTGCCCACCGCTCCCCGTCTGCCAGCCCAGGCGTCCCTGACTTGGATGCTTTAACCCCACAGAGAAGACTAAGGACCGAGGCAGCAACACGATCGGTGCCCGCCTGAACCGCGTGGAGGACAAGGTAGGCGCCTGAGCCCACGCCAGCTCTCGCGGGCCACGCGGCATCGCTGCTGGCGGGCGGCGGGCAGCGTCCTTGGGGCCCGGACACACAGCGGCGTTTCACTCTCCTGCTCTGTCCTGAGCGTGCAGGGCTTGGACGGTGCCCTAGGTGTCTGGGGTCTCCCTCCCTCCCTCTTTCCTTCCTTCTTCCTTCCTTCCTTCCATCTGTGCTCGGTGTGGCCTCCCTGACATGGGGCTCCAGCTCCTCCCCCATGTGCACCGGGCGTCAGTCCCCACGGGAGGAGAGCACTGAAGGCCAGGCTGGTCTTAGACCTCTGACAAGTGGCATCATTATTGGCAAGTGGCAGCGAGTGCCCGCAGTCCCCTCCCTGGCATAGCTGAGGCCCGCCCAGTGCACGCTGAGGTGGGCAGGGCTGTCCCCGCTGCCTGCGGCTCCCTCAGCCCCCAGCCCGCTTGCACGCAGGGACTCAGAGGTGCCGACAGGGACACGAGGGTGCATCAGGTGGGGAGGAGGGGATGTGGGCTCCAGGACCCTCCTCTGCAGGGTCCTGACAGCAAGGGAGGTGGGGAGTGTCGGCCGAGGCCCTGCTGGGTGTCCGGGTGGGACGTGGACGCCGTGCTCCCTCCGCTCCGGGGCACCAGCGGCCTCAGTGGCCGGGACGCCCCAGTCCCCGCTGGGCTCTGTGCCCGCGGCCCCGCCTCTCAGCTCCGGAACCCCTTCCCAGGGCATCCTGGGAGCCTCGCAGGGTCTGTGGAATGGGAGGGGGCGGCCTGCCGCCCTTTGAAGTCTCCGTGGTTTGGAGCAGGCTGTTATCTTGCCCAACAGCTCGTTCATCTACATGGACTTTATCTGAAAGCAGCCGGGGGGCTAAAAATAGAGGAATTTCGGTTGAGCAGGGAGTGCGTCCGACTCTCGGTTTCCTGGGCAACGCCTGGCTCTGGCCCGTGTCCATCTCTGCTGCAGCTGGGCAGGCGGGCAGGGGCACAGCTCCGGGTTCCTGCCCCACCCACCCTGGCCTGGGCCTGCAGGACGACCCTCTGCCCACCGGCAGTCTTCCCCGGCCTGGGTGGGTATGGGGCCACGGTCCTGTACATGGGGGAGGGCCGCTGTGCAGGTGCCCACGGGGGCCCTCACTTCGGGCCTGGCCCTCTGGGGCTGTGTGACGCCAACACCCTGGCCCCGCCGGAGGGCTGGCCCGTCTCGGTCAGCACAGGCCTCAGCGGGCCTGGTGGCTCTCCTTTGCCCAGGCAGATGGTCCAGTGGCAGATGCCCTGTCTGGCAGGATGGGAACTGAAACTGGGAACGGTCAGCTCCCCAGGCTGAGCGGCTTCAGAGGCTCTGGGGCCTGGACTCCGCCTGTCTGGTGACCCGCCCTTGGCTTTCACTCTTCCTCTCGGGTGGGACCAGGGACTCGGGGCTGCCACATTCCCGGAGAAGCAGCAGGTGGCCACGCCCAGTACAGCAGACCAGGCACCCTGCGTGGTTGGGGGGTGGGGTGGCAGGGCGGGGCTTCCAGGCATCAACGGATGCAGAGGTAGAGCCGGGAAAGGACCCAGGCAGCCCCCCTCCCCTCCTTGCCCAGCTCTGGAGCAGCTCTGGCCAAGGCAGCCTTCGCTGACTGGCCCCCACCGCTGGCAGGGGTCGTGGTGGCCCAGCAGCGCTGGGAGCGGCCCCACTGCCCTGTCGTCCAGATGTGCTCACCCCCCCTCAAGTCCCTGCCCTGGTCTGGTTCTGTCCTCTGTCCCACTGTCCTGGGCCTCTCTTACAGCTCTGCCCACTGTTCCTCGGGACAGGCCACCCCTTGAAACCTAAACCAGAGCCTGGTGTCCTCTGGGGGTGACGATGGGTAGGAGACAGGGTCCCCTGGAGCCATCTGGCAGCCGGTGGGGGTCTGAGAACCAGGGCTCAGCCCTTGTCCAGCCAGGGTCGGTGTGGTGGGCTGAGGTGCGGCCCACGTTGGCCTTGGGGGTACAGAATTATGGGACCACATTTCTTCAGATCTGAACAACAAAGGGAAGGGTTTTCTGGAGTCCCTGATCCCTGGGGGCAAGGTTGGGAGCAAGGCCCCTGGTGGCCTCCACCGTCAGGCTCTGCGCCCGGGACAGGGGCCGTTTCTGGGCAGCAAGGATTCCGGATGTTCCGCACACACTCAGGGAGATGGGCTCTGTGTCGCCTTCGTCCCCCTCCTGCCTCCCAGGAGCTGGTTCCGCCCGAGAGGCACAGTCACGCCCCCAGGTCTCAAGGCAGGGAGCAGGCCGTGCTCCACGCTGAATCTCTGCCCCTTGGACACGTGCTGGACCCGGGCAGAGGCTGCCGTGGGCCGGCGTCCAGCTCAGCCTGCCCAGCCCCTCCCCCGCTAGCCGATGCCCCCCTCGGGGACAGATCCTGGGAAAGGGCCCCGCCGGGCCCAGAGGGCACAGTGGCGTGTCCCAGGCCCCACGTTATCACCGCAGCCATCGGGACCATAAACAACCCCCCTCGCAATCCTGCTGACTGAGGGAAGTTGGGGGCAGGAAATCCAGCAGCCGTCCAGCCCTGGGAAGCCCAGCAGGCCTGCAGTGGTGGCAGTGCCAGCCGGCCCGCCAGCCCCAGCCGGAGCCCCGGACCTCCCCCAACCCCACCGGGCTGGCCTCAGGCCGGAAGGGAGCCTGGCCCCCAACTGCTTCCTCATCTCAGCTCAGGCCCTCGGCGCTGACGGCGGTCCCGTCCCGGCCGGCTCACTCAGCCACAGGACGAGGGGCTTGGAGAGGAGGGGGAGGGGACTTCGGGGTGCACAGCGGCTGCCCCATCCCCATCTTGGGGACAGGTCACTCTGAGGGTCAGTGGCCGGGCTGTCCACTTGCAGGGAGTCACCGGGGGTGGGGGAGGCCAGCTGAGCCTGTTCAGGGGGGCCTCCGTTTCCCGGCAAGGAGTCCCCTTCCCATGTCCAGTCCAGGGGCCACGTGGGCTGGAGGGCCCCCCACACTTCCTTCTCTCCGGGGTCCTGCAGCCTCGTTGCAGCTCGCGCTCCTGCTCTGAGCCCCCCACCCGCCCTCAGGATGCCCCCTGGCCTGCACAGCCAGCCTCGCTCCAGGGGCATGGGAAGCAGACACGGCATTCCCCTGCCACAGCCTGCACCCCACCGGCCTGGGGAGCCCGCTGGCCCCCTTAGTTGTGCGAGGAGAGGGCTTGAACTGCTTTGTCACGTTGCGTTCTCTACTCTGGCAAGGACTCGTTTGCCCAAATAAAGTCTCTTTTACCAGTGGGGAAACTGAGGCCCGGAGAGGTTGAGCTGTTGCCTAGTTAGCTGGTTAGGTAAAGAGCTGGTCCCGGCGGAAGCCGCAGACAGAAGGGGAGATAAGGTGGAGAGAGACAGAAGAAAGCAGAAGAGTATTTCACAAACAGAAGGGGTCTGGTTGAGAAGAGGCCGGGTAGGAACACTGAGGGCCAAGGTGAGGGCAAGCAGCAAGGTCCACGGGAGGTAGTGGTCAGATTCCGACACGCCAGGCCCTGGGACGGGTCCTGAGAACGCGGCCCCCAGCCCCCCGGCCCCTCCCTGTCAGGGCTGCTCCAGGGCAGGGACCCTGTGGCTCTCTGGGGACCCGATGGAGAAGTCTGCTCCCACCTTCCTCCCCCAGTGTGTATTCTTAGCTCCGTCCCCAGGACCTGCTGCAGTGTTTACATTGAGCCCTGTTTATTTTGCAAGCTCAGCTCACACTGCTTTTGCTGATATGAGGAACACAGTGGGCTGGGAGAATTTCTTTCTTCTCTGTTTTTGCCGGAAATGTTCATGGCTCAGAGCCGGACACAGGGAGTCCTGGGTTTCCAGGCCCCAGTTCAGAGACTGTGGGTGGGAAGGGCCCCCCCAACCCCCGACATTCCTTCCACCGCGCCCCCCCCCGGCCTAGAACCCCGTCCAGGCACACCTTTCTCCCGGACAGGAATGCCCCCCAGCCCGGGCTCCCCACCACCTCACCTCCCCAGCCCCTGCCCTTGACAGGTAGGCCCAGTCACCCAGGACCTGGCGTCTGCCCCAGACCCCCCTCCTCCTGCTCTGTCCCCCTCCCAGGCTTCTCCGTCCACCAGGCCTGAAAGCAGGACCCGGAACCCTGGTCATCCCAGCCACTCCCCCTGCTCTGACCACCACCCCGAGAGCCCCTCAACGCTGCTCACCCTTGCACGCCAGCTGCACGTCCTCCCCGCTGAGTTCAGGCCTTTAGCATCTTGGGCTTAGATTATTTTTCCAGACATCTATGTGGCCTCTGGCCTCTCCCCCCCACACACCAGTCCTTCACATTGTATAAGCTTTCTGAAACACTGCTGAAGCCCTCCTGCTAATATTTCCTTCAGAGTTTTTCTGTCCACGTTTGTGGGTGAGATATGTACTTACAGTGTCCTCATTGGGTTATGGTACCCAATGTATGTGAGCCTCACAGAACGAGTTGAGAAGTGTTCCCTCTTCTTCCATATTCTAGAATATTTTGTATAGGATGAGGATTCTCTTCCCCTGAGTGTTTGGGGAAACTTGGAGGTAAAGCCACCTAAGCCTGGTGTGTTCCTTGTGGGCAGGTTTTTAATCGAGTCAGTGACTCGGATGGTTATGGGACAGTTGGGGTTTTCTATCTCTTCTTGTGTCAGTTTTGATAAGTTGCATATTTTAAGAATTTGTACATTCCATCCTAGTTTTCACATTTATTGGCATTTATTATCATTTTAGCATCTGTATCATCAGTGGTTAGACCCCTTTTTTATTGCCAATATTGTTTGTTTGTGACTTCACTTTTTTCCACTGATCAAGCCTGCCAGTTAGTTGATGATTTTATTCATGTTTTCAAGAAACTTTTGACCTAGTTGATCCTCTCTTTTGTCGGTTTTGTTTTGTTTCATTCACTTCTCTTTATTTTCTTCCTTCTATTTACTTGGGCTTAATGTATTATTCTTTCTTTAACTTCTTAGGTTGGATAATTATGAATTCTAAAACTTTCTAGATTTCTAAGGTGTGCATTTAAGACTGTACTTTTATTTTTCTCTAAATACCACTCAAACTTCATCCCCCAGGTTTTGATATATAGCATTTAATTTTAATGTTCATTCACGCAAAGATTTTTCTAGTCTCCATTATGACCTCTTGTTTATCCCAGGAGCTATTTTGGAATATGATTTTTGTCATTGTTATAATTGTTATTCCTCTATTGTCAAAGAAAGTGATCTGTAGGGTATCAATCTTTTTTTTTTTAATAAGTTTGTTTATTTATTTATTTTTGGCTGCGTTGGGTCTTCGTTGCTGCACACGGGCTTTCTCTAGTTGCAGCGAGCAAGGGCTGCTCTTCGTTGCAGTGCACGGGCTTCTCATTGCGGTGGCTTCTCTTGTTGCAGAGCACGGGCTGTAGACGCGCGGGCTTCAGTAGTTGTGGCACGTGGGGTTCAGTAGTTGTGGCTCGCAGGCTCTAGAGCGCAGGCTCAGTAGCTGTGGCGCACAGGCTTCGTTGCTCCGTGGCATGTGAGATCTTCCCGGACCAGGGCGGATTCTTAACCACTGTGCCACCAGGGAAGTCCTGTAGGGTATCAGTCTCTTGGAACATTTTGAAATATGTTTTACAGGTACAACATGTCATCAACTTTTGTAAATGTACCTTCCATGTTTGAATACCATGTGTATTCTGAAGTTGCTGGGTGCGGTGTTATACTTGTGTTCATTAGAACGAGCTTGTTAATTGTTTTGTTGAGAAGTATATCCTCACTGGAATGTTTTTATCTTACTTGATCTATCATTACTGAGAAATGTGTTGAAGTGCCAACTATTGTGGGGAATTTTTCTAGTTTTCTTTATATTTCTGTCAATTTTCGCTTAATGTAATTTTAGATCTTATGATCAGATACATATAATATCCAAATTTGTATATATTCACTGCTGGATTCAATGTTTTCTAATTCCATAACACCCGCTTTCTCTCAAGTAGTGTTCTTTTTTCCCTTAAAGTCTATTATCATCGTTATACAAACCTAATTTTGTTTGTAATCTTTTTTTTTTAAGCTTTCTTTTGAGGTATAATTTACATGCCATAAAATTCACCCAATGTAAATGTAGACAACACATTTTAGTAAATTTCTACTTTGATTTGCAAACATCATCAAAACTAAGTTTTAGAACATTTTTCAACACCCCCAAATTCCCTCAATTCCATTTGCAATCATTCCCAGCTCCCACCGCCAGCCACACTCAATCACTGACCTGCTTTCTGTGTCTGTATCCTTAAATTTCTATAAGGCTAGAAATTTGCCTTTTCTGGCTGCTTCATATAAATGGAATCAGACAACTTGTGGTGTTTTGTGTTTAGTTTTTCTCACATAATGTAACATTCTTGAGGGTCATCTGTGCTGCATCATGTATTTCTTTTCTTTTTAACACTGAATAGTATTCTGTTGTATGGATCAACCACATTTTGTTTATCCATTTGCCAGTTGATAGACGTTTGGATTGTTTCCAGTTTGGGGCTATTATGGTCAATGCTGCTGTGAACTTTTATCTACAAGTCTGTGTATGGACATATGTTTTCATTTCTCTTGGTCAGGTTCCTAAGAGGGGAATTGATGGGTCATATGGTAAGTTTCTGTTTAACTTTCTAAAAAACTTCTAAACTGTTTTCCAAAGGGTCTGTACCATTTTGATTTCCCACCAGTAATGTACAAAGGTTCCACTCTCTCTATATCCTTGCAAATACATGGTATGGTTGGCCTTTTTTCTTTTCGCCATTCTAGTTGTGGGTTTGATTTGCATTTCCTTAATCACTAATGATGTTGAGCAACTTTTCATGTGCTTATTAGCCATTCATAGTCTTCTTTGGGGAAATGTTTATTCAACTCTCTTGCCTATTTTCTAATTAAGTAGTTCTGTTATTGAGTTGTAAGTGTTGTTTATATGTTCTGGATACAAGTCCTTTATCAGATATATGACTTGCAATTATTTTCTCCCATTCTGCGGCTGTCTTTTCATGTTCTTAATCATGTCTTTTAAAACACAAAAGTTTTAAATTGTAAAAAGTCCAACTTATCTTTTCTTGTGTGACTCATGCTTTTGATGTTATATCTAAGACCTGTTTGCCTAATCCAGGGACATGAACATTTTCTTCTATTTTTTTCTCATAGAAGCTTTTAGACTCAACTCTTATATTTAGGTCGATGATTTATTTTGAGTTAATTTTGGGGTGTGGTGTGAGGAAAAGTTTGGGGGTTTTTTTGTTTTGTTTTGGTTTTTGGGTTTTGTTCTTTTTGCTTATGGATATCCAATTGCCTCGGCACCATTCGTTGAAAACGTTACTTTTCCCCCATTGAATTTTCATGGTACCTTTGTCGAAAATCAATTGAACATAAGTGTATAGGTTTATTTCTGGATTCTCAATTCTGTTCTATTGGTCTATATCCCTATCCTTAAACCCACATTACACTGTCTTGATTATTGTAGGTTTGTAGTTAGTTTTGAAATCAGGTAGTGTAAGTCCTCCAATTTTCTTCTTTCTCAAATTGTTTTGCACATTCTAAGTGCTATGAATTTTTATATGAATTTTAGAATCAGCTTGCCAGCTTCTACCAAAAAAAAAGAGAGGAAGCCTGCTGGGATTTTGATAGGGATTGTGTTGAATCTATAGATCCATTTGGGAGAACTTGACATCTTAACAATATTGAGTCTTCTAATTCATGAACATGGTATATCCTTCTGTTTATTTGATCTATTTTAATTTCTTCCTGTGATATTTTATAGTTTTCAGTGTACAAATCTTACGTATCCTTTGTTAACGTTCCTCCTAAATATTTTATTATTTTTGATGCTACTGTTAATGGAATTGTTTTCTTAATTTCATTTTTGAATTGTTTGTTACTAGTGTACAGAAATACAATTAAATTTTGATATTAAGCTTATAAACTGTGACTTCATTGTTATTAATTTTAGTAAATATTGTTATTGCTGTTGATTCCTTAGGATTTTCTACATACAGGATCGTGTCATGTGTGAATAAAGACAGTTTTAGGTCTTCCTTCCAATCTGGATGCCTTTAATTTCTTTTTTTTTTTTTTGCCTAATTACACTGGCGTGACTGTCCAGTAAGATGTTGACTAAAAGTGGCTAGCGAAGGTCTTACAGGGAAAAGTATTCAGTCATTCACCATTAAATATGATGTAGATTTTCATTAGATGCTCTTTATTGGGTTGAGGATGTTTCCTTCTATTCTTTGTGTGTGTTCAGAGCTCTTATCATGAAAGGATGTTAGATTTTCTCAGTTGCCCATTCTGCATCTTTTGAGATGGTCACATGCCTTTTAGCCCTTATTCTATTAATATGATGTGATACATTAATTGTTTTGGGGTTGTTAAGCCAATCTTGTATTTCCCACTTGATCATGATATATGATCTCTTTTATCTGTTGTTGGATTTTGTTTGCTGAGATTTTGTTAAGAATGTTTGTATCTCTATTCATAAAAGATATTGTTCTCTAGTTTTATTGTGACTTTTTTTTCTGATTTTGGTGTCGGGTTTTTTAATTCTTGTCTCTTTAATCCTGTATACACATTTTAGGTGTCTGTTGTAAACACTGTGTGGCTAGGTTTTTAAAAATCATTTAATACATTTATACTTAATGTAATTTCCAATATCTTTTGATTGATTTTCTAGCAATGTATTTTGTGCTTTTCATTTGTACTAAATTTTTTAATGTTTACTTCGGTCCTCTTTCTTGTCTCTTGTTGGATTGATGATTATTTCTCATTCCATTTTTTCTTCTACTGGTTTTGAAGTTATATGGCCATTCTTGTAGAGGTTAACCTAGGACATTGTAAATGGTTATATAATAGAGCCATTTGCTATATTTACCCACATCTGGAATAAAATAAGGACCTTAGGACATTTTAGTTTCAATCTCTCCTGCTGACTTATATGTCTTGTTGTATACTTTAGTTCAAGCATAATTAGTAGTGTTTTATACAATCAATATGTGTTTAAATTTACCCACCTGTTTGCCTCTTTTGTCACTCATCATTTATTTTTCATCTCAGACCTTACATCTGGGGTCACTTTTTTCTGGCTGAAGTACTCATTAGAATTTCCTTCAGGGAAAATCAAAATCCCTCTGATTTTATTTGTTTTAAGATGACTGTTTTACTGTTGTTCTTAAAAAATATTTCCACTGGGTATAAAATTCTAGACCCTAGGTTACCAAAAAGATTTTCTTTTAACACATTGAAAAGATTGTCCAACTGTACTTTGACTTCCATTGTTTCCATTGAGAACAAAGATGACAGTGAGTCATTGCTCTTTGGAAGGCAACGTATTTTTTCTCTCTGGCTACTTTTAAGCTCTTTCCTTTGACTCTAGTGTTCTGCATTTTCACTATGTTGTGTTATTAGAGAGCTTCTTTTGTTCATTCTGCTTGGAATTCAGTGAGTTTCCTTAATCTGTGGTTGGTGTGTCGCATCAGTTCTGGATTATACTTAGCCACTATCTCTTCATATTTTGCTTTAGTTCATTATCTCTCCTGGAACTTTCATTAGACATTTGGTAGACCATCTCAATCCCCTCTATGTCTCTTAGTGCCCCTCTCTCTCTCTCTCTCTCTTTTAAAAAAAATCACTTTGTTTCTCTGTACTGGGTTCTGGATAATGTCTTCTGATCCATCTTCCAATTCACTAGTTATTTCTTCAACTGTTTCTAATCTGCTGTTAAACCTAACCAAAGAATTTTAAATTTCAATGATTATTTTCCTATTTATGGAAATTCCATTTGGTTTTTATGCATACTTGATAGATCATTTTTATAGTCTCTTTCTTTTCACTTGTATATTCAAGCTTTTTAAAAATTTCTTGAAATGTATTGAATATGGCTATTTTATATTTAATTTCTGGTATCTAAAAAGTCTTTGTGAATCGGCCTCTCTGTTTTTCTTTTTTCTTCTGGCTTTCATTCATGGTGTTTTGTTCCCTTTGAGGACTTCCTTTTTTTAATTATGAGTTCGTATGTCTTAAAATGTATCTGTGGGGATTTTTGAGGTCTAGTGTGAAGTTGAGGTTCTTGGGGTGGCAGGGGAGGGGATCTGCGTTCACCTCTTCCTTTGCTATACACGTGGGAGTATTACCAGCCTGGCCTATAAATCCTGGGCTCAGCGTTTTCAAGACCACCCAGGCGGTGTGCATTTGGGTGTCCAAGCTGAGCACGGACCAGCTTGTGGATGTGACTTCTCAGGGCAAATATTGTTCCGCTCCTGTTAGCGGCAAGACAATTTCCTATATGGTCGTTTCAGGGACCAGGTTATTTCTCATTGACCTTTACACTGAACATAGAGCCCTTTGAAGGTTCCAGCTTTACGTAGGGCTCCGCTGTGACACTTCCCACCTGGGGCAGGTCTGGGCTTGGATACCTAGCTATCCATCACCTGTGAGACTGTGAAAACCAAAGCTCAAGTGTACTCAGTTCATCAAATGCCTTCAGGATACCTCTTACCTCTGTGGGCTCCACTTTCACTGCACATTCAGCCTCTGACCTCTCTTACTTCCTGGCTAGCTCGTCAAGGCCAATGAGTCTCGTGGTCAGACAAACTCTTGTTCACTTACAGGGGACAGAGTCCGGGTTTGGAAGGTGGGATTTTTCTGGGCAGCCTGGGTCTGATGGCTGCTGTCCCAGCTCCCTGTACTGATTCCTGACCTTCCCATGTTCCATCTCCCCATGAAACTGGGAGCTACTGGGCAGTAGTTACATGTCTTGTTCATGCTGGTCCCTGGGGATCTTAGTGATCAGTAGGTCTTACGCTGGGACTCCAGTGGGGACTGGGTTGGGCCACCAGCCCTTGGCAGGCTGGACTGAGAAGGATGCCAGCCGGTCTAGAGCTGGGAGCCTCTAGACCAGGGGCCAGCAAACTGGGGCCTACGGACCAAATCTGGCCCCTGACCTAAAGAATGTGTGACAGAGACTATACGTGATTCCCTAATGCCTATGATATTTACTATCTGGCCATTTACAGGAAAGTGTGCTAAGCCCCAATTCAGACCAATGTTGTCCAGTAGAAATATAATGGGAGCCACAGATATAATTTTCAACTTTCCAATAGCCACATCAGAAAAAATAAAAATACACAGCTTAAATTCATTGTAATATATTTTATTTAACCCAATAGATTAAGATATTATCATTTCAATATGTAATCAATACAAAAGAATGCTTAGGAAGGTCAACATCCTGTCTTCAAAAGCCAGCGTGGGTTTTAGACTTAGAGCACACCTCAGTTTGGATGCTCTGTTTTCATAAGAACTGCTTGGTCTGCATTTAGATGTCATAAAATTTGCAGTTGAAAAGGCGGATTCTCATGCCTAAAGCATTCCAAACAACCATAGCTAAAGTCTTCCGATAACTGATTTGGGGATCTGTATTTAAATTTAATTGTGAATCCGTTAAAATTAGATCAAATTAAGATCCAGTTCCTTGGTCTCACAAGCCACATTTCCAGTGCTTTTAGCCAAGCAGGTCTGGTGAACAGGCTGTTGAACAGGCAGCTTCAGACTGTCACGTGCTTGTGGACAGAGGCGAGAGTGGTCCCCGAGCATCCGACCAGGCCAGGCCCAGGGAGGTGCTGGGTGAACACCAAGAGGATAAGCAACTGCTGCTTCGGGGCAGACAGGGGTGGGGCTGGGGCTGGGTGGGAGGGAGCATCTTCTAGCCCCAGCATCCCCTCGGTACTTCCTTGCACCCTCCTGGGTTCCCATTCCTCAGGCTCTTTCCTGAATTCCTCCCTCGAGGCCCTCTGGGTCCATGACCCACGCCTCCCCAAGGGGCCTAAGGACCGTCCGCCTGGGATTCCGGCTCTTATAACCACATCTGTCTCCCACCAGCCTTGGCTCCTGGGGGGCCGTCAGGAACGGCGTTCCCTGCGTGAGGCTCTGTTTCCAGGCTGCCTTGGACTCCTGGAGCACCTTGTCACCAGTTGGGGCCGGCTGCACTGGAAAGCGGGGCGGCCTCAAATGGGCACCGATGGCCCTGCCCCCCCCCACACGCCATGCCCAGCCCCCCGACTTTCCTCTGCCCACCCCCAACACGTCTCTCTTTGCTGGTGAACGGCTCTTGAGTGGCATGGCTGTAAATAGGCGAAGGCGTGGGGCTCCGCCTGATCAAAGGGCCCCCTTCAGAAGCCGTCATTAGCTGCTATTCTGGGAACTGGTTATTTTAAGGTTAGTGTATTTTTTCTTTCCTGAGGAGCCGTCTTAGTGGATGGCAAGGTCCTGAGGTGCTGGCTCTTCAGTCAAACCACACAAGCCCTGTTTTGTCTAGGGTTTCAAAGATAAACCTATAATGAAAGCGTCAGTTGACACTAAGCGCCGCCATCCCCATTCCTGGGCAGAGGTGGGCGGGCCTGCCAGGGAGTCCCCGCGCCCCTCGAGCCACAGGGAGACTTGACGGGCCCCCGGGACGGGGCTGCCATGTTCCCGGAGGGAGCCCGAGGCCAGAGCCCGGCATTCTCACGGCCAGGGCAGCCCCCATAGGACTTGCCTAGAGCCTGGCTCAGGGGCCTTTTCAACAGTCGGCCCAGCTTTAGCCAAAAATCTGTGGGAAGATGCCCACCCCCACCAGTGGCCAGGGGAATGCACAGTGACGCCCTGGTTTAAGAAGATGGTAATACCCAGTGCTGGCACCCAGGTGGGGAAACGGACATTCTTACACATTGCTGGTGGGGACGCAAATTACTGTAGTCACAGAGCTTCTGGGAAGGAAGCTAGCAGCGTCTGTTAACATTCAAAATACATGTACCTTTTGATCGAACATCTCTGCTTCCAGGAAATGAAACCCCACGGTCAGAGATCTCTGTATCAGGACGCTTGTCAGGCTCTAATATGTGACTGAGAGACGTGGGGAGCCACTTGATTGCGGCGAGGAAAGAGCTGAGTAAAGGATATGCTTCCCAGCTGTGGCCACCGCCCGGACTGATGTCCGTCAGTGGCTCTAGAGCCACACCTTTAACGAGTCGCTAAGTCAGAAAGCTGAGATGCCGAGAACCGCTGGGGTTGTCTGGGCAGTAGACAGCCCGCGTGCGGCTGTGACATGCTCCGTCCTCGTTTGTCCGAGGTCAAGGTGGCCCTGGTAGTCAGTGTGCGTGTTCCGAGGTAGTTCAGGTAGAGATGTCGCATCCCATCCAGCTTCCTGTTCTGGCCTCGGTCCTCTGTCAGCTGGGGCTGCTCTCCCACCAGAAGGACTAGCCCCCAAACTCAATATCCTGTGAGCCCTACACCCAAGGCCCCCCTCCCCAGGGCTCTGGGTTCGCTCAGCTCGCAAGCCTCCGTCACCAGTCTGAGCCTCCTTCCCCACAGGCCCTCTCTGTGCCAAGATGGGGGACACGGTCCATCGGCTCCAGGCCCCTTCCAGGCCCGAGGGCCAGCCCCAAGCTCTTAACTGCTCCATCCCGGAAGCGACACACATCACTTCCGCTCCAACCCCCTGGCGGAACGAGTCACGTGCCCCACCCAGAGGAATGTGGGGAATGTGGTCCCGGCAGGACCCTCTTGAGTCGTCCGTGTGACGGGACGTCCGTCTGTCCACCCATGTTCATCCAGAGGCGGCAGACACACCTGTGACTCGGGCCTGCCCACCTGCCCCTTGTCCCACACACAACTCACCTCAACAGCCCTCCCCATGGCCCGCGGCTCAGCCCTCTGCGCCCAGCGGGACGCTGAGAACAGCCCGGCACCCAAGGGCCCCACCCGCGAGGCTTGGTTTTGTGGGCCAAGCCCCCGCCAGGGTTAGGGAGCACTCAGGGAGAGAGGCACGCTCCCGACTGGCCCTCGGACCCGCCGCACAGGTGGGCACCCGGCCGTCGGCAGCAGACGCGTTTGCACAAAAGGGGCGGACGGGGCGATGGGAGGGGAGTGTGATGAGCTGCAGGGTCTGAGCCGCCGTGCGATCCCTCCTCCCTCCACCCTGGTCCCCAAGGTCCGGGTGACCGGGCTGGGGCAGGATCCCCCCTCTGAGGAGCTCAGGAGCCCCCTCTCTGAGGTCAGAGGACTGGGCCGCCCACCGCATCTGAGAGGCCGAGCTTCCGCGGGAGATGCTAAAACCACACGCCTCCACTTCAGAGGCTCGGTTTCCCTGTCGCCGAGGGAGGGCCTGGGTCGGGCAGGCTTTGAGGGACCTGCAGGCATCCCAGGCCTCTCCATCCCATCAAGGGTGAGACCCTCAGGCCCCTGTGGTGTCCACGGGGTTTGTTGCCAAGACGCCATGGTCATGGGGGGCAGGTCAGAGCTCAGACTGGCCTGGAGCTGAGCCGGGAGCTGGCATCTGGGCTGATGCTCAGGGCAGCGTGCCCGGCCAGCCTGTAGTCCTGGGCCTCTCCCGACGTAGAGGCAGGAAGGCTGGCCTCGTGGCTCACCTCCTCCTGGCCGGCAGGAGCCGATCCCCCCGTGGTAGCCTCACCCATCGCTGGCATCAGACGCTTGGCCTCCCAGGAAGGAACGTGAGTGCTGGCTTCCGAAGTCTGTTCTGGCTCAGAGACTAGGCGTGGGGGACATTCAGCACAAAGAGTGATCGTGAAGACTGCACCCCACAAAGCAGTAGGTCCCCACCTCTGGGTGACTTGGAGGCCCATGGAGGGGCACCCGGTACCTCCTGGGGGCACCCTTGCCGGGGGCACGGGCACTGCTCGCCAGCCTCTCTGAGCCTCAGTTTCCCCCTCCATCCAAGGCAGGAAGGAGAAAAGAGGGGGGGTGTGTGTGCTCAGGGCCACCTGCCCGGGCCTGGTCTCCAGTGGCCGCTGTGCCCACACCCGACGCCTGAGGACCCGGATCCTGCCTGAGAGTTGCCCACAGCAAGGCCAGACAGGGGCCCCTGGGGCTGCTCTTCGCACCTCTTTCCAGGCCCCAGGATCCTACCCGTCCCTGCGGTCCTGACTCAGTGGGGCAGAGCTGGGACCAGGGCCGGGCAGCCTGGCTCCCACGCCTGTGTGTTCTCAGATTCACATGTCCTCCTCTGGCAGAGAGGACAAGGCCGCCTGCATGCACGTGGGCCCAAGGGGCCTTCCTGTCCTCCTCCCATTTCACACGGTGCAAAGCCCAGGCCTTCCCTTTGCACGTTTGCAGCCAGTGGCTGGGGTTCCAGCCCCGCCCCCTCGGCTCGCTGGCCGTGGACCCGGGAAGTCATATGGGCTCTCGTGCCTCTGTCTTCTCACCGGTCAGCGGAGGGGATGAAATCGATGTTACTAAGGCAAGTGCTGTTGGGAGGGTCCCTGAGTTTGATCCATAACCAGGCAGAGGAGCTTCACGTGCAAAGGCCCTGTGGCATGGGGAAATACAGCAAGTCCAGAGCTACGAGACCCGGCGTCCGATTACAGAGCTCAGAGAGAGTGGGTGTGAGGGTGGGCCAGCCATCGGTCAGGAAGGGGGCGTCAGGGGCCAGTCTGGGAGCCCCGGCTCTGCTCTGACCCGACCGTGTACCATCCTGAGCCTAAACCTCAGTTCCCCCAGCTGCACCGTGGCCTCCTGCTCCCTACACGCGTGGCAGCCCCCCCAGAACCTTTCTTTCCCTCCTCTTTCCTGGGTGTTTCTCTCCCAGTCTGCCCGGGGGACCATAACCCCTCCCCGCGACTAGGCCTTTCCTGAATGACTCTATTTATAGGCCTCAAATATTGGCCAGAAAGGAAATTTACATTTTTTTACAATTTAACTCCAGTCTGTGTCAGCTTCTGTGGGTTGACTGCTTCTGAGAGAGGCGGGGGGCAGGGAGCAGGCGGGCAGAGATGTGTGTATTGGGCCCACGGGCAGCGCAGGGCGGCCGGGAGCCCTTCTCAAGCCTATTTGGTGAGCTATAATCAAGGGCCTCGCTGGGGGCGTCGGGCTAGGCAGACCATCTGGGGGCGCCAAGGGGTGAGGGCGGCCCCGGGCCTTGTCTTTGTGGCAAGCCCTGCCCCGCCGCCTTGGCCGACCTCAGAAAAACATGTATTTTGATCAAAATGGGCCCTTTTTTAAACTTGTCACCCTGCGGGTCAGGGCACAGCCTGCCCCCGCCAGTGCTGCATATTAAGCAGTGGCTTGGTCACCACCAAAAATAGATGTCCCAGCCCCGAGGCAGGGCTGTCCCGCCTGCTCCGGGAGGGGACTGGCCCGGAAAGGGGCAGCCAGCCCAGGCCCCGGCCCTGACGACTCTGGGCACTGCAGGCTTGAAGCCAGGCGGCAGGGAGCCGAGTGGCCTGGTTGGGGACCACGTCCTCCAGGGGTGGGGTCGGGGTGGCAGCCTCGGTGGGCCCCGGGCCCGGCGAGGTCGGAGCGCGGCCCACGCCCGCCCGGGGCCAGGTGGCAGGTGGATGCCAGCAGGTCCCCGGCCACAGGGCCACACCCGGGCACGGGCGGCCTCCTCCCCGCCCGGGACCCGCGGGCCTGGGCTCTCACTCCACCTTGGCCGTCAGGGATGCACAAAATGGCTGACGCGGCCGTTTCTAACCGGGGTGCGTGCACATGGCCGTGGTCGTGCGGAGCTGTGTTTATTTTGCCGAGCGGACGGCCTTTCGTTGCCCGGGTTCCGAGCGCTCCAGAGGCAGATGGAAATTTCTGTGGATTAAACACGGGGCTGAGGCGCGCTGGGCTGTTTGGGCTGGCAGCGCTCCCTCCCCATCCCGCTCCTCATCCGCGCTCCCGCCCTCCTCACCGGGGCATCCATTCATGCCTCCATCCCGGGCCCCCTCCTCCACTCCCAGCTCGGGGGCCTCTCTCGCTCCCGCTGGCCCAGAGCCGGGCAGCCTCGGCCCCCTCCCCGAGTCTGCAAGAGGCTGCAGGGTGACTGAGGGCTCACCGGGAAGGCCTGCTCCTCCGGGGCCCTTCTCAAACCGGGGGCCCCTCTGACCTCCAGATCCTCATCTATGAGATGCGAGCTGGTGTGCAGACCAGGCAACCAGCATACGGGGCATGCTTATGGGTCCGTCACCCAGAAAATGCCCAGTACCCAGGCTCCGTCATGGGTCCTGCTCTCGGGAAGGCAAAAGCCACCAGGGAAGCGTGAGGGGCAAGGCCTTATCCCTCGCTACCCCGGGAGAAACTCTGCGTCCAGACAGGATCTGGACCTTTCTGAAAGGGCTGGAGGGTATGCTGGTCTACAGAAAAGATCTCTGGGGGACAAGGAGCAAAGCATGTGGATATCTGGGGAACCAGGTTCCAAGCAGAGGGCACAGCTTTGCACGCTCTGCAAACGCCCTGCGGTGCGACCGTGCCTGGCTTGTTTGAGCAACCAGGGTGGCCGTGGGTTAGGGAGCAGCCTGGAGATGGGAGCAGACAGGTAAAGGGGTGGGCAGACCTCCGGGCCCTGGGAGCCACTGGAAGGGCTTCACTTGGAGGGAGGGGGCTTTGGGGCAGAGAGGGCCGCGATCCAGCGCGTGTTTCTAGCTACGCTGCCCTGGCACGTTGAGGGTAGACTGAAGAGGGGGGCAGGTGTGGCCGCAGGGAGAGCTGCGGGGCCAGCGCACACCGCTCCCGTCCCTCCCCCTGCCAGCCCCGCCCTGGGAGGCAGGTTGGTCAGTGTGCCCAGCCCGCTCTGTCGCCGCCGGCCGGGAGCCATAGGTCAGGCCTCACACATAAAGAGCCATCTGTGTGGCCAGCGAGGTGGCCAGCCCGCCTGCCACCCGCACGGGGACGCTCTACCCAGCAGGTCCACCCACCCGCTCCCCGACGGGGCCTGCGGAACATCCTGTCAGACCGCCAGCACCCACCCCTGGGTGGGGCCTTCTCGGGGTGATGTGAAGCCCTGGCCCGAGGTGCTGACACCATAGTGACCTGTGTCACCTGGCCAGGCTCAGAGCAGCAGTGGAGATGGGGAATTCAATGAGGCCCAGGCAGAGCATGTCTGGTTGGGGAGGGGGCGCAGGGGGCACAGCTGCAATGGGATCCAGTGTCACAGGCCCCCGTGTGTGGCCCACCTGGGCGCACCCAGCAGCATGGGGTCTTGGTTTTAAGCCTTTTACAATGTTACCTTCTGATAAGGGGCCACATCCGATAACCAGGGTGGAAATTCTGAACCCTGCACCTTCTCCAGAACCCACGGGTGTCCCCACACATGAGCCCTCTGGTCTGGACGGAGGGACCGGAAGTCCCGGCCACAGAGACTAAAGAAGCCAAGGAAGGGTCACCTATGTCCACTGGGCACCAGCAACATCAAGAGTTGCCACTGTGAATGGGACGGGCTGGTTCCTGCCCCTTGGAGCGCATGGTTTGGGAGGCAGAGGGGGGAATGCACGGAATGGCCCATAAGTACCTGCTGCCCGGATGAAAGAGGGCTGGACCGGAGAGGCAGGGCCACCTCCGGTCGGGGGTCAGGGGCCTGGAGACAACCAGCGGTGAATGAGGTGGCGGGTGGTGTGGCTGGAAGAGTTCCCAGCATGAGCAGGCGTGCAAAGGCCCTGGGGCCCAGGGTCATGGCCGTCTGAGGCTGTGAGAGCGGGCAAGGCAGAGCCTGGCCCTGTCAGCTGAATTGGGGGCTTTAGAACTCACCCTATGAGCCTGAGGGGCAGGGGATGATACTGGCTTCCCTGGGAGGAGGATTAGAGGCAGGCGAGGGTGGGAGCCCCAAGAGTAGTGAAGGGCCGCAGTGGGTTTAGGACACTCGTGTGTGCCTTGGACTAGGCTGGACACCTGCGGGGTAGTAGCCCTCAGTCCACTGGACCCGTTGGTCAACAGGACAGGCAGATGGAGGGGATAGGGTGTCAAGAAGGACCAGGTTTCTAAGGAGAGCGCCTGGATGGGGGTGCTTTGCTTGGAGGGACGCCAGGGTGGGGCAGGTCAGGGGCAATCTCGAATTCCATTCTGGACGTGTTCAGTGGGCGGGTGGACTCCAGTGCTTAGAGATCAGGTGGAAAAGAAGGAAGGAAGGAGATGGGGAGATGGGGAGGCAAGAGTGGGCCTCGCCAGAGCCAGGGAGGGGAGGATGTGGCCCTGGGCTTGGCCAGGGAGGGGGTGGGGTTTGCTCTGATGGGGCCAGGCTTCCCCAGCCCCGAGCTCGGCCAGGCCCGCGGAGGTTGGGCAGACGTGGGACCCTAAAGGCACAGGAGGGGAGCTGGTGTGTCTGGGGTTAGAGGGAGCAGTACTGCACCACTGACGTCCGCGGACGGCTTCCTACGTGAAGAGGCCACGGACCGGCTGTTCCCAGGGACAGGTGCCAAAGGCAGGGCACCCACTGTCCGTGCTAGGGTCACCGCCCGCAGCCCTGTCCTGTGCCTCCCGAGTCAGGGAAGCCCACGATACCTGCCCTTTGACAGCCAGAGAGTACCCACGGGACCGAGTGTGCCGCAGAGGACCCGCGCTGGGCCTGGGCTGGTGCAGCTCACCAGGCTGCAGAGCTGCAGGGGGGGGGGGGGGGGCGCAGGGGGGCACGGAGTCCAGACTAGGACGCAGGCTGTTCGATGACCCTGAGCACCTAAGGACTCGGTCACGGGGCTCACCTCCCACTCCCACGTCTATGCAGCCCCATCAGCACCAGCTGAGGAAAGGCGCGCGTGTCACCTGAGTGAGCTCCACCTCCGTTTCCCTGTCTCTCCTCCCTGCCCCCCGGGAGCTTTATGGATTAAACATCAGCCCCTTGAAGAGGTGGGGACACTCGACGCCCTTCCCGGGGCCTCTCTCTGCCGAGGCCCAGAAAAGGAGTGGGATTCACAGAGTGGCCCCTGCCTCTCCTGGGCCTGCGGCTGGGGGGTCTGCACCATCTTCTGGGGAAGCACCCGACCCGGCCTCAGAGGATCTGGTGACCTAGCTTCTCTGTCCCACTCGGTTTCCCTCCGCTCCTAAAATTGGAGCTCTGCTGAACAGCTCCAAATCCTGCACCCGGGGACAGAGCAAGAGCTAAAGGAACAGTAACCCTTGGGCACAGGTGGACACGAAGCCCGGCCCCCTCCCTGGCCCAAGCAGGCCCCTGGCCCAAGCCACCCACTCTACGACTGACTGACCTCTGGGGCTCACGCAGAGTTCCCCCGAGCCTGAGTCCTGCCCCTGATTCTGCTGGCTCCAGGCTTTCCGTTGTCATGGTGACACCCAGCCCCTAGCCGCAGAGCCCGAATCTTCCCTGCCCTTTTGTAAGGAAAACTAACTTATTTTTCAGCTCCGTAAACCTGGCAGGAGCCTGTCTCTTCCAGGCCAGTGGGGGACCTCCGTGGGCAGGTGCCTCCCGGCGGGGTCAGGCGTGGCCACCTCTACTTTACAGATGAGGAGGCAGAGGGTCCTCACAAGGTGAGGGGAGCGCTGCCCGGCTCCCCCCTCCTGCCCCAGGGTCCTGCGGGGGTCCCTTCCCACCCCTGGGCTCCGGTACCCTCTTACACAGCACTCTCTTCGCACCCACCCACCTCTGTAGGCATGAGTGCTTCTACTGTGACAGCATCAGCCTAAGACACGTGACCATCCCCCTCACCTACTGAGGCCTTGGGAGAATTCAATTAAAAATTAGCATGAATGCATTTGAAAAAAAAAGGAGTCAGTCATCTGTCTCCTGCCAGAAGCCAGCACAGCCCCATTCTGCCCGCCCAGTATGCTGCCCAAGGTGGCCGCAGTCCTGATAGGGCTTCGTTTGAGGTCGACACCAAGGCCAAGGTGGCCGAGTCCATCCTCTCCGCGCCCACGTGCGTGGAGAGCCGCGCAGCCAGTCCCGTGGGTCGCTCTGACCTTTGGGGGTGACGTAGCGGGAAGCGCCCGCCGCCCCTCTCCTGGTCCCCCCGCACCTCCCCCCCTCCGGGCAGCCTCACCCCCCAAGATGGGCCAGGCCTCCAACTGCAGGGGGCCCGGTGCGGGGCCTGAGACACACTGCTTGTTCCCGGCTTTCTCACGGGTGTGTTCAGCATCACGACCCTCTCCCTTGTGAAGGGACCGACCCCTGAGGGGACCAGTGTCCGGGTCGTGGGCCTCCCCCAGCCCCATGGGGCCGCACGTCCCCCGGCCTCGGAACCGGGCCCCCAGATGAAGGGCCGGCTGGGGCCCAGGGCAGCGGGAAGGCCTCGGGGTTCCCAGGAAGCAGAGACTGTGGGCCGCTCTCCCCGGCTGTGGCCGGTCCTTGTCCTCACACAAGCCCCATTGCTGCGCCGTCCCCGCCGCGCCACCTGACAGATGGGACACTGACAAGACGACCGGGCAGGGAGACGCTCGCCTTTCGGTGCCAACACAAGCGGCCTTTATCCCGGCCGTAAATGGTCTCTGTGTCGAGGGAGCCCGTACCCAGCCCGGGCCTGAGCCCCCGGCGGCCAGCGGGGCGAAACTGGGTCCGTGGGGACAGATTCTACAACGGACGGCTGGTGGCATGTGGTGGCAAAGCAGCCCCACGGGGCCACAACGGGACGTTGTTCCGGCCTCACCTGGGCTGGTCTCTGCCCGCAGCCTCGCAGCCCCCGGGGGGAGGCCCTGGGAGGCCGAGGCCGGTGCCGGAGGCCGGGCCTGGGGAGAGGCCGGGCAGCTGCTGGTCTCCACACCCCGCCCCCCACCGAGTGCGGGCCGCAACGTGCCTACTGACCCTGGTGGCGTGTCACACCGTGAATGAGCCTTCTCTCCTGTGTCCCCCGCCAGGCGGGCAGGGGCCAGCACCCCCCGGTCAGGGCTGTGCCCAGGAGGGCTGGCCCGCGGGAGGCTGAGCCAGCCCCAGGGACCATCTCCCCTTGGCTTTTAGTGATATGGTACCAGCGCGTGCACGATCCAGGCCCCCAGAGCCCGCCTAGAGCACTCATAGCCATGCCAGCCCTGCGTTAGCTGCCCACGCGGGCAAAGCCTCCTCCTTGGCTGCCTGCCCACCCTCAGCCCTCACTCTGGGGCCCGAGGGTCCTGCCCCCGTGCCCATTTGACGGCCCCCTTGTATGTCTCGAAGGCTCCTTGCCTTTGCCGCGAGATGGGGCACACGTGATCTTGCCTCCGTGCATCCCCCGCTCCGGCCTCTTCTGGGCACAGTGCCTTTTCACACCCCTGAGCCCTTGCCTGTGCAGAGCCCCTCCCCCGGGATGCCCTGTGAATGTGCACAGCCCGGGGCTCGGGAACGCCCGGGGGCTGGGTCATCTGAACCATGACCAGCCTCCCTCTTCCGTCTTACTGTCAGAAGGGGTCCTAGAGAAGGTTCCGCAGTCCTGCCTACCTGTAGGCCCGGCTCCCCGCCAACAACCTGGAGACAGGCCCGTCCCCAGAGCTCATCCGGCCCCCATCTTCTGAGCCGTTCCCACAAAAGCCTTCCCCGGGGTACTCGGTCACCCTGCAGGGCCCCCTCACCAGCCAAGGTCACCTTAAAAACAGCCGCGGAGGGGTTTGCGGCAGCAGCAGACCCTGTTCGACTAATTCATTGGTAATGGCAAAATGATGCTTGAGTTCCCAAAAAAAAAAAAAAAAAAAAAACCCACTCTATTTCCTCATTAACATAATTGCAAACAGAACGAATCTTTCTTGATTTCATGTAAACAACAGCTTGAAATAGTTTATAATCCTTGCAGGTATCAAATTAAGTTTTTACTTATGGTCTGGAAATTAATTACCCTTACAGCGAGACAAATGTGAAAACTGTGTATTTTTGACAAGAAAATTAAGCAGCTATTGGGGAAATGTAACTTAATCGTCGCGGAGAAAATTGTTTATAAATTGGTCGCGTTGTTTGAACTCTCGCCTCTTCGACCCGGGGCTGGGTTAGTTGGTATGTGTGCGTTTGCCTAATTTGGAGCATTACTGGGGTAGCAGCAGAGGAAGGGACCAGAGGGGCCGAGAACAGGGCAGGGAGGAGGAAAGGAAGGAGAGAAGAGGGAATCCTTCCCCATGAAGGAACGGATGGCAGGGGAGGGACATGGGACCAGGATGCGTGGGTCAGCACCTCCTGGCAGATGAAACCTAAATGGAGCCCTGGACCCGGATGGGGAGGAAGCAGCTCTCTAGGTGACCAGGCAGCGGGAACAGCACGAGCAGCAAAGGCCCTGGGGCAGGAATGAGCCTGGAGCAGAAAGGAGGCGAGGGGGTGCAGGAGAGGAGCTCTCAGAGGCAGGCGGGGCCGCCCCCCGAGGGAGGTGGTTCTCGGATTCTGGGTGGCAGTCACCCAGTCTTCAGGGCACTGAATTTGAGCTGTTTACAGTTTTTCATCGTTATCTATTTTGTTGCTGCATACCTCCTCCTACACATTTTCCCCTCGTATTTGTGTTTTATTTTCTGGGAGTGAAATTTCTGGGTCAACATCAGGAGCATTAACGAGAATTTCTCAGTAGTCGGAGTTGTATAGGGTGGGAGTGAGTTCCCCGTCACGGGGGTGGCCAAGCAGAGGCCGGCCGACCACTTGGCAGGCTGTGTGCAGGGTCCCAGGGGCTGCATGGAGGCATGTGGCCAGGGAAGGGTGTGTCTTCCATGCCTGCCCTTCAGAGCTCCAGGGTTCCACCCAACACACACACACACCCCTGCGGCTCCTTTCCCCCTCCCCCGCCTTGGTCTGAACCTGGGCAGTGCCAGCAGTGGCCTGTCCCTGCTTTGGCCTCTCTGATGTTAAGTGCAGTCCGGGGACGTGGTGAGGAACAGCCAGAGTCGGGTATACTGTTGAGACAGAGCCCCCAGGACCCAAAGCCAGAGTGGTCATGCCCACTGGGCCGCGGCCTGTGGCGGAAGGCTGGCGGGGCAGGCGGGGGCGGGGCAAGGGCTTAGCATCCTCATGACGACTTTGGGCGCGTTACACGGCCTCTCTGTGCCTCAGTTTCCTCAGCCTGGAGAGGGAGCGTCTGCAGGGAGGCTCGAGGGCTGGGGACCTCCACGCTGCACACCCAGAGCTGTCACACGGCATCTACCAGTGACGATTGGCTACCACGATTTTCCCAGGGATGGAATAACCCAGCCAAGGCAGGCAGCAGGGGACGGGGTGGAGCCGGGTGGGAGGGGAGAGTTGGGCTTGGCGGGTGCTCAAGAGGCTCAGACCGTGGGACTGGGCGTGGAGGGCAGGATCACAGAGCCCACCCTGGCTGCCCACTCTGGAGAAGGTTCTGGAAGGGACGGGGGAGGCAGGGGGTCAGTGAGGTTCCCAGGGTGGGCACAGGCAACGAGGAGGGCGGGTGGCACAGAGCTGGTGAGAGGTGGAAGCAACGGCATTTGGTGAAGGGCGGGGATGGGGCCAGGCCATGCCGATGGTCAAGATGGGGTGGAGTTTGTTGGAGTCTGGTGGCAGGTTGGAGACCATTAGGCCCTGGCCGCGTCCAGCGCTCTGGAGCATGAGTTCCTCCACTCAACCGGCTGCTCCCAGAGTCTCAGGTGACAAGGCTCAGGGGGCGTGCTCCCACGCCCACCCCCACACTGCTGTCTCTGCAGCTCCCCGTCTTGCTGGTGGCCGTTGTATTAGCACAGGCTGACTTAGCAGGACACCACAGACCAGTGGCCTAAATAGGACATTGATTTCTTGTAGTTCTGGAGGTTGGAGGTCTGAGATCAAGGTGCCACCCATTCAGAGTCCGGAGAGGACTGGCTTCCTGGCTCGCAGATGACCATCCTCTCACTTGTGTCCTCTCATGGCCTCTTCTCTGTGCACAGAGGAGAGACAGAAAGCTCTGGTATCTCTCCTTCTTCTAAGGACACTAATCGTATGGGATCAGGGCCTCACCCTTAGGACCTCATTTAGCCTTCATAACCTCCCTAAAAGCCCCATCTCCAGATACAGTCACACTGAGGTTAGGGCTTCAACAGATGAATTTGGGCAGTGGACAGTTCAGTCCATGACACCTGTCCACTACCAGGGCACCCAAACATGGAGCCCAGTGTCACCCCAAGCTGCTCCCTCGCTGTCACCCATGTGAGGCCGAGGGGTGAGAAGCAGGAGGTTAGGGAGTTGAGTGTCCTTGCCCCTTAGGGCCACATCCACTGGCCAAGTCAGGGAAGCACAGCCCGTCCACACGGTGATGGGACCTGGGTCCAAGCAGCTCCTGGGCTCCACCACCTCCCTGGCAGCACACTGACCTCAGAAGGCCTGAGCCTCCGGCAGATGTGGGGTGTGGATGGAGCCTGCAGCAGGGTCCGAGTCTTTGTTTTGCACCAGTGGTCAGGGAAGGGGGAGGGCCGAGGAGGTCTTTGTGTTCTCACAGCTGGAGGTGAACTTGTCAATGTGGCGGGTACTTGTCATCTTGGTCCTATCTTCCCCTCCCCTGTAGCTGGCTGGGGACATTGAAGCCCCGGGCCCTCCCAGCCTGAGCCACACCTGTGTGGTCCTCACAGGAAATTCAGGGTGGTCTCCCACCTCGGCTGCTCTGAGGTGGACAGAGAGGGCCTGAGCCCAACCTGGCACCTCATAGGCACCCGGGAACAGGGCTACTGACCCCGGGCAAGCAGACCCACGTGCCAGAGCCTGCAGGTCTGGGTACTGACCGTCCATTGACCAGGATGTCCGCTGGGAAAGTGCTGGACATGCAAAGCCTGACTCACAGCCCAGACGTAGGGCCTGGTCTCTGGTTTACACCCAAAGTGTGGTGTAAACTCTGAAGTGAAGGTGTGTGTGGCCCTGCCCGCCCCACTCCAGGCCCTCCGCTGGCTGGAGCCTCCCACCCGCCCGGAGCGCTGGGGATACTCTGCCGACCTCCCTCGCAGCTGCCCTCCTGCGCCCGAAGAAGCCTGTCATCCACACGGCCCTCCAGGGTCCTTCCTTTTGATGAGGAAGCTCAGGCTTTGCTGGCAGAGGGAGGATGCCAGGTGAGGCCTCCCTAGACGGCCGCAGGTGCCCAGTATCCTACTTCCGACACGACATGGGCTTGGCCTCTCCCCTCTCAGTGGGGGCCACACCTCTGGGGAGCTGGGTCTGGTGGGGAGGCCCCTCCAGCACTGGGGACCTGGGGGTCAGGAGCTCTCAGCTCCTCCTTCCTAAGGCTCCCAACCCCCCAGAGAGGTGCAGTTACCCCCCACTAACGAGCCTTGTGAGATGGGTAGCTCACATCTCCCCTCCGAGCCTCCATTTTCCCATCTATAAAATGGGATGATGAGAGGCCCCAGCTCAGAAGGAGCAGGGGGTTCAATGAGACGGTACACATTTAGCTCTCCCGGGGGAGGGGTTCTTGCCATTATTGCTACAAAGGGGGTTCAGCTGGAGCTGGGGGGTGGCCCTGGGATCAGGGATCCAAGAGGTCAGCTGCACTGCTCTCTGGCCCTGGATAGGGAAGTGTGGAACGTTCTAGACTACCTAGTCTGCTGGGGAGGAGGGCAACAGGACAGTGGACTTGGCCCCTGGCCCAGGTCCTGTCCCTCTCCCTGTTTCTGGCCGGCAGGGCTGGGGGCACCAGTGCAGCCTCCCAGGCTTGTCAACATTAACTGTCATCCCTGGTGCCAGCCTCAGTCACAGGTGGCCAGATACTGGCCACGCCATGGCAGGGCGTGTTTACCCCCAGCCGAACCACCCCTCCGGGGCTCAGGGCCTTGTCTCGGCACTCTCTCATGATGGTCTGCCCTTTGGGGCAAAGCCAGCCCAGCGCCCCCGGGGTACCCAAGAAGTGGGGACACACACCAAGGCACGAATGGTGACAGGCCTGCCAGAAGCTAATTTCCCAAGGCAACTCCCAGGGTGGCTCTCACCAGGGGACAGAGGGGTACCAGGTGCTTCTTCCATGGCCACGTCAGAGACCCCAGGTCCAGAAAGTAGAGGATCACAGGGGGAGGGGAGCCGGGGGAGGGTCGTCTACCCAGGACCATGGGCTGGGAGGGGTGAAGCCACTGCTGACTCCCCAACCCCTTGCCCTGCAGGCCGGGGAGCCACTGTTCACCCCAAGCCACCTCGTCGTGCCCCCAGCAGCAGGGCCCAGGGAGTCCATGGCCCTCCCAGTGGACCCTCAACATCGCCTGTGTCGGGCCAGGCTGCCCATGCCCCCTGGCTGGAAGGCAGGCTGGACGACACACTGGCTTGACTGTCCAGGGGCCACACCTAGGTCCCCACCTGGCCTCCTAGCATTTACGGAGCCCACCCAGACCATCCTGCCCTGGCCACTCCTTACAAGCAGGAGGCAGGCGGGCAGCGCAGGTCCCAGTGCGAGCTGGACGTCGGGGCGTCTGCCAGCGTGGCACCCGAGAGCCTAAAGACTGAGAAGGGACACAGCCAGCGGGGCCTTGAGCAGCTCTGGACCCCAGCCCGGGCCCCACGCCAGGCACACCAGGACCAACGCGGCCGTGCAGGATTCTGGGGTTGTCCGAATGTGCTGCCGGGACTCGCCCCGAGTCCAGGACAGAGGAATAAACAGCGTCCGCGAGTCCGCCAGGGCCTCCGAGGGGCCGCGCTAGCCTGCACTGTGCTGGGGCTTGGCTAGGGAAGGACGCTCCTGGCCGCGTGTCAGCCCGAGCCCGGGCGGGGATGAGCAGGGATGGGGGCCTGGCCTGCAAGCCCTGAAGGCAGGGCCAGCGGAGGGGAGCCCACTGTGAGTTTGGGGGGCTGTTTGCAGAGGTTTCGTGGTGTATATGAAAGGACATCCTCAAGCCAGATGGGGTTGTCGTGTCCCCCAGACCCTGGAGAACCCCCCTTCGTCCCCAGGAACTCTTGAGGTGCCCCTGTGCTCTGCTTGGGGGCTGGAGCTGGCGTGCCCCCTCCCACCCGTACCCGCAGTGCTGATCCCAGGCAGGGCTGAAGAAGGGTGGGCGTGTTGGGGGAGGGTCTGTGCACTGGGGAGGGGGTTCAGAGAGCCCGCAGGGGCTGGGACACACAAGCCTGGGCCTGCGCCCTCTGCAGCCCTGCTTCCTGCCCTGGCCTGCCCGCTGCGCAGCTCAGGGGCCGGTACCCTCCCGCAGCCTGCCCCCTGAATGCCCAGGGCTGTCGCTTGCCCAGACGTGCCCAGGGAGCTCCTGGGGCCCTTCTTTCTCCTGTCCTCTGGGCCACGGTCACCGTTCCTCTCCCAGCTTCTCTCCTCCCCTCTCACCGCCCCCCCCCAGTTTGGCCTCACCAGCTCCCACCCGGCTGCCCCTATAGACTCATGCGCACAGGTGCTCAGGACGCCCCATGCAGCCACTGGCTTTGGCCACTGATCCCACAGCCCCAAGGTCCGTGGAGTTTGGCCCAACCTGGGCGGGGCCGGCCACCAGGTTCACCTGCTCCAGCCACTTGGCGGGTCCCATTCACACCGAGCCCCAAGCCAGCACATGGTGGTAGCCCCTCGTGCCAGGCAGGGCCGAAAGGAGATGAAGGCCAAGGGGGAGGAGGAAGGGAGCTAGTGTGAGGTCCACTGCGGACAGGTGTGTGCCCTGGGCTGTGGGCAGGACCAGGAGCGGCTTTTGCATCTTAAATTTGGAGTTTACAGTGGTCTCTCAGTTCTCCACGGCGGCCAGCAGAAGATGTCGGGGGGAAGGGTATCCCGTTCCAGGGACCACAAAAACCCCAACTCGCAGGTGCTGAGCACTGGATCGCTACCTGCCGTACAGGTGCTCAGCCCCGCACGCAGGCCTCCCCTGACGTCACTTCACAGGAGGGGCTGAGGCTCCAGCGTCCGGTCCCAGCATTCTTGGTGGTGGCGTGCAGCTGAGGTTTGAACCCAGGCCATCTGGTCAAACCCCTCTGTTTAGTGGGATACTGACACCCGGAGCAGAAAGGACGTTTGCTGGGTGGTGCTGGGCGAGGGGGAGGAAGCTGGTGGAGGGGGCACCTCTGACCCGAGACTAGGTGTCGGAGAGGCGCACGCTCACCCCAGGGGCCTTCGTAGGTTTATCACGACCCCTGACCCAAGCGTCCGGGCTATTTTTTTTTTTTTTTTTTGGCTGTGTTGGGTCTTCATTTCTGTGCGAGGGCTTTTCTCTAGTTGCGGCAAGCGGGGGCCACTCTTCATCGCGGTGCGCGGGCCTCTCACTGTCGCGGCCTCTCTTGTTGCGGAGCACAGGCTCCAGACGTGCAGGCTCAGTAGTTGTGGCTCACGGGCCCAGTTGCTCCACGGCATGTGGGATCTTCCCAGACCAGGGCTCGAACCCTTGTCCCCTGCATTGGCAGGCAGATTCTCAACCACTGCGCCACCAGGGAAGCCCTGGGCTATTTTTAACTTGACAAAATGGCTCCAGATCTCATACGGAAGAACAGAGATGAAAATAGCTGTGATGTTCCTGGGAAAAAAGAACCGATGAATGGGTGGTCCTGCCTGATGCTGAGGAGCAGGCCACGCCCTTTGATGGTTCACAGCCTTGGACCAGGGAAGACCAGCCTCGCAGGCCGAGGCCCCTGGTGTTCACCTGTGCCAGGTGCGAGCGGCTGAGCTCACGGACTCTGCCCCACTGCTCTGCCCATTCTACATTCGAGGAGACTGAGGCCCACGGCCACGCAGCTGCTAAGCGGCAGGAATGGCCTTGGTCCCCAGGCCACCTGGCTTCACCTGCAACATGGGATAACGCTTCTGATAGGGGAGAGGCAGCAGTGTCACAAACCAGATGGGACACTTATGACACCGGCCATTTAGGGAAAAAAACTAAGGTAGTGTGTCACTGCCAGCAGCCAGCAAAGTGCCATAGTGATAAGGTCATCGATGTGAAATTGAAACCATTTATAAAAAGCAATACTGAGCAGAGTGTGTGAGTAGCCAGCAATCCTTGGGCGATGAGTTCCTGCCCTGGGGCAGCAGGCGGAGGTGCCCCCTGGCCTCACTGGTTGAGGCTGAGAGCCAGAAGTGGGGAGCAAAGTCTGCAGCACCCCCCCACCCGGGCCCTCCGGACAGCAGGCTTGGAGAAAACTTTAGCTAGCAATGGAGAGCCACAGTTTTTGGTATTAAAGTCTCCCAAATCTATGAGAAAAGCACTCAGAGTAGGCCAAAAAAAAAAAAAACTGGAAAGACAGTCCACAGAAGAAGGGCCTCAAAGACTGAAAAGATTCCTCACTCCATCTGTCCTCTAAGACAGGGCCCATCAACCACAGCCTGCAGGTCTGATCCAGCCCTCGGCCTGTTTTTGTCAATAAAGTTTTATTAGAACACAGCCACGCCCACTGGTGTGTGCTCTGTCTCTGGCTGCTCTCATGCTGCCACGCAGAGTTGAGGAGTTGCGGCAGAGACCACATGGTCCTGGACCTGAAATCCTTCCCACCTGGCCCTCCTTGGGGACGTTGACAGCCTCACTCTCAGAACTTAAATGGAGAGATGCAAGATGGGCCAAAATGGATGTGAACATAGGCCGTTGGTGCTGGGGGAGCGGAGGTGGAAGGTCTGTTAACTGGCTGGCCCTTCCTCTTCCGGAAAGCGCTCTGCTGAGACCCATCAAGAGGGTTACAAGCTGTTCCTCTCCCGTGACCCTGGACTCCTCCTCCCAGGACCCCATCCCTCGAGAACAAATCAGTGTCTCCGCAGAGTCCTGCCCAAGCAAGTTAATCACAGCCTTCTTCATGGTGGTGAGAGATCGGAAACAGACCGCATAGCGGGCGTTCGCAGGATGCTTGGTTCTGATCATGCGCATTAGGGACAGTAGGCAGCTTGCAGAGACCCCGGAAAACGTCCAGGGTACATAGTGACTCGGGGCCGGACAGGGCACGGCGTGATCCCACCCTGGTTAGGGCAATGTGTGTGCGTAAAATACCACCTCGTGGAAAACACAGCAAAACATTACCACCGTCATCTCTGGAGGGTGGACTTCGAGATGAGTTTTTAAAGAGATTTTTCTGTATTTTCCAGAATTTTCTGTAACGAGCGGTTCTTGCTTTTGTGATTGGGAAGAGTGAACATTAATGTGAAGGGAGGGAGGGAGACTTGGGGGGGCTCCCAGCGAAAGGAAGGGCTCTGACCCCTCTGGCCTCGCCGCCATGTGGGCTCAACTCTGCCCGTCCCACACTGTGGCCACGTCAGGTCACCGTGTACAGCAAAGCCTGGCTGCCCCGTCCAGGAAGGGCGAGTGACCCCGCGCTGGGCCATGGGGACCCGGGACCCAGCCTCGCCCCAGCTGGGCTGAGCGGCCAAGCACCGGGTGACCCGTCTGTTCTGCCCACTGAGCAGTGTCGCCGTGTGCCGTCGGGGCCACCTGGGGCTTTCTCTGGGGGCTGCAGCCCGCACCGCCACCCCCGGCTGGGGCGGGATGGTGCCCCCCAGGCTCACCCTGCCCTGACCTCTCCCCCTCCCCCTCCCCCTCCTCCCCACCCACCCCTCCCCGGCGCCCCGTCACTCCCTCCGTGGGCCTCCTCGGGGCCCTGCCCCACTACATCCAGGCTCAGGGTCTGCTGGCGGGTAGGACCCACCTTCCTGCAAGGAGGCTGATACCCTCCTAGAAACGGGGCCCAGAGCCCCCTCCAAGGCCTCCTGCACCACCTGCCCCAGGAGATGGGCTGGAGGTGGTGGACGTGGCCACGGTGGCCGGGAGGGCGGGGAGAGTCTGGGCTCTCACGAAGGCGCCGTTTCCCTGTCACAGAATGAAGTAAATGGGACAATTAAGGGGGGCAGTTTTTAAATTGCCGCTTTAACCCATTTGGAAGCCTGCTAATTATTCTCTTGGGGATAGAAATGCAGGTTCATTATTATAATGAGCTTTGGGCAAAATATTTCATCGAGTCTGACAAGCTGCAGCGACTCCTTAGGAAAGTGCTTCGAGATCGCTCGAAGGGGCCTCCCCCCGCCCCCGACTCGGAGCTCATTGCCCGTCCGGTCCCTGTGCTGTGGGCGTGCTGTTTTAATTCGCTTATGAAAAGCCCGCTTTGATGTCCCGGACCAGATAAGGACCGCGGGCCGCAAGCTGACGGCCGAGCGGGTCTGCGGCCTCCGGGACCCCAGCCAAGGCGCTGCCATGAGGTAACTGCACAAACAGTCCTGCCTGAAAAAATATGCTTTTGTTTCACTAATAAATCTCTTCTTGGAACGCTCCCCGCCGGCTCTGGGCTGTCCTGGGCCGCGCTGCCTTGGGCCTTCCTGCTGGGCGCGGTGCGGCCACTCGGGACTGGACGGGACTGGGACGGGACCGGGATGGGGCCGTGGCGGGCGCAGGGGCGCGGGGAGCTCCGGCCTCTCCCCGCCCCTCCCCCACCCCTCCTTCCGCCTCCTCCCCTCCCCCAGCCCTCCCCCCTCCACTCCCCCTCCCGCTCCTCCCTCACTTCCGGGCGCTGGCCTCCAGACCTCTCTCTGCCCCTTTCCCTCCTAGTCCTTGGGGGGTACCCGGCCTGGGGTGGGGCACACCAGGATGGCAGCCACTCCGCCCCTCAGACAGTCCTGTCCGTGCCACCCCCTGCTGTCCTGCGGCCTGGGAGACAGGGGGTGGCCCTGCCCTCCGAGCCCGGAAGGCAGCTCAGCCTGGTCTGCCCAGGGCAACGAGATCCCGCTTTGTGGAGAAGCGGCCAGCGCAGCTCCTGAGCCATCTCGGCCGTGGGGAGCCCGAGACAGGCCCCCTGCCCACCCCAGGCGACCCCGGAGCCTGCCCCCAGGGGACGTGCGGGGCCCGGCGGTGTCCCTGCGCAGTGGCCGGCAGTGGTTGTGGCACCTCTGGGCCTGGCTCCTCCCCCACGCTCTTGTCACCCCCTCTGGGCCCCCTTCCCCAACCTCAGGGGCGTTCCTCAGCCCCGACTCTGCCTGGCCACCGCCCACTGCCCTCCTCCGCCCTGGACATATCTTCACCTCCCCCACTCTCACCTCTGCCCCAGGCCACGTGGCCCCTGGCACCTCACTCCCTTCACCTGTCCCGCCAGCCTCCCCTCCCCCCCACCCCCCGCGCCCGACCAGCAGCCCCTGTGATCTCTCCTGGCAGTGGCATGAGCGGGGGTTAGAGCAGAGGTTAGAGCAGAGGAAGCCTCCGGACCCTTGCCCTCCCTGCTGCGAGGCCCCGGGCACCCCACGGGGCCCCTCTAAGCCCCGGATTCCACACGCGTAAGGAGGAGACAGGGACTCCAGCTCCGGGACCATGGCCAGGATTACCTGCAGCCCCGTCTGTTGAGCACCTGGCCTGACGCCCGGCACGTGGCGAGGTGGAAGCTCTCGCTTCCCGCCCCCTCTTGTGGGCACCGCTGTGGGCACCGCTGTGGGTTCGTCTTCCCCGCCTGCTGCCAAGCGCCAGACCAAGATTTAACACCATCTGCTCCGGGCATCAAAAGTCTGGTGGGTGCAGCTCAGAGTGAAGGCATCTGGGCTGACACGGCACCCACCCCCCACGGCACCCACCCAAGCCCCTACCGTGTCCCAGACGGCGGACGGGTGCCGGAGGTGCTGCAGGGACGAGACGGCACTCCTGGCATCATGGAGCTGCCCCCGGTCAAAAATACACCACGTAATTACAGACCTGGATAATTACCGGGCAGGAACAGAGCAGGGTACTGTGACGGAGGGGAGCCAGGGTGGTCAGGGAAGACCTCCGTGGGAGGGGCAACTGAAAATAGCACTCGGAGTTGCTATTAATAGGCTTCAGTGTGAAGCCGTCCAGAGGAGAAAACAAAAAAAGGACCCTAGTGTCTCCATAGATGACTATCGTTCATGTTTTTTCAATGGAAGTGTTGAGATAGATGAATAGCTATTTTAGTTCTATTTGAATTTCCAGAAAATTCGGACATTACAGAAAGGTTGGGAAAGTGAAAACCCCCAGGACCTCCTCCCTTCCTCCTAAGGGTATCCCTTGTTATCCCAGAAATACCCATCATTAGTGTTAGGGGAGCAGCATTCCAGACATTGCTCTGCACCTCGCGTACGGAAAAGGATGGATGAATGAACAGGCAGATGGATATGTGATTGTGGGATGAGGGGGGTGATGGATGGATGGATGGGTGGATGGATGGATGGATGGATGAATGAACAGACGGATGGATGTGTGGTTGGGAAATGGATGGATGGATGGTTGGGTAGGCAGATGGATGGAAAAATAGACACACCATCCGAAACTATTACGAATATGGTAATGCTACTTTTGATTTATTCATTTTTCTCAACAAACAAAAGATAGAAAAACAAAGTGAAATAGAAAAATTGTTAAATTCAGATAAACATTTCTTCACCAAAGGAGAAGTTCATTTCTAAATGTCACTTTCACGTCAAGGGAAAAAATATTATACAGTGTGGGAAGTTGGAGTCATTGTGGGGTTTTGTGGTCCTCTTTCAGCTTCGCGCGGTATTGAATGATGCTGCAATCCTGCCCACCATCCTTCCTGCCTCCCAGTACGTGTTAGTCATATTGTTACCGTGGCGTTGGGCCGGATCTCTAACTTTTGTGTGCCGTTCGTTCTGTCAGGGTATCTTGGTTCTATATTAGGGTGGAGCTGGGACTCACCATGATCTTTCCACCAAGTGCCCATTCCTCAGTTCTTTATTTTGATTTTGATTAATCTCCTGATTGGTTGGATTTCTTCCTCAAGTAACTGATTTGAGAAGGTCCCACACTCCCTGCCTGCTTCACCAATGTCCTTCTTCTCTTGTATTGTCTGCCTTCACTATCTCCTCCAAGTGGTGTCCCATCTCTCAACCCCCCTGTGTCCTGGTCACATTCCCCTTGGAACCTTCCCTCCGCCTGCTCCAACCTGGATTTTTTTCCCCAAGGCCTCCTGCCTAGCTTCCTTCTGGAACTCACCTGTATGACTATCCTAGGTTGGATTTACTGCTCCCCAGATCTCGTGTCTTCTTTGTTGTTTACTTCCTCTGTTTCTTGGGAAAACCTCCAGTGCCTTCCTAACAAGAAGTGTGTAGAAGGTAAGCGTTGAGTCCTCACGCATCTGAAAACGTCTTTCTTCAACCATTATGCCCTGCAGATAGTTTAACTGGGTATAGAATTTCCAGTTTTCCTTCAGAAAGCAATTTCCCTTCAGAATTTTGAAGACCTTGTCCTGTGATGTTCTAGCGTCCAGACTTGCTCTTGAGAAGTCCACGCCTGCTTTATTCTCATGCCTTTGTAGGTGGTCTTTATTTTTTTTTTTTTTCCTAGAAGTTTTCAGTCTCTATACTCTAGCCTCGGGGTCTGAGTTCCAGGCAAGTTTCCTTTGTGGGTGACCTTGACCATTGATTGTGCTGGTCACATGCTGGGCCCTTTATAGACTTGAGTCCTTGAGCTCCAGAAAGTTCTCTTTATCATTTCTGATCATTTCCTTCACGCTATCATCTCTCTTTTCTCTAGAATTCCTTTTAATCAGATTGAAGACATTTCCGATGTAACTGCAGGGTCTCTTAACTTTTCTCTCTTTTCTATTTATAGGATTATGTCCTCGACTTTACCACTTCCAACTTCTATGACATTTTATTAGTGACCCTAGTTTGAGCATCCGCTGGCATTTTCTTGTTCTCTAACATGTGTGGTGGCATCCTGCACTTCCTTGATGGGTATGACAACAGTTCCTGGAATCTTTTTGGAGATTCCAGATACAACTTTATATCTTGAGATCTGCTTCGTTCCTTATCTGCAGAATGGCGGTAGGACGGTTCTGAGTCTCTGCCTGATGGTGGTTCTGAGAAATAAAAAGGTTGACTCGGGAAGGGCCTAGCAGGTGCGTGCACAGCTGTGGGGGCCCCTGATGCTGCAGGTTTGAACGGCCCCTCAAAGCCCTCACTGCTCAGCGTCCAGTAGTGGCTCAAACCTCACTCCCAGCAAACCAGCCCCAGAGCCTCTGCCCCAACACCACGTATGCCCACCCCATGCTCCTTTCTGGCCCCCGCACTGCCTTCCCTGCCCCTCTAAGTCATTCCCTCCTCAGGAAGCCCTCTTGGGCAACCATGCCCCTGTACCGTCACCTTTGCCCAATAGGCAAAGAAACCCAGAAACCTGATCCTGGCACCGACTTTCCATTTCAAGGAATAGAAACTCCCCTAAAACTTGCCTGCGCAAAGAAGGAAATGTGTTGACTCATTTAAAAAAAAGTCTCATGAAAGATCTAAGAGTAGCAGCTTCAGGTACGTCTAGATCCAGGGAACGAAGCTGCGGCAGTGGCGGCAGCCCGCTTCGGGTGCTTCTCCACCACGTGGCAAGTGGCTCTCAATAGCCCCAGACTTACATCCCCAAAGGTCACAGCTTGGTGCTTCCCAACACTTGCGGCCAGAGTCCCGTTGCCCGACCCTCACCGACCAGCATGCGTTGCAGGCCTTTCCAAGTGGGCTGCTCTCTCACCTGGGTTGTGCATGATTTCCAGGATTGGGGGTAGAAGGGAATGACACCCCTACGGTGCAGGGAGAATTCCCCCCTGAGGCTCTCCTGCCCAAGGAGGAACAGCGTGCCCACCTCTGCCGGCCAACAGTAGAGCTGAGGGGCTGAAATGTTCTGACTCAGCGAGCTCCGTGGGCAGAGGGAAGCCTGGTGGACGCGCAGAGAGTGTGGGCTGGCCCCACCTGGAGCAGCCTCCCCAGGACGGGCTGCAGACCAGGCACCCTGAGGGCTGCGCCGACGGGGAAGCCTGAAGGCCAGACGGTTCCCACCAGCAGAGAGACAGGGCCTCATATCCCAGGGAGAGTTGGGGGATCACGAATCTGGAAGCCCCTCCCAAGCTGCAGGGTCTCTGGAAAGTGGCCAGATTTTGCGAATAAAAGTGCAGGACTCCTGGGAATTCCCTGGCGGGCCAGTGGTTAGGACTCCGTGCTTTCACTCTGGTGGGCCCAGGTTCAGGCCCTGATCGGGGAACTAAGATCCCGCATGCCGCTCAGCACAGCCCCAAAAAAAAATGCAGGACACCTAAGATGTGTAATTTCTTTTAGTGTAGGTATATCCCAAATATTTATGCGCTATATTTAAACTATAAAAAATGTCATTGTTTACGTGTAATTCAGATTTTCAGATTTGCCTGGGCATCCTGTAGCCCACCCAGCGCTCTTACTCTTGAAGGTCCCAAATCCCTCCACGCCTTGGCCCCCTGCCTCTGGTGTGGGACCGGCCTCCTGGGACTAGAGCAGAGAGGAAAGGACGAGAGGCTGGAGCAGAGCTGCCTGCCGAGGCCCAGCACATGCCTGAATGAGCCTGAACCCCCTCCTTTCCCGCTCCTTCCCTCCCTCCCTTCTTCCTTCCTTCCCCCTCTCCCTCTATTCTTCCCCCCTCCTTCCCTCCCTCCTTCCCTCCCTCCCTCCCTTCCTTCTTCCTTCCTTCCCCCCTCCCTCTATTCTTCCCCCCTCCTTCCCTCCCCTCTTTCCCCTCTCCTTCCCTCCCCTCTTTCCCCCCTCCTTCCCTCCCTCCCTTCCTTCTTCCTTCCTTCCCCCCTCCCTCTATTCTTCCCCGTCCTTCCCTCCCTCCCTCCTTCTCTCCCTCCCTCCCTCCCTTCCTTCCCCCCCCTCTATTCTTCCCCCCTCCTTCCCTCCCTGTCTCCCTCCCTCCCTTCTTCCTTCCTTCCCTCTCCCTCTATTCTTCTCTCCTTCTCTCCCTCCCTCCCAGTGACCTGGGACCAGGGGGACGGTTCTGCTCCCAGCCACACCCTGACAGCAGGACCAGGGCCCTGCTTCTTGCTGCCTGCCCAGCTGGGCGTCACAGCAGCACACACCCCGCTGCCCTGTCTGCAGGAGCAGGGCCTGCTCTGGCCCATCAGAGCTAAGACCCCACACACACTCAGAAGGGTCCTGAGCCCCTGACCACAGAAGCCAGGGCACTGGGGGACTGTGTCCCAGGCCACAGTGATGGACTCACCACTGTTTACGTCACGGGCAGCTGCCCTTGGGCATCTGGCCCTCAGCTCGGCTTGGGGGCACGGCAAGAGCCAAGGCCCAGTCCCCCACGCAGGGGGCTCCTTGCTTGGTGGGCAAGCTGGCCACACAGGTGAGGGCTGCAGGGTGCCCAGTGTCCCAGAAGGGTCCAAAGGAGCAGAGAGTCCCAGGAGGGGGAAGCCACCTGAGCTGTGGGCACTCAGGGAGGGCTGCTGGAGGAGGTGGCCCTGAGGCCAGCCAGGGGCAGCAGGCCATACAGGGGGTGGTAAGAGGTCATTTGCAGCTGAGGAAACTGAGGCCTGGAGGGAGGGAAGGAAGGCACCCAGGGGCACAGGTCGTAGTGATGGGCGAGACGGTCTTGAATCCCAGACACCTTCCCCTGCAGCCTCTGCCCGGGGCGGAAGGGCATTTCCGGCAGACAGGAACAGCGTGTCTGAGGGCAGCGTTCCTTCCCAAAGAAGAGGGCCAGCCCCATCCCAAGGGGCGCCCCGCTTTCACTCTCCCTCCACATTCCTGTCTCCAGGCAGCGGCCAGAGGGACGTGTCAAACATAAACCAGACCACCGGCTCCTGCTCGAACCCCGAAGGCCCCCCTTCCCCCTGGAACGCAATCCAGGCGCCCCCCACGGCCCACGCCTGCCTCCCAGCCAACCTCACCTGCCTTCGCGGCTTCCCTCCTCCAGGCCCCTCGCCCGTGTGCGCAATGCCCTGGGGCCAGCCGGCCCGCTCGCCACCCCTGGGGACGCCGCCTGCACTCGCTCTTTCCTGCCCAACACGCCTTCCCCTCACTGCCTGCTGGTCTCGGCCCCCAGCACCCCAGTCCTTCATCACCACCTGACCCTAAAGCTGGGCTGGGTGTCACGGTCTGGCTCCACCACGGGAAGGGAAGCTTCGCCGAGGCAGGGCTGGTCTAGCGCCATCCCCACAGCGGCCCTGTGCCCAGGACAGAGCCCAGCGCAGAGTAAGTGCCCGGCGAGCTCTGTGTAGTGGCCTCACTGCCCGAATGATTTAGCCGTGAACACAGGTCAGGCCTAGCCGACCTCACTCTGTGTCACAGCAAGGGGGCAGGCAGGAGTTGGTGGGTATCTGTGCCTGGGACAGCTCGATGGGGACTCTGATGGCCCCATCAATGCCCAGAGCCCATTTCAAGGCCGTGTGGTCCCAGGAACCTGACCCCCGCCCAGCCCGCACCATGTGTCCCTGTGCATCGCACCTCAGGGAACCCGGGCTCCCCACTCTCGCTGGGGCCGAGCCCAGGCCCAGGTGCTGCCTCTTCTTCCCCCAAACCTGCCTCCCTTGGGTGTCTGCTCTCTTGACCAATGGCCCCAGTGCGCAATGTCCGCCAAAACCCTCAGGGTCAAACAGACTCACCCCGTTTGTCAACCTTGTACCTGGTCACCCAGCCCTGACAGCACCCCCATGCCTGCCCCACAATCCCTTTTGATCTGGGACCTTTCAGCCGCATGGAGTGTGTCCCCTGTCGAGAGAGGCAAAGACCCAAGAGATGAAGGAAGGGATGGAAAGCCAGCCGGCATCTTGATCCCGGGCTATTTTTAGCTGGTGGCAGGCTGTCACCCCAGAGGCCAGTGGCTGCGTCATAAATGCCTTTTGATCTTCTTGTTGTTGCCGTTGCCACAAGATACACAGGAGGCAGCTGCTAACTGCTTGTGGAGAGAATGAAGGCGGACACAGGGAATGGGGGCGGGGGGTGGGAGTAAATTAGGTAGGTGGGGGATGGATGGAGGATGGATGGATGGATGGAGGATGGGTGGATGGAGGATGGGTGAGTGGATGGAGGGATGGATGGAGGGAGGATGGGTAGATGGATGGGTGGGTGTTTGGATGGAGGAGGGGAGGATGGATGGAGGGATGGATGGAGGGAGGATAGATAGAGGATGGATGGAGGATGGATAGAGGATGGGTGGATGGATGGAGGATGGATGGAGGGATGGATGAATGGAGGGTGGGTAGATGGATGGGTGGGTGTTTGGCTGGAGGATGGGTGGAAGGATGGAGGGATGGATGGATGGGGGATGAGTAGATGGATGGATGCGTGTTTGGATGGATAGACAGATATTGGTAGGAAGGAAGGCTGGGTGGGTGGGTTTGTGGATGGATGGATGGAAGGGAGGGAGGAAACAAGCAAACTTGGATGAGTAGATAAAGCAAGGATTCATCGGTTAGGAACACGTGGGCCCCGAGCCCTCAAGGCTGGTAGCCCTTCTTCCTGTGCCATCTGCCTCTGGCCGCTGAGCGGACCCCTGAGCGGACCCCTGAGCCATCCTGCTAAGGCCTAGGTCTCGAGCCATTTTCCTTTGGGACTCTCGCCTGCTCACGAGCAGGGGCTCCATCTCTGCCTCCTGGCCCCACTGCTTCCGGGGCTGGCCCGGAGCTGGTGAGGACGTGTGTGCAGATGTCCATGCACACCCACATTCCTCCCTGGGGGCCCACGTGGGCCTTGTGGGTACCCACACAGGGATCCTCTGCACCCTGGGCTCAGGGATGGGGCTCTGTGGCCTCTCTGGGTTCCAAAGAGACACACTGGGGTCCCTTGGATGTCTCTGAGTCCGGCCTGTGGAGCCAGAGGAGGTCCGGGAGCCCTCCCCTCTCTGTGGGTCCAAATACCTGGTACCAGCTCAGGATCCCCAGCCAGGACCCTGCCACAGCCTTTGGGAATGGGGGCTGGAACCCCAAGAAAGGGCCCTCAAGACCTGCTTGAAAGTAGAGTCACTGCCACAGCACCCTCAGTCTCAGGCTGGAACAGGCAAACAGGAAGAGACCGTCCTGGAGGGCCCCTGCCCCCATGCCAGCAGAAAGGGAGGTGGGACGTGCTGGAGCCCCTGCTCGGGCGAGGGTCGGGGGAGAGAGGGGCCCCAGAGGCACTGGGCTGAGCGGCCCCGCTTCCTGCCAGACGCCCCCGAGCTCCTGGCTCTGAAGCCCCACCCTCAGCCTGGGGCGGGCTCAAGGGTCTCCGGGCTGTCTCCGACAGCTGCCTGTGCTGAAAAATTAACCCCCGCTGAGTCACCACACACCTGTCAGGGCAGGAGGGCGGGGGACCGGGCCAGCTGGACACGGTCCCTGGCAGGCGGGCTCGGGCGCTGGGGGCCCAAGTGCGCACATGGCTCTGGGTGAGGGCCGCCTGCCTGAGATGGACGCAGACAGCTGGCAGCCTGGGCTCGGGAGGGCGACAGCCCCCGAGGAAGTGGACGGCGGCGGGGGGCGAAGGCCTTCAGCCGGTCCAGTCTCAGCGTGTCCCCGTACTCCTCTCCCTGTGGGCGAGGCTGAAGGGCCCTATTCTGGGGACAGCAGCCGTCGTGTGTGTCGCTGAGGAGGGGTTAGCAGCCCCGTGTCCAGCGAGCTCCCACACAGGGCGCTGAAGTCCTACCACCGACGGCGGTGGCCAGGAGTCTGGGGATGCGGGTGGTGGGATGCAGGCTCTGGACAGCAGGCTGGCAACGGTGAAACAGGAGAGTAACACTCAGTGCTGGTGACGCCCCTCCCCCCACCGCCCCGTCAGGGGACAGTTTCCACGGCCTTCGGTGAAGATGGTGGGCCATCAGCACGGAGATGGCGCTCACCCTTTGGCCGCACTCGCCCCCTGGGGAATCTGTCCGCGAGCACTGGTGCCCCGGGTGTTGGGCTGGGCCTCCGGGCTGTGGGCTGTGCGCTGCGGTGGTCCTCTTAGCCGTGGAAAGCTGGGCCGTCCCTGCCGTCGCAGAGGGGACCGGCTCCCTCCCACTGAGGCAGGAGGGACTCCCTGGCGCGTGCCTCCCCGTCTACCGTGTACCCAGTACCTCCCAGTTTTACCTCTCGGCTTATCACATCTCTCCCCCAACTCCAAGATGCCAGCTGAGTGCTGACGGGGTCTGCCTGATACACACCCCAAGCCCCGGACCACACCACCGCCCACTCAGGGTCCCTCGAATGAATGAACGCTTGTCTGTGAGCCGCAGCCCCACCGGTGGCAGCAGGCTGCCCCTTGACCTCTGGAGGCCCCCCCAAACCTGGATGTCCCCAGCCCATGAGGACGTCCAGGCCCTAGGCTGCCGGAGCCCAGCAGCACCCCTGATGGCCCCGCACCTGCCCCCAGACACTGTGCCCTGGGCTGTGTCCCTGCCGGTGGCCGAGGCCATGGCTCCTGGCCAAGCCGGCTCTGCGCACACTTCCTTCCAAGGGTTAACCCACAAGCTCCTCACTGCACCAGCGCGTTTGCATTTCACATGAAAATGTTTTCGCAGCAGGCCCGAGGCCAGCATTTTTGTGGTCGCAGTCAGATGTTTTTAACTACATTGGACAGAACCCACGACGGCTCTTTCCGAGGCTTCAGCCAGTTTCTGAGCGCTACCTTGAACCCCTGTCGCACTGGGATGAGGGCCGTGTTGGTGCCCTCAGCCCCCCAGCTTTGTGCACACGGCGATGACCCCCGGATGAAGCTGCCCCGCAGAGGCAGCCGACCCGGCAGGTGGGGCCCCGTTTCCAGGAGGCGCAGAGGCAGGTCAGACCCTGAGCTGAGCCCGGGGCCGCCCTGCGCTCCAGCCGCCCGCCCCGTGGAAGGACGGGTCCCCAGTTTCAGTTCCTGCTGCCTTCAGAGGGCTCGGCCGGGGGTCCGTGGCTAGGAGGGCTCAGAGGATGGGTGCGGGTCACAGCCTGGGGCGTTAAGTCCGGGCTGTCCGAGCTCTGCAGAGCCTGGGTAGGAGGCAGGTGGCATAGACGCGATCAGGCCACCCTTCTCACTCAGGGCACCCGGCCTCTCGGCATGGCAAAGGTGAACACTGGACTTAAGGAAACCTCCAATCTTTAGAATTCTGCTCAGAATTCCAGCCGTGGATCCTGGATCCAGGGCCAGAGGAGTTTCAGAAAGCTCCCACAGAACCTCTCCCTTCCCACTCAGCACCCCTCCCCCCCCCCCGCCCCCGCCCCCGCCCCCGGGCTTTTGTGCAAACGATGCTCATTTGCATTTTAAAGGCCCTGAGAAGGCCTCCAGTCAAAGAACCTAATTTTGTTTAACCCAGCAGTTCCCAAACTACTGTCTACAAAACCGTTTTTCTTTTCTTCTGGCAGAATATGTATTAACATCTAAACCCACTATCTTGGCAGGGAAGCTGCGGGACCGTCCAAAGAAACAGTCACCCCCCTCCACGCTGTGGGAACCCAGCCTCTCGCGGGGGAGGGGGGGGCGGCCCAGGCAGGAAAAGCTTGTCCTCAACCCTTTTTTCCACCCAACATCCACACTCTGTGCACCCCCTCAGTGTGCACATCCCAGGGCCTCCAGAGTTCTCAGAAAAGCAAAAAGAGGCCTTTCTCAGGCAGAAAAGCCTGTGGCACATCGGAGCCAAACGCTGGGGGCCGTCACAGGACATTGCCGCTCTGGGCGAGGGGCCCAGAAAATGCCCCCATTGTCCCCTGTCCCACACCAGACCCCCTGTGCCCACCCCCCGCACACACATGCACACACAGCTCCGGGGCCGGATCTACCCCCCGGGATGCGCCTACCCCGCCTCCAGTCGTTGCCAGCCCAGCTGCTGAGCCCCCCGGCCCACCTGTCGGGCCCACAGGTCCCGGCACCAGCTGCCCAGAGCCCCCAGCCCCAGTCTGCTGACCCAGGCCCTCCCCTGGCCCGGGCCAGGCTCCGCTCTCAGCTGCCGGCGTGGCCCCCTCCACACCCTCCCCGACAGGTGTTCCCACAACTGCTGGGGAGACAGCCTGGCCTTGCTGCTCCTCCAACCGCCCCGGCAGAACTGGGGGGGGGGGGCCGGGACGGGGGTGCAAAACACTTGCCCCGCGGGAAGGCAGGTGGCCTGAGAGGTCTGGCCCGGCGTCCAGCACAGTCGCCAGCCCCTGCCCCAGCCCCGCAGGACTCCCACCTCCTTAAGCTCGCGGTTCCAGCCTGGACGGGGCCAGGCCACTCCCACCCCTTTGAAAAGTCCAACCAGAATTATTCCCCCAGGGAGAATTCCCCCAGGGGTGTCCCCGCCTGGCCCTCACTCACTCATCCATTCATTCAACAAACATTCACTGCACACTCCCGTGCCCCAGGGGTCAGTGGTGGCCTAGATCGCAGAGGTCCCGGCTCCCAAGGGGCTGTCATCTGTTGGGGAGGACAGACAGTAATCAAGGAAACAAGCAAACAAACAAAAACAAGATAAGTTCGTGGTGATAATAAGTTCCACGAAAGAAAGAACTTGGGGGCCATGATGAGGGCCCTTAAAGGGGCCGGGATGGCGTCCCTGAGGGGCTGAGACCCAGTGGCGAGGAGGAGCCAGCCTTGCGAAGACCAGGCAGAGGGAACGGCAGGTGCAAAGCCACGGGTAGGAATGAGGCTTTCCCAGAGAGGCCCCAGACCCTGTCCTCCAGGCTCCTTTTAGAATGGACTTCTCTCCAGCCTAACTCTGCCCATCTTTCCTGAGCGCCAGCCAGGTGGCCCACACAGGGCTCCTGCTGTGGACTATGGGGTGCACGGCCCAGAGGTGCGCAGGGTATGCGTCATGTGGGACCCACAGAGGCTCAGGACACGGTACTCCGTGAAGGCATTTGACAGGGCTCCCGTGAAGCATCCCAGCCTTCTCTCGCCTGAACCCTGGTGCTCTGTCCCCCGAAAGGCCCGAGAGCTCATCTGAATGCCAATCTATATCCATGGGTTGGTTCAGCTTGGGAACACCTGAGCCCATGTACCTCCTGATCCTGGGGATCCCTGGCTCCCATCAACCTTAGCTCTTTGGCTGCCTCTCGTCCGTCTGCCCACACTCTGTGCACCTGTCTGTCCATCCCTTCCAACCGTTCCATGCCAAGGTCACCTCCCATTGGTGCAAGAAACATGGCTGAGTCTGGAAGGATCTGCCTGAGTGTCCGAGTTACAGTAAAAATCAGATCAGTTCCATGGGGATCCTCTGGGTGCCTACTGTGTGACTGGCCGTGAGTTGGGGTGGGGGGGTGGGGAGACGGTGAAAGGATGGAGACAAAACAGAGCAAACCAGAGTACAAGTGAGGCCAGGCAAAGTGGGCATGAGCCCCACCCAACCCTGCCCCTGGGCAGGCTGGGAACTTGGGAATGGGAGACACACACCCGAACCCATCAACCCACAAATGAGAGTATAAGTCCAGTTGAAAACACACCAAGGGACTTCCCTGGTGGTCTAGTGGTTAAGACTCTGTGCTTCCACTACAGGGGCACGGGTTCAATCCCTGGTCAGGGAACTAAGATCCCGCAAGCCATGAGGTGTGGCCAAAAAAAAAAAGAAAAGAAAACACACAAAAAACAGGGGCCAGATACCAGATCATGTGAGCTAGAGCATTGCTTGACTTCCTAAGGTCGACCTGTCCTTGCATTCCTGGTATATACATGATCTTGACTCTCTTAGGCTGCTGAATTCCATCTACTACTTTACAGTTTAGGATTTGGGCATCTGTGTTTATAACTGGCTTTGACCTAGAATTTTCTTATATTTCCTTACCCAGTTTTGGTGCCTGGTTTTATCTAATAAGATAAGGTGGGCAATGTCCCATCTTTGCCTATAACTGGAACACTTTGTGTGGGATCGATGTTATCTGCTTCTTGAAAACATTGTAGAAATAGCTCAAAAAACTTAGAACCTTCGGGAGGAGGGTAGGTGACTATCATTTCAATTTCCCCAATGGGTTTTTGTTTATTAGGATTTTTCTATTTCATAAGCCACTTTGGACAATTTTTCCTTGAAAATTATTTATCATGTTGAGTTTTTAGTTTTATGGACATAAAATAATATATCATAATAACATAATTATTCAATTCACTCTGCATGTGTAGTTATTACTCCCTTTTCATTCCTAATTCTTTGTTACTTTACTTGCTTAACGTTAATCTATTTTCTTGACGCTTCAAAAAAACAGTAGTTGGTTTTGTCGATCAATTTTATTTTCAAAAAATTTTTCTTTATTTTGTTAATGTCTTCCTTTATCCTTTCTTGTTCTTTCTTTGTATTTATTTTGGTGTTCTTTTTCTAGCCTCTTGAGTTGAAAGCTTAGCCCATTTGTTTTCAAACTTCCTGGTTTTTAAAAACTGCTATAAATATTCCTCTGAATACCCTTTTGGCAGCATCCCACAGATTTTGATATGTTATACTTTCATTGTGAATCTCTTTTAAATAAATTTAATTTCCATTTTATTTTCTCTTTAACCAAAGAATTATTCAGAAATATATATTTTTTTAACTTCCAGTGTATCAGTTTTGTTGCTCTCTTTTTGTTACTAACTTGCAATTTTATTTTAAGGTATAGACTTTTTCAAATGTATTGACTTTTCTTTTAGGGCCTAATAAGATCATTTTTGTGAACTTTCCGTGTACATGTGGAGGCAGCGGAGCCTTTTCTGTTAGTTGAGTCACTCACTTCCTCTACATCCTTATTTTGTTTGTTCATTTTTCCCACTGTGATATGTCAGCTTCTGAGAGATAGGTGCATAATTGCCAATGATATTGTGGATTTCTTGGTTTCTTGGTTTAGTTTGATTTTTTTTCTGTTCTGCACTCTGGGCCCTTAAAGTCCGGGCACATGTGTGTCCTTCCCTCAGGTGTGTGCAGTGGCTCCCCTCCCTCCCTCTGCTTCTTCTCTCCTTTTGGAACGCCTCTCCATCAGTTCTGGAGCCTCCAGCCTCCACATTCCCCCGCCTTTCTTTCATCCCTTACTTTTCTCTTTCTGACTGTACGATGTCATGAGTGATCCCACTGGCTTGGCCTCCACTCACTGCTCCCCCATCTGCTGGCCTGTCCTGCTCGTCGGCCAGTCTCTGGAGGCTTCTCTGGCCATCACAGCAATCAGGTCTTTGACCTCCACTCCTTTTGCTGGCACCCCTTTGTATCTCTCTAAGGATGTTGGATCTAATCTGAAGCTCCCTCTTCAGGCATGAGTTCACCCCGTGGTGAGGCTGCTGTCCCACGGGGGTGGGATCCGGCTCCTCAAGTGTTTGGGCTCTCACGCATCTCGGGAGGGAGACCCTGTGGTTCAGGCAGTGGTTACCAGGTGAGCGCTGGAGCCCGGCGCTTCCTCCAACTCCCAGCTGTATACTAGGTGCAGAGGACATGGCTCGTGCAGGGCAGGAGTGTGGCAAGTGAGGACGGAAAGGGGACCGAGGGCCTGGCAGGGCGAGGCAGGGGGAGCCCGGTGAGAACCCTGCACCCTGGGTCTTCACGCCAGCCCAGGGGAAGCTCTGGCCAGGTTTCAGGGGGTGGGTGGGGGTGGCGGTCGCTGTGTGATCTGAATTGTTGCTCTGGCTGCAGGGGGCAGGGCGCCTGGGGGCTGGCCAGGTGGGCTCAGATGGGATGGGAGGTCATCGGGCCTGAGCCAGAGCAAAGGAGAGCAGGTGGAGAGCCCGGGGGACACCGAGGAGGAGTGGCCTGTGGAAGAGCCCCTCAAGGGCAGGATCACACAGACTCCCCGCCACGACCCCAGTCACCAACAGTGTCCTCTGCCCTTACTATAGCTCTAGACCATTCATGGTGGCTCCCGGAACTTTGAGGTAGGTCCTGGTATCGTCCCCCTGGAAGTCCTCATGGCTGCTCGGAGGCACTGCCCTCTTGCCCCTGAGATTAAGGAATCTCTTCCCCCTTACCTGCCTGGTCCTTGAGGTGTCCCCTTAAAGGGCACTTCCCCCAGGAGACCCCAGTTATCCTGCACTGGAACCGTGTCCCTGCTCTACAAGCTCGTATGAGCATGGTGCTCACATAACAGCCCCAAGATGTCCCTGTCCTAGTCCCCGGCACCTGTGAACATGTGACCTCCCATTGCAAAGGGGACTTAGCGGATGCAATTAAGTGAAGGCTCCTGAGGTGGGGGAATCACCCTGGTTGATCCAGGTGGGCCCAATGTCATGGCAGGGGTCCTTATAAGAGGGAGACTGGAGGTTCAGAGTCAGAGGAGGGGCTGGGATGACAGACGCAGAGGTCAGAGAGGAGAAAAGATGCCACATGCTGCTTTGAAAGTAGAGGCAGGGGCCACGAGCCAAGGATGCAGTAACCTCTAGAAGCTGCAAAAGGCCAGGAAACAGATTCTCTCCTGGAGCCTCTTCAAGGAATGCAGGCCTCGTGACACCTTGATTTTTGCCCAGTAAGTCTCCTGACCTCCAGAGCTGTAAGAGAATAAATGTGTCTACTGCTAGGTTCGTGGTAACTTGTTACAGTAGCAATGAGACACTGATACAAGCCCCAATTCCGTGCTGGGCCCTGGGGTACAGCAGTGGACAAGATGGACCAGACCCCGCCCTCATGGGGGTTACCCTCTAGGAGGAAGGAGTGGGGACTTATACAGCACTGTATGTCAATTATATCTCAACAGAACTGGGAAAAGAAAAAAAAGGAAAAATACCATGCCGAGTGCTATAAATAGAGCTGAAGGGACACAGAACAGGGGTTGTGACCCCACCTAGGAAGTTAGCAAAGGCATCTGAGGAAGCGCCCTGTGATCTGCACACAAAGCATGAGTGGAAATTAGCTCGGCTAAGCAGAGAGATGGAGAGAGCCTTCCAGACAGGGGGCTGCACATGCAAAGGCCCCAAGGCAGGAAGGAACAGGCCTGCTTTGTGTATCTGAGAGGACGTAGAGGGTTGAGCACAGACCAAGGGAGTGAGTGGGGTGAGGGAGGGTGAAGAGCTGGACAGGGCTAGATCAAGGAAGGGGCACTCAGGGTGAGGACAGTGGGGCACCCCAAAGGACATTAGGCAACGGAGCCATATGAAAAATGTTGCATTTGTAACATCACTCTGAAATTCAAGAGGATAATGTAATCATTAAGCCAGAACAGGATGCTATGAAAAAGAAACAGTTAGATAACCAGAAAGAGCTCTTGGAAATGTAAAATATGCTACTGAATTAAAAACAAAAAAAACAAAAAAAAAAAAAACAGTAAAAGATTGAAGTCAGTCTCCCAGAATGTAGAAGAAAGACAGAGAGATGGAAAATAGGAGAGAACAGCCAAGAAGCATGGAGACTTGGTCCAAGGAGACTCAACATCCAACTACTCGACATTCCAGGAAGGGAGATGAGAGACAGCTGAGGAGAGGAAAGGTCAATTGAAGGGAGAGCCCACCGAGAACCTGGACTAAAAGGGCAGCCACCATGTCCTCGTGTCCTTCCAGAACCTTCCCAAAGAACTAACAGGTGACCTACCAAACCACAGGCCTCAGAACGGGTTGGTTTTCAGTAGAGAAGACTTACAAAGATGCCTTCAAAATTCCAAAGGAAAGTACAATTCTATACCCAGCCAAGGTATCTATCAAGGGCGAGGATACCATAAAGGCATGTCTGGAAACACGTGAGAGTTCGTGAAATTTATTTTCTGCACCTTTTCTTAGAAAGTTATGGAGAAGGTGCTCCAGCAAAACGTGGGAGCAGGTGAGGGCAGAGGAAGGCATGGAAGGCAGGCAGCAGTGGGGCCTGTGCAGGCGGATACTGGGGAGGTCGCAGCCCAGGCACAGGCAGAGGACAGGCTGGTCCAGGGAGGTCTCCCAGGAGAACGAACAGGGTGGACCCAGAGGCAAGCCTGATACAAAGGGGCTTCTGAAACAGCAGAGGATCACCCCAAGGTAGGCAATGCTAGAAAATGGGGTGGAGAACCACAGACCCCATGGCTCTAAGGGAATAAATGCTGGACGTAGATTTCACTGTGGACTGCATGACAATAATGGTAAAGCAATCCTGGGAAATGAGAGAGAGAGGGGATGCACAAGATGGTGTGAGAGAGCTCAATCCTCACCCTCCATGGAAGGAATTATATAAAAGATTCTGAAGTTGATAAATCAAGAAATAATATGGGAAGCATGTTCCTTAAGGCTGATAAGAGAATTGCCAAAGGGAAGCCTTAAAAGTAGCTGCCCCATGAATGGGACAGAGGTGTGAACTGAGATCCAAATGGTTCTTTTTCATTATAAGCTATACAGTGAGTGCATCCTCTCAGCTACACTCACGTACACCCACCCACCCACACTCTCTCTTACACACACACACACACACACACACGTAATGAACTCTTCCCACAAGAGCTGCTCTCTGGCTGGAATGTGAGACGATCACAGGGGGACCAGAGGAGATGCGGAGACAGGTGAGGGGCCATGGCCAAAGTCCTGGGAGAAAGGGGGAGGAGAGGACCACGGGGTGGAAAGAAAGGCGATGCAGGAGATGTTCAAGGGGTGAAATCCTCAGACTTGGGGATGGGTTGGATATGGGGGTGGGGGAGGCATCATCAGGAAAGGACCCCCCCCCCGCCGCCGCCCTGGCTCTGTCTTGGCCACTCAGTGGGGGAGGGAAGGCCAAGGTGATTCCCAGAAGGGAACACGGCATAGGAGGAGGTGACATGTCTCTGAGACATCTGCGTGGGAGTGTCCACTTGCAGTTGGGATATGAGGCTCAGAGGGAGGGTTGGCGAGGTTGAGAGTGGGCGGTGTGGAGATGGCACCTAAAGAAGGGGTGTGAGTGAGGTCACCCAGTAAGAGATTCCGGGGGAGGAATCTCGGGCATCCCATCATCTTAGGGGAGGTGATTTCAGGAAGGGGTGCACTGTGCCATCGGGAGGACCGGAAACAAGGTCTGGGACATCCCATTGGGTGTGGCCACCCAGGGCCACAGACTTCCTTACTTGGTCTGACTCGGTGCTACCGCCGTGTCCACTCTGACCGCAGTGGACGCTGTGCTGACCTGATCGGGGACGTGGATCCCACCGCCTGGGTCACCAGGACCCCCATGCCAGTGCATAGTAGGTGCCTCATAAATCCTGGTGGCCTGAGTGACGGGACGAGGAGGTGGGCATTTGGGGTGGGGAGCCTGGGTGTTTGTTGGTGGGTAGAAGCTGCTCTGCCCAGCGAAGGGCCCGGCTGGGCCGCCGCGTGCCTGCCCCGCCATCCACACCTTGTCTGCACGTGGGGACAGTGCAGGAGCAGTGGCATGTCTGACCTCAGACTGGGGCCTGAGACCAAGGTCGGATGGGCCTGAGACCAAGGTCGGATGGACCTGGAGAGGGATAGCCTTGGGCCCAGAGCTGGTCACAGAGGAAAAGGGCCCAGAAAGAGTGGGAGGTGCCGCTTCCCCAAGCTGTGGCAGAGGCCAGGCCTGAGCTGGACCCTCCCTCCAGCTGCCGCCCCAGACATCGGGCTCCCTGGGCGTGGATGGGCTGCCGGGCTGCCGGGTGCAGACCGAGACCGATGGGGAGGCCAGGGGAGGGCCCTCCCAGCCCACACGTTCTGAGTCCTCTACCCGCCTCAGCTCAGCATCCTTCCAGGGAAATGGGCGTTTCCTGCGGGAGGTTCCAGGGGCCCAGGGTTTCAGGGCGCGGGCGCGGGGAGGGGAGAGGGACTGTCCACAGCCGTCCTCTTGCCAACATCCCTTTGGCACTGGCTGCCGGGGGCCCCGCCCTGCGTGCCCAGAGTTACACTATTGACGCTTCCTTCTTTGGGTTAGATGTCGTCTTCAACAAATATTTTCTGAATGTCTGCTATGTACTAGGCGCTGGGAACACGGGGGAAAGTATGTGGACCTGCCCTTGAGGGAGTCGTGTTCAATGGGGCCACGGACAGTAAACAGACAATTAATTATCTTCCACAGAGAAGGAGGAAGTGCTCCCAACATGGTTAGTCATTCACACTTCAGTATGAATGAGTATCTCCCATGCCTTGCTCAGTAACAGACTGGACCAGAGTGGCCTCACCCTCCAGGGACTAGGGCAAGGGTAGGAGTCAGAGCAGAGAGGGGGCAGGGAACTACTTCCCACAAACGCTTCCCCGGCTCCCAAGTTCCCAGGCTGCATCCCTGGGGCCCCCGGGAGGCCCTCCCTCGGACCCACCCCCACCCGGCCTGGTCTCAGCCCCTCCAGCCGCCGCCCCCCACCCGCCGTACCCCCTCCCCGTACCCCCTCCTCGAGGCCTCGCCCTCCCCGCCATCCTGGAAACGATTTTGTTGTCTGCAGGGATCATGTGTAGCTGCCTGTGAGTTATAAGTCTCCGGAGCGAACAGCCTGTTACCTAACCAGGCCCGGCTCATGCCAATGTCTTGAGTAATTATTGGGGGGCGGGGGGCCGTCCAGCCCGCAGCAGAACCTCTCCGAGGGAGTGCTATTGTTTTTCATGTCAGCTGCATTTTAAGGCTACATTTCACGTCAGCTGTGACTTGGAAGGAAAGAGGGCCCGGCCTTTGAGAAATGAGACGGGGTGGTAGAGGGCAGCTTAACCCTTTGCACCCCCCATGCGCCCCAGCTTCCCAGGGTTGCCTGACAGAGAGCCGGCTTGTCGGGGATCAGAACCCGAGGCCAGGCCCAGCAGCCGCCACTTGGCAGCGCTGATGGAAACCGCGGTGTGGTTACGCACAGACAGTCACGGAAACTCGGAGGACGGCGGCGTTGGAGGGCGAGCGCCAGGCCCGGCTCCGAGCCCTTCCCCCACTCCTGCTGCCGCCCTCCTGCAGGTCTCCCCGTATCTGGCAGATCTGCAGCTGGCAGGGAAAGGGCTCTGGGGCATGTGGGGGGTGCCGGGGGTGGGGGGGCCTACCCAGCCCACCTCACCAGCCACCGCCACCGGTGGGCCTGGGGGAGAACAGAGAGGGACGCAAGGGAAGTGGGGCTCCCCGGGCATCCCTCTCCTCTGGCCCCAGACCTGCCTCCACCCCAGATCTGTTGACTCAGTGACTCAAGCACCGACCAGAGGCCAGGAGTGGCCCCAAGTGCTGGGGAGGCCACACAGACCCCTTCCTCAGGAAGCTCAGTCCAGGGAGAGATGCACAAGAAACCAGCAAGCCAAGGGGCGGGGCGTGGAGTTACGGAGCAGCAGGGCCCGGAGGAAGAAAGCAGGCGGGCGGCGAGCGAGCAGCGTGGGAGGTGGGCAGGGGGGTCTCCAAGGAGGTGGCATCAAAGCAGAAACCAAACAAGGGTGAGTCGTGAGCTGGACAGACGTCCAGGAGCAGAGGAAGGGCTGCCCCAGCCACCTCGGCCCCTCCTGACACCTTGTGCTTCTGACAACCAGGCTCTGCAGCCCACTCCCCACCCCACCCCGGGCCTTAGATGGTTCCCATGCTTCTGGTTAAGGTGGAGGTGGATTCACTCACTCACCTGTACACTAAGCCATTCAACAAAACTTTACTAAGTGCTGCTGTGGGCTGGGAGCGTCAGGCCTGAGATCCTGGGGTGAAAGAGCCTGGAATATTGGGGGACAGCAGCTCCTGGGCAAGTGGGACTTGGGCGAGTGGTATGAGATGATGGGGGGAAGCTGGTAGGGGCCAGATCGGGGCCTGGCAGCCCCCATAAGGAGTTTGGATTTGTTTTCGCTTGGTCAGAAGCTGTAGGTGGGTTTTCAGCTCTAAGCCCAGAGGTGACATGCTCTGATTTACATGTTTCTGAGCTATGTGTAGAGTGGGGGGTTTTGGGGGGTGTGGGTGTGGGGAGGTAAACAGAGCAGCTAGCAAGGAGATGATGGACTAGATTCAGGGCAAGGGGCTTAGTCCCAGCTGTTGCTGAGACAATGAAAGTGGTGGTAGCCTAATCAAGGGAGAATTTTGCCAACCATAGGGCCCCAGCTGAGCTGGATCACCCAGAGCCTAAATGTGTACAGCACTACAACAGGACCAAGGGGCCTTCCCTCTGTTTACCTCACTGTCTGAGAAGCAAAAAAAAAAAAAAAAAAGGTTATTTTCAATCTGGGGTTCTATACCCAGTCAAGCTCTCAGGTCTGAGAGTAAATTAAAGACATTTTCAGACGTGCATAGTCAGAAGTTTTACCTACCACATACCTTTTCTCAGAAAGTTATTTGAGGATATGCTCCAGCAAAAGGAGGGGGAAACCAAGAAGGGAGAAGCACAGCATCCAAGAACCAGGGGAATCCAACACATCCCCCGCCCCTAAAAAAAGAGGCCAAGGACATTCCGAACATGATGGGGGAAAGAAAGTCTAGCATTACAACTATTCAGCAGGTCTAGAGAGTAACTAATCCTTCTAGGGCCCTAGGAAGAAACTTCCAGAAGAAAAAAGAATAAGGCTGATAGATTGCTGGTGTTCTCAGCAGGATGGATAGGAGCTTTACAATTCTGGCAGAGAGTTCAAGAGCAAACTAGTGACAGATGCACTGAAAACTAAGCAAAACATAAAGGCAATTTTAACCCCAGGGAAAACAAAAAGTTATAATCATAGAAGAGCACATGACTTGGCTGAAAATAGCATTTACATAGTGATGCTGTTACATAATGTTTACATAAAATGCAAACAGTAAATATTTATTTAGCCTAGAATTGCAATGTAACTATATTGGCAGGATAGGGGAGTGGCAGGGGGCAAGAGACGTGAAAATGAAATCTTGATCTCTCGTCTTCCCTGTTAGGCAGCCACTAGATAATGTCTAGAAATGTCAAAAGCAAGGGGTGGACATATAAGCATGTGGTTTAGAAATACCAAGGTAAAGGCAAGAGACAGCAGGGAGGGTTGAGGTGTTGCCTCTGGGTCAGGAATTGAGGATAAAAGATACCCACCCATGGGAGCTCTTCAGGTGGGTTTGCTGCTGATGGTGAGAAAACTCCAGAATGGAGGAAGAAAATGGGGAGGTCTGATGGTGCCCTGGTGAGGAGGAGGTGGAGATGTGCCACTGGGTTTGGGAAGGGCAGGAGAGTGGGTGCAGAGGCAGGCCAGGTGTGTCCTCATGTCACGTGTGCAGACTTGGGGCTGGCTGGCCCCCGGACAGGAGCCCTCTGGGTAGCCAGGGGGTTGGGGCTGTATGGGATGGGGCAGCGGTGAGAGAGGAGGGCTCACTGGTGGGCACCCCCTTCCCACCTTTAACTCAGGTTGACAGAGGGCCCTGGCCTCCTGCCTGGGTGGGCCTCCCAGAGCTGTGACCCAAGTGGTACCAAGGATGGTCTCCAAAGCCCCCAGATCCAGGCACTAATGGGGAACCTGCAGGCTGTGACGGAGGGTGAGCCAGGTCCTCCCAGAAGCCTGCAGACCATACCCGGTCTGGTCAGCCTGGGTCCCCCCCACCCGGGCCCAGTGTCCCAAGGAGCTCTTCCTCTCGGCCCCAGGAGCAGGAAGTGTGGGCGGGGAACCGCAGGACGGCCTGAATCTCTCGCCTTCAGGTCAGCCCAGGCCAGGTGGGCCGCGGGCCAGCCCGGGGCCTCCTTCCGGGGTGGAGGCCTCCCCACACTTTCACTCACCTTCCGAACATTGTGGGCCGTCCTGGGAGCCCCCACTGCTCAGTTGCCCCCAGGTCTCTGACCCACCCCCAAGGTCACCCCACCCCATCCCCTCCAGCGCCCCGGCCACTTGGCCACACACCTCGGGCTCAGGGCTGGGGACCTCTAAGGTCACCTGCCTCCGTGTGGCGGCTGGAATGAGGCGGGCACAAGAGTGCAGACGTGGGGACAGTGAGGGACAGCCCTGTCGCCTGCACAGGAGCCGCAGGTAGCCTGGCCTGGGGTCCAGGGCTTTGGAGATGGAAAGGGGTTAGGAGGCAGATACCCTGTTGGGGAGGCACGTTTGACCCTCCACCGCCTCATGGCACGTCCCTTCTCATGCCCGTCTCACAGACGCAGAGACAAAGACTCAGGGGCGTGACGCCAGGAACACCAGGTCCCATGCTTGCATGTGGCTGGGCCCAGGCTGGAGACCAGGCAGGATGGGGGCCTGTGGACCACACGGGCAAAGGCCCCAGGACGGGACCACCAGCAACAGTAGGGAAGCTAAGCCCGGGACCTGGGGGGTTGCTGGGAGTAGAGGGGGGTGGGACCCACCAAGTGTGTCCAGAGGGGGCTGGAGCGCTCGGGCCCGGCCTGGAGCCCCAGCGGCTTCCTGGCCCCCCTGCTCCCCCTCCTCCTCACCCACTTCCCAGACAGTGGGTCTCAGGGTGGGGCGGAGGTGCAGCAGCGCCCCCTTAGCCACAAGGTCCCCCCACGCACTGGGCATCTGTGTGGCCAGGTGACAGAGCAGGCCCCCCAGGGCCACGTGCCCACGTGGGTGAGTCATGACCCAGAGATGCGGCGGCTCAGCAGGGGAGGTGAGCAGGCAAGGCGAGGGCGGGAGCGGGTGCTGGCACTCGGACTGCCGTGAAGCAAAGCACCAAGGAGGGGCCGGGGGGGCAGAGAGGATGGGGGACCCCGGGCCCCGTCTTCTCGGGCTGCTGGCGCTGCCCCTCCACTGCGAGCGTGGGGGACTGAGCTCCCCGTCTCAAAGAGTGTGCAGACAGAGGTGGGGAGGGAGCCCGGTGCTGGGCGGAGGAAGAATGGGGCCGAGGGGCTTCTGGCTCACAGGTTGTGGGTCCCACAGGCCGGGAGAGAACAGGCCTGGGAGGGTGTTGGCACGTGCACAAGGTGGGGAAGGCCCACCCAAGCCCCCGACTGGGCCTCCAACGCCAGGCAGGGTGCAGGGCTTGGTCCTGGATGGGCAGAAATCCCTGCGGCTTCCCCAGGAAGGCAGGTTCCAGGAAGGGCGCTCCAGCCTGTTCCACGTCTCCTTCCCCACAAGGCTCTTCCAGGTGCCAGGAAAGGGGCTCGAGTCCAGATCCCTGGGTCTGGGACCCCAGCCCAGAGCCCCCCGGCCCAGCCTCCAACCTGGTTCCAGCCTCAGGGGGACTAATTCAGGGAATCCTGTCCGAGGAGCAGGAGCCAGGAGTGGGGGCGGGGCCGGGGGTGGCCCTGACCTGGGTGTGGGCCTGGGGGGCCCGGGGGGCCAGGGGCTGCCCGCCCGTCTGGGTCAGCTGCAGCTGCAGCCCGGCCCTGAGCGGCTGAGTCATGGGGCCGCTGTTTCCAGGCCAGGACCGAGGCAGGAAAGGCAGGGAGACTGGACACGCCGGCACCTGAAGGGTGGGCAAGCACGGCACCCCCTGGGCTGGGGGTGGTCAGCCTGTACCCCAGCTCTTGCAGCCCCCCAGCCCTTGACACCGCCCCTGTATTCTGCTCCATGTGCCAGTTCCCAGGTTTCCCCCACTCCCCAGTGTAGGGCCCAGCACAGCCCTGGTGGAACTCTGCCCGTGTACACACGCACACACACACAGGCACACACGTGCCAGAACACACACACGCAGGCCAAGCCCCTCAGCCCCTCTGCTGGTTGCCCTACCTGGGGCTGACCTGGGCAGTCTGGTCTCTGGTGGCGGTGATCCACTCATCCTGCAGGTCTTTACTGAGCACCTATTGTGTGCCAGACACTGGGCCGGCAGCTGCGAGGCAACAAAGCAGAAGCCCTGCCTTCAAGGAGTCGAGCATGGCAGGGGTGCCGGGGAGGGGTGTCTCTGCAGAAAGAGTACCTGGGCAGCCCTGAGACAGGGCATTTAAGTGAATACTCAGAGGAGGGCAGAGGCAGCTTGACGCTCCTGGGGGAAGAGCCCGCCCCACGGAGGCAGCAGGTGCAGAGAGCCCGCGGCGCTTCGGGGCCTGGACAGAAGGCCCACTGGGCTGGGGCAGCGGGGAGGACCCGGCCAGATCGTGATGGCCTCGGGGCCACTGCAGTGACCCTGGCCTTGAGGCTGAGGGCATGGGGAGCCCCCGTTGTAACGTCCCCGTCCTGGGGCCTAAGAGTGGCCACGGGAGAGCAGGCGGGGGGGCCGCTGGCAGGATCCGGGGGACGCTGGTGACCGGGCCCAGGGCGGCAGCTGCAGGGGTGGGAGGAGCCTCAGATTCTGGATGGATTTGCTGGGCCCTGAAAGTCTCCACCCTTGACCCTGTTGGGTGCCTCTGTGGCTGGTGACTTGGGGCGAGGGGGGAAGGCTGAGCCGCCTGGGTCCACTGGGAGGACGGGAGGACAGGCCGGGCGGGGGATCCTCTCCCCCAGATCAGGGAGGAGCGGAGCGGAGGAAGGGCGCGGGGCTGGGGCGGGGGATCCCGTCTGGGGGCGTGTGGAAGGGCCCCTGCAGGGCCAGCCTCGCAGCCGACACGGACGCCAAGAAGACCGTTCCTGGAGAGCGGTGCCCTCCCCTGGGTGTGGCCTGGGGCGCACTCGGCCTCCCGGTCCACAGACGGACACTGACGACGTGGCGTCTCCAGAGCCCCGTGGAAAGGCCCGCTGCACCGCCGCCCCGGGGAGCGGGCTCCGTGGGCATGTTTCAACACGGGCGGCCTCCAAACCCATGTTGAGTGAAAGGGAGCGAGCAGAGAGCCTAGCATCTCATGTTACCGTTCACGCTAAGCCTGCCGCAGACGGATACTGTATCGCATGCGCGCGAGCTCGTGTTTTGAAATGGCTGGAAGGATAAACACCAGATCGCTAAGACGGTTACCTGGGACGGGGGGAAACAAAGCCAGACGGGCCAGGTCGAAGGGGATGTTTCTTTGAAATGTTTTTACTTCTTAGAGAAAATGTTTTTGAAGAGTACTTATATCTACTTATATCATGCAAACCCTTTGTAAAGAGGTTCATTGAACAGCAAGACGTCCAGCTGGGCAGAGCGTGTTGCCAGGGCTGGGGCGCGCGGGCGCTGTCCTAGAGGCCGGCCGGCGTGGGGTCAGCAGGCCTCCAACTGTCCGGGGAAGAGGCTCTGGGGGCCTGTGCCGTCAGGGAGCAGCCAGGAAGCTGTGCAGGTGTCCGGAGAAAGGACATAGTCCAGGACTGAGCGGGAACAGATCAGCCAAGGGTGGCCAGAGAGGGGCACGGAGAGAAGCCGCACCAAGCTGTGCGTGCAGGGGAAGTGGTCAGAGGCAACTGGGAGGTGCTGGGAGCCTGGGGGCATGCTGGGGTGTGTCCAGAGGAGCTAGACCCTGCCCCCAGGACACTCCAGCCACGTACGCATCAGTCTCCATTCTGAGCTGCAGCACAGACTCTCTGTCCCCTCCCTGCTAGGGAGGTGACAGAGGCCCAGAGTCCCCCAGGTGGTCAGGGGTCATGGACTGCCTGGCAGTATCCCCGCTTTCAGGGAGGTGGACATTTAGGAAGCAAACGATGCAAGCGGTACCTGGGCAGACCAGAGTGGCTGGAAGGGGCAGAGCAGGGAGGTGATGGCAGGCAAACTGGGGTGGGGGGTGGTGGTGTTTCTAAGGAGGAGACCCTCGCCTTGGGGCCTGAAGAATGAGACTGTCTGCTGGATCAGGAGAGGGGTGGAATGTTCTAGAAAGCAGGCCAGCAGGTGCAAATGTCCTGAGGCAGAGAGGGGGTTACAGCACATCCAAGGAACTGATAGAAACCAGTGCAGGGCAGGAAGGGGCAGTGGCCGAGGTGGGACACAGGGCCCAGACCGTGAGGGACCCTCTGGCCGAGGCGGGGCTGTGTCTTTGTCTTGAGAGCGGTAGGCGGCTTGCAGGGGTCTCACCAGGGCAAGGACGGTGTGCGAGGCGTGGAGGGAGGCCTGCTGGCTGTGGAACTCACGGAGGGTGAACCCACCTCGAGAGGCACTGAGGGCCCGGGGGTCCTGAACTGCCCACACCCTGGCTGACGGCCCCAGGATGATGGCGTCAGGGAGGGGAACTGGGGGCAGCCGGACCAGGGTAGCAGCAGCCCGAGGCAGCTGGGACTATGAAGACGGAGCTGCTGGGCGGCCCCTGCCCACCTGCCCGCCGTCCCTGGGCCGCGTGTCACCCGCCTGCCCGCCCGCCGGGGCTGGGGGTTTGGCTGCAGTGGCCAGGTGCTCGCTGGCTCCCAGTACAAAGTGTTCTGCCCGGCGTCCCCCTGGCTTCCAGGACTTCGAGGCTCGTCAGAGGGGCAGCGCGGGAGGGGGAGGCGGGGGAGAATCAAATGCAGGTGGGGCCTCCGCCCTGCCGCCAACACAAACACGGCCTCTCGGCTTCCAGCGCCTTTTTCCAGCCTGCCCTACATTCCCGCTCGCCCGGCCCCGAGGAGGATGGCTGAGTCGGCCAGCCTGGGGCTGCCCGATGTGGGCAGGGCAGGCAGCCCCCACTTGGCCTCTGCTGGCAGGAACCCCCTGAGGCCCCAGCTAGGGGCTGGCCAGCCTGTGGGGAGGCCCAAGCCCCGCCCATCCTGAGCCAGGGTTCCCCCCCTCCACCAGCCCACCCACCAGGTGGCCGTGGGCAGCTTCCTGGCCTCCGTGCATCCTGGTCCCCACTGCCCAGGCCCCCTTCCAAGCAAAGAGGCTCCCGTGCAGCCCAGGAAGCTGTGTGCTGCCTGGGGCCCCCTGAATCTGCCACTGCCCCCTCCTTAAGCTGTCCCATGAGCCTTCCTCCCCGAAGTCCAGGCAGGGCAGCCTCAGTGGGCACAGTCAGGCGGTGGTTGTGCACGACTCTGGGCACAAACGTGGCCCCCGCAGAGATGCGGCTGGAGGGAGGAGGTGGCTCAGTGTCCAGGAGTGTGGACTGAGCACGTCGGTAAACACAGCACACGCAGAGCCCCTATGGGGCTTTCGTCCTTGGGGGTGGGGGGTGGGGGGCGGGCAGCTAGAGACGGAAAATATAATAAATAAACCAGTGACGTCGGTGTGAGTCCTGGAGGAAAAGACAGTAGATGGAGGACGGGGGCAGGTCGCTGCATTTAGCTCAGGGCCTAAGGAGGTCTCGTGGGGAAGTGAGCCTTGAGCAGAAATGTGGGCGAGGTGATGGTGTGAGCCACGTGAGAATCCAGGAAGACATCCTGGCAGCGGTGGCAGAGAGAAGAGGCGGGAGCAGGGCAGAGAGGAGGCCTCATGCTGGAGCTGCCTGGGGGAGGGGTGACAGCTTGGAGCCTCGGCCCAGACTTTCTTTTTTGTTCAGAGCTCAAAGTGGGGTTTCTCAGAGTTCTGAGCAGAGAAGCAAAATCTCTCAGACTGGGGGGCTGAGGGCAGAGGTCACTGAGGTTGTCCAGGTGAGCTGGTCCATGCTCCCCTGGCCACCTCCCCTGCTGGACCTGCCGGATGGAGCCTGCAATGTCTTTCACCTCAAGAAAGAACAGCCCTGCCACCCACTAGCAACACATGTCATTAAGACCGCCCTAAGTAAGACGGTTCACTGTAGACTGCAAAGCATGTACAAAAAGAATGTTCCAGCTCCATGGGGAAAAGATAGATCCTTCGGTGAAGTGTAATGTATCGACAGGCTGATCGCTGAAAACAGGCCTGCAGCTCAAAATCAGTCCCACACCGTTCAATGATTGAAGGGTAAAATACAAATCTAAAAAGTCCTAGAAAAAAATGGTTCAGGGTCGGAATTGGGAAAGCTACTCCAAGCGTGCACAAAATCCAGAAGCCACAATGGAAAAGACAAACAACTCTGACTACATAAAAAAGTGAAAAAGTAAATAAAACTTCTGTATGACATGAGCACAAATGATAATCATAATTGCCATAAACCAATTCACAAGACCAATGGCACACTAGGAACAAACATTTGTGATGTCCATGTCAAAGGACAAACTTTCTTAATATACAAAGAGCCCTTCCAAATCAATGACAAGGAAAAGGCCTGGCCAGCAGCACCTTGGGGAGGGAAGGAGCAATGGGCTTAGAGGACATCTGCCCCCCACCCCACTACTGGGGCCCTGGGAGATGGCAGAGACCTCATTTTCTCATCCAGCAAATATCTGTGAAGCACCAACTCTATTCATCCCAAGTGTATTTAGTGAGCACCTACCATGTGCCAGGCTCTGGGAGACCCTCTGGGGAAGTGAACGTGACAGCATGGTCAAAGGCCTGGCCGCAAGAGCTTTCAGCTGGTGGTAGGGAAGCCCACTCTCAACATTTGAGCTCAGGTTATATGTTGTGGTGGAGGACGGTTTTCCAGGCAGAGGAAATGGCAAGTGCAAAGGCCCTGAGGCAGGATCGAGAGGACTGTGCCCAGGATCTGAGAGAAGGGTGTCAGGGAGGACTGTGAGGGGGCTGCGCGGAGCTCAGGGGCTGTGGATGGAGGTGAGATTTCACTCTGCGTGCACTGGCAATTCTGCGGAGGGAGACAGCTCAGCCTGGCTGCTGCTGGAGTGAATGGGACGGGGACGGACCAGTCAAGTAGAGGCGATTCCAACAGCACAGGCCAGGGGTGCCACTGGCCTGGGCAGGGGGCGTGGAGGGGGCGGTGTTGGATTCAGAGCGTGTGCTCTCGAGAGCGGGTGGGACGTGGGTGAGCGCCAGGGGAATCCAGTGTTTTGCTGTGTGGGTGTCGGCACCCCTTTCTGAGATGGGCGGATGGGATTGGGGGCAGGGCGAGTCTGAGTTCTCTTTGGGCCCTGCTGCACCAAGATGCTGTTAGACCTGCTTGCCACTGGAGCCGGCGTTCTGGGGCCCCCGGGAGAGTGCAGAGCTGGGGCGGAGCGTCGAGGGTGTCTGTGTAGGGATGGTGCCGGCAGACGGGGGTCCTTGGGCTGGGTGTAGAGGGCCTGCGAGATTGTCCCGGCTGCGGCGGATGAACACTGGAGGGGCGGCTGTGGTTTACGATAATGATCCTGAGACCCGCCCCCCTCAGCAGTCAGCCTGGATGGACGCAGGCTGAGGGTGCCTGGCGGGCCCCAGGCATCTGTGGGGCTGCGCCTGGGCGAGCGTGTATCTGTGGGGCAGGTAGAAGGGTCTTCTCTCCATCGTGACACTCTGTCAGAGGGGAGCAACCTGCACTCCTAAGGGGTGGTCAGCAAGGGTCAGCCAGGAACTGGCAGGCCCCCAGAAGGGTCTGGGGTGACCAGGACCTTGACCATGCTGTGCCGAGGACCCAGCTGAGGCATGGCTGACTCTGGTGACGGCTCAGATCACCTGCCACCCCGTAGCCAGATCAGTGAGAGATTTGAGGGACAGTGGCTAGGACAGAGGCCTTGGTCTACAGCCTCTGAAATGCCCACCCTGGCTGATTCATGATGCTGAACCAATGCGCCGGTCCCAGGGGCCAGGGCACAAGTGGCTGCCACATCGGCCACCTCTTCTGGCCAAGGCTCACCCCTTGCCTGGACTCCGCCTGGCCAGAGGACCCTGGGAAACAGGCAGAACGGCTGGCGTGTTGGTGACCAGGGGTTCCAGAGATGGTGGCATCTATCTCCCAGCTAGGAGAGTACGCTTGGCACCCAACAGAGCCCCCATGCTGAGTGGGGCCCCCACTGCTCGCCCGCCGAGCTGCCCCATCCCAGCAGCACCACCACCTGGTGGAAGGGCGCTCACCTCCGTGGCACGTGCAAAGGCCCAGGGGCCCAGAGGGCCGGCGGATACGCTTGCACCCTTTGGCAGCTCAGGGAATGATGTGGTGGACGGTACAGGGAATTGTGCAAAACCACAACCGAGGCGGCGCATGCATTCTTGCACATGCAGTCTCCCTGCCCTTGTAAAGCCCGAGTACTCGTGTACACACACATCTACACGTACACATGCCAACTGGCCCTCAGGCCATGCTGCATGCAGGCAAATTACTAACAATAATTACAGAAATGGTCAACAGGAGACTTAATCAGAATTTGCCAGATGCCAAGCACTCTTTCCAGTGGTTTCCTGCATTAATTCATTCAATCCTTACAACATCCTACTGAGGGAGATTCTACCAGCATCCCCGTTTTACAGATGGGGAAACTGAGGTTCAGAGAGGCCAAGTGATTCACCCAAGGTCACCCAACCAGGAAGCGGCAGAGGCAGGACATGAGCCCAGACAGCCTGTCCGTGTGCCCAGGCCCTCCCCGCGGGCTCTGACCCGCTGCCCTGCGGCCCGCACACCCAAAACGCGTCCTTCCCCAGGGCCTCCCGCAGACCGGCGTGCACACATCCCGCCCCGGCCCACATGCCCAGCGCACATCCAGCCCAGCAGGCTGTGGGCCGGGCTCCGAGGCCGTCTCCTCAGCAGGCTGGGTGCGCCGTACACCGCAGGACAGAGAGCTCGGCAGGCCAGCCGCCCTGAGGACTGGCAGTAAAACGTCGGCAGCTAGAAAACACGGCTGATTTTTCTCCAAGAGCTAAAGCACTAAAACAAAGTCATAAACACAATTACACCGTCTCCTGCCATAAATTACAATGTTATGAAGCGCTGTGATCTATTTCCACTCATACCCAGCTCTGTGAGACCCGCCAGCCCCACGGGCTCTAACGAAAGGGTGATTTATGCCTGTTATTCCCGCATTCTCGCCGTGGGGGAGGGGCGTTCCCAAACTCCCAGGAGTCAGGGAGGCCCAGCGCCAGGGGCAGGGCCCGGGGGCCGGGGCCAGGCTGCCCACCGGGCAGGGACCTCCCCCCAGGACAGCTGGCCCTAGGCAGGCAGGTACCCCGCACCACCTCCCCCTTCCCCCTTGGCAGAAAGTTTCCCCGGGGGCTCTGGGCTGTGTAGCACCCACCATATTCGTTCCACAAATGTGAACTGGGCCCTCTGTGTGCCCTCAACGACAGGCAGAGGAGTGGGGCTCCTGGAGCCTAATTCTAGTGGGAGAACCAGCTAAGGAGTGAGCAGATACAATCGCAGGCCAGGGGCCTTGGAGAAAATAAGGGCCAGCGTGGGGATGGTGGGGGGCCACGGCAGAAGGAGGGACGTGGCCACGATCGGTGCTTTTGGTGAGGTCCGAGGGTAGAGGGTGGTTGATGCAGACAGGGGAGCAGCTGGGGAAAAGGGCCTGAGGCAGGCATGTGCTGCCATGTTTGAGGACCAGCAGAGTGGCCTGGAGTAAATGCAGAGGGAAGAAGGGCGGGGTCGGGGGGGGAGGCCATAGAGCGAAGGGGGACAAGTCTAGGGCCACAAGAGGGACTCAGGCTTCTCCTGGGAGTGAGGTGGGAGCTCAGGAGGCTATGAGTAGGGCAACGATGTGACCTGGTTTGTGTTTTGAAAGGACCACATTGTGGGGGAAGGCTACCTGGCAGGCTACTGCAATAGTCCTAGCATAAAAAATTGGCGGTCTGGCCTGGGCTGGGAGCCAGTGAGGGGTGGGCAGGGGTTTCCCAAGTTCTGCTGACAGACAGAATGTAGAGCATGATGCTGAGATTTTGGAGTGTTTTTCTGGGATGAGGAAAATGTGCAAGGAACAGGGTGGGTGCTGAGAGAGAGAGAGAGGCCTCAACAGAGGCGCAGGGAAACCATGGTTTTATGGTCTGAGTTCAGGCCTGCGGTCCCCAGGGGTCAAGCGTGTGGGTCTTGGATGTGTCCCTAGCCTGAGCCTGGGTGCTCAGGGTCAGAGGACAGCAGACCGCAGCTGTCACACCAGGCTGGCCCTCCCCCTGCCATGGTCTAGCAGACGCCAGGACGCAGCCCGTGCCCCTCCCCTTGGCGCTCTCTCCCAGTGACGTCCGCTGCCCTAGACGTGGGTGCTCAGCACCACCTGCACGTGCGGCAGGGCGCAGGGGGCAAAGGTCACAGGTCACCGTGACCCCCCCCCCACTCCCCTCCCTCACCAAGCAGCAGCTTGCAGAGGGAGGGCCAGGGCCAGGGGTGGGGCAAGAAATGGCATTCTATGGAGATGGAGAACCCAGAAGTCCCGGGGGGTGGGGTGGGGGGGTGGCCCAGGACCACCACCTGAATCCCACTGAGCAGCCACGAGGCCCAGGGGGCACAGTGTCACTTCTCAGACTGAGTCCTTCCTGGGTCCAGCAGGCCCGTCGTCCAAGGCTGTGGCCGGGCTCTAATAGGGGTGGGAGCGGGCACTCCTTCCACCCATCAGAATTCACTCATCATACCCTGTGTCCTGCCCCGGGCTGGGGGCTTCGCACAAACTGTATGTTCGGGAGGGGGCAGGGTGGACTGCCCACCCGGGGGCCTGTGAGGTGTGGCTGGGGCCCTGGACAGGGAAGGCGGGTTTCTGCCCTGAGCTGTCCGGCACAGGGCTCTCTCTCTGGGCGGCCAGGATGGGGACCGGGTGGAGGTGTGGCAGGCTCAGCACCCCTGCCATGGGCCACTGGACCTGCCCCGGCTGTGAGCGGGCCCCACCTGGTCCCTCCAAGCCGCGTCCAGGGACTCAAGGCCCGCTGTGCCCCCGGGCCTCAGCTGTGTCACCTGTCTAATGGACTCAAGAGCAGCGGGGAGCAGGGGCTTGTGACCTGGGCAGTGCTGGGCCTTGCAGGTGCCACAGGCCTGTGGCCAGGGCAGAAGCGGGAGACAGGCCAGCAGCAGCCCCTCTGCAACCCCTGCTCCCTGACCTCTTCCCTCCCACGCTCCCTGCTGTGTGTGAAGGCGGGTGAAGGGGGCAGAGCCGTGTCGCAGGGTGTCAGGAGGACTGAGCGGGCCTGTGCACGGACACACTGAGCAGTCATGGCCGTGTCCCTGCGCCTGTCGCCGGCGTGTGGGCTTGGGCAGGGCTCCCTGGGGCTTCAGGCCCCCGCACACCCCGTGACATACCTGGAACCCCCAACTCCCTGCAGCCCAGCTTGGCCCCAGGGCTGGCACCCAGCTCAGTGCCTGGTGTTTAAGTATTGTAAGCATTGCCCCCGAGAGTGGCTCAGTGACTCTTGGTCCAGCACAGTCTGCAAACAAGAGGGTCCAGAGGTCTTTTGCCCTGTGACCCTGCAGAGGGCCCTGGGCTGTCCCAAGAGGAGCCCTGCCTCCCCCTTTAGATGTTGACCCACAGGGACCCTGGGGCACCACGAGCTGCCCCGCAGGGCAGGGGACTCCCTCCCCGCGAGCCCCAGGCCTCGGTGTCCCCCACTCCTGCCCGTCTTTGGCCAGTGTGGCCGAGAGAGCCCAAGGCTTGCACGTGGCCAGGGCCATCGGCGGGTCCAGAGCTGGGATCAAGGCCGAGCAGGTTCTGCAAAAATTTCCCTTGAAAGACTCTTTTTCAAGATTTTCTTTTGAAAACAAATTCATAACCACATCAAACAGGAATCCCGTCGCCTTGGGTTTGATCACCAGCCGCCCGGGGCTCTCTAACTGGCTGTTATTCTAATTGCTTTTTTTCTCTTCCGAGGGCCGGGAGTCGTCTTATGGTTATTAATTTGGTGAGTGGAGGCAGGGAACAAGGGAGCTTTTGTTGGCCTTGCCCTTTAGTCACTATCAAATTGCAAATAATGACGAGATCCAAGATCCCCAAAACTGATGTGCCCCAGCGGCTCCCGGGCAACGCCATCCTGGTCCCCGAGCGGGCACTGCCTTCCTCTGAGGGTGACAGCACCTCACCTGGGCACCTGCCCGGAGGGACGCACTTCTCTGCGGCTGGGGTTTGGCTCAGGCCGCTCCCTCCGGCCGAATGAAGTGCTCACTGGGTGTCACCATCGAACAGGAAGCAAGATAAAGTCACTCTCCTTGGGAGGAGGAGAAGCCAGGGTAGGGGGACCCAGGGACCATCTCTCTGGGATGCGCTCAGCCCTGGAGAAGTGTGGCAGGTGTGAGTCACACTCACAGAGCCCGCGGGCACGGGCTCCTACACGACTGTCCTGCTCCATCCTCAAAAACACCCGCCACGGGAGGAGCAGAATGCCCCCACTTCCCAGCTGAGAAACTGAGGCCCAGGGAGGACAGCACGGAGGCCGGGTCTCAGCGTGGGGTCTGACTTGGCCTCCTGGACCAGCCTGACCAGGCTCACGCCACACTGTGGGGACAGGGGATCAGCCGCTGCGAAGGACGGGAGCCCCCCCGGGCAGAGGCCACCACCGGGCCCTGGGGGCTGGGCAGTGCAGGGCAAGCTCAGGCAGCCCAGAGCCAGCGACCAGCAGCCGGCAGCCCTGGGAGGTGTGTGGCACCGAGGTCAGCCACCAAGCTCCGGGCGGGGGAGGAGACACGGCTCGGGGTTGGGGGCTAGGGGGGCTCCACAGGGCTTGGCCCACCCACTGATCACCACGCCCTGAAGCTGGACCAGGCAATCGATGGAGAGGATCCCCGCCCATCAGGCGTGGGGCTGGGCAGGCGGCAGGACCCTGCAGGGGGCCAGGAAGACCCAGGGGGACCCTGAGGGTGGCCAGAGGACCAGGAGGACGCGGCAAGTGGCCGGGAGGCCTTGGCAGGAGTCTGGTGTGGCCTGCGGGCTTCCCCACTTGCTCTCTCTCCCGTCCCATCAGTGGCGGCCTGTTAACGCTCCTCCCCAGACCCGCTCCTCTCCTGTGCGAGAAGGAGGTGGAGGCATGAGGCCCAGGCTTCAGGCCAGCTCTGGGATTCTGGCCCAGATCCGAGCTCGCCCCCAGCGCCCCTGCCACCTCCAGCAGTCTGGCTAATGGGAGCATGTCCCCTGGGACCAGGGAGCCCGGTGAGCCCCTCAAAGCCCCGTCTGCCATGAGCAGCAGCCCAGGGGGCCGAGGTGGGCTTGGAAGCAGAGCAGGGCAAGGGCAGCAGCAGAAGTGCCCCAGGTGGCCCCCTGAGGGCGAGCTCGGCCTGGGGCCAGCCTCCCGCCCGCTCCCCAGTGGGGGCTGTGCTGTCAGCCCCCTGGGATGCGCCCCCTCTCCAGTCATGCCCAGCAGCCCCACCCCTTCCTGAATCCCAGCCATTCTTCCATTTCCTTTTTTCCCAAGAACACCCTATAAAGGCTTCCATACCCACTTGCCCTGCTGGGGGCTTCAACAGATGTTCAAGTGCCATAAAGTGAAAATTTATGAAACCACAAATTTTCTTCTGTAATGTATTTGGTGCTCTAATTGATGCCAAACCAATCAATACCCAAGCCGGGGCCTGCACAGTGGAGCAACATGAAGCTTGCCCGGACCAGCCTCGTGCAAGGCTCATTCCAGGCTACCAGGCGTGTAGGGTCCCCCACGGGTCTCCCAGGGCATAGGCGGTCGGTGGGACTGGGGGGCCAGTCCTGCCAGCGGCTGGAGCTCCAGCGGTCTTGGGCCGAGGAGAGGGTCCTCCCCAGCCCCCCTTGGCTGGGCTGCAAGGGTCCCAGCCAGAGACCCCAAACGAGACTCTTCTCCTGGGGCCTCGGGGCCTGCGTCTGTGGGTGGCCTCAGCATATGGTGGGACTAGGGTGTCAGGGAGGCACCCGGGGGAATGCAGGGGTGGGGAGAGCTGAGTGAGGGGCCCAGGCCCTACCCCAGCTAAACCAGAGAAGCTCTGCACCCCTTCCCTTTATAGCCTGGGCTCCGGTATCAGATGTGTCTGGAAAAATAGGTTAGGCCCCCCTGGCCTGGGTGAGGGGGCCTCAGACATGCAGCTGCCCCTGCCCCAGGCTCAGGGGCAGCGGAGGATGTCTCAGTCCCCCGCACCGTCTGAGGAGGCAGAGGCGGGCAGGGGAGCCCAGGAGGTCCCAGGAGACAGCACCGGCCTCAGTGCTGCAGCCACCACCGTGCGAAGCTGGGGACGTGGGTCACAGGCCCCACCTCACGGGCAGCCGTCCTGATAGGGGGGCTGTTGCTCCACGTTCCAGCCCCCCATCCTGCCCTACCTGCTGCTAGGTCTCAAGAGAGCCCCGTGGCCCCGACTCAGGAGAGAACCCTCCCCTCCTCCCGCTCAGCCAGCCCTGCCCCTCCCCCCTGACTCAGCGTCCACAGTGGGAGGGAGGCTGGGGACTGCCCCACCCCCGCTCTGAAGCCGGACCCGGGCCCACCCGGGGACCCAGCTACACAGGATTTGTGGCCTCTTCAACCAACAGCATCTTCCCCGGGGCCGACCCGCTTGGCCAGCAGCCAGCTCCGTCCGGTCCTGGGGTAGGGATACCGCAGCCAGCAGTGGGGCCCAGATGGGTCCTGGGGCCGTCTGGCCCAGGGCGGCTCAGAGCACATACATCATGGACCATGTGTGTGTCCAGGTGGATGGCCCGCCCCAGCCAGCTCGGCCTGCCGCCGTCCTCAGCCCCAGCGTTGACCCTTGGCTGAGCCATCCCTGGGCTTTTACCCGCAGCCACGCTCTCCCCTGAAGCAGCTCTGTGTTCCTGCAGCTTGGCCCTTATCGGTGACGATCTGGCCACCTCCGCTCCCTCCCCCATCATTTCTAGTCTTTCCAGTGTTCCAGGTACCCAAGGCGGGTATTATTTTCTGACAGAGACCCTGGGGGAACCACCCCCAAGGGCACTGCAGGCCCCAGGGTGAGCCAGGCCTCCTCCCGGCTCGTGCCAGGACGTCTGCTTCACCCCTGCCCCTGCTCTGAGGGCCCTGGGGTCCTCTTCCCACCCCCGGGCTCACGCCAGCCCCACCCCGTCTTGGGCATCCAGCGGCCCCTGCTAAGTACCTGCAGCCCCAGGTCCGTCCTCCATCCACCTCCCCTCCAGCTTCGTGGGGCGACCCCACCTCGTGGGGTGGGCAGCCCCAGTGCTCAGCGCAGGAAAGGCCTTTGGGAAAAGCATGGTGGGCATGTGGCCCTGGCTGACCCCTGGGGATTGGTACGGGTTTGGGGGCTCAGCTGGGAAGATGGTGGTGCCCCTGCTGAGTTGGGGACCGTGCCGGGATGACAAGAGCGCCCTGAGGCACAAACCCTGCTGGTGGGCATGGGGGTGGGGGTAGACGGCAGGGGAGGGGCCCCGCCCTGCTACCTGCTCAGCCACTGGTCTCAGGTGAGGGCTGCAGAGCGGGGCTCCCTCCACGCACGTGTGTGCACACGTGCAGACTTGCACAGGGGCCACGGACACCCACACACACACGGGCGTGACCAAGGCCAGGCCCCCCCCCGCTCCCCTGGTCCTCAAGCAGCCCAGGCCTTGAGGTCACCTGCACGGCGCCCGGCTCACCTCTGACCCTGTCCCCGCAGGTGACGCAGCTGGACCAGAGGCTGGCGCTCATCACAGACATGCTGCACCAGCTGCTCGCCCTGCACCACGGAGGCGCCCCCGGCGGCCGGGCCTCCAGCGGGGGCGGGGCCCAGGTGCTCCAGCCCCACAGCGGCGGCTCCATCCACCCCGAGCTCTTCCTGCCCAGCAACGCGCTGCCCACCTACGAACAGCTGACCGTGCCCCACGGGGGCCCCGACAAGGGCTCCTGATGGGGGCTCGGGGCCCAGGCCTGAGAGGGGAGGCCCGGAGGAGCCCCGCCCGGCCCAGCCCACCCCCCCGCTCAGCACAGGCACCACTAGGCCTCAGCCCCCTCTCGAAGGCCCGAGAGAGCAGTCCTGCTCTCCAAGGCCCCAGACACCCGGTGGGCCACAGGGCCCTCTGGCCTGGGCTGGGGGGCTCGCCACGACCGCCTCTTCCCAGCCAGCGGGTACTAGAATTTGGCTGGGTGTTGGGAGGAGGAGGGGCCTCTCAGCTCTGAGACCGGGGTCCCCCACATTACTTGCATGATACTCGGGACAGAGTGGCAGGGGGTCAGGCCGGGCATCCCAGGCACTTGGTCTGTCCCATGTCTGGCCAGGAAGCAGCACTGCAGTGTGCAGGCCCCAGGGCGTTCCTGAGGGGAGACAGAGGGACGGCCTGGACAGGGTCTGTGAGGGCCCCACCCCCAGCCTCAAATCCAGGCCCAGGGGGACCCAGGGAGAAGGCAGGCAAGGCAGGGCAGGGCGGGCCCAGCCCATGCCGAATAAAAGATGCCCACGGGCAAGGCCCAATCAAGGCCCGAGAGCCCGCCGGAGGCCCCCCGGGCCTGGGCCTGACTCCCCCGCTCCAGAGATGCTGACTCAGGCCAGGAGCTGCTGGGGATCTGCACCTGACGCCGCAGCTTCCAACGGGAGGGACATGCCCACCGCTGTGGCCAGAGCTCTTCACGGGGAGTGGACCGCCCACCAGTAGAATGGGGGTGCCCAGGTCCCCCACTTTGGACTGGCAGCTTCTCCTACCCATTCCGGAGAAAAGAGGAGGGTCCCCAAACCCCGCTCTGCGTGCGGGCCTCACCTCCAGCTCCCTGCCTGGTCTGAGCAGCTGGACAGACACACAGACGGTCGCCTCCCCAACCAGCTGCTGAGCCGCAGGGGAGCAGACAGGCATCTCCGGCTCTGACGAGACCCGTCTCCTCCTCCGGGGTGCTCCGTCTCACCGAAATCAGAATAATCTGTGGTGATCCGGAATCTGTGCTTTAATGAATTTCACAGTGTGATTTTGATTCTTAATCGTTCAGGTTTTTCCTAATAAACGTGGAATCACAAAATTGACCTTGCCCTGCTCTCGCCTCCTTTCCTGGGGGAGCAAGCGACCCATCTTTGGGACAACCTGTCTTCCCGTGGAGCTGCTGCCCACCCCTCAACCCCCCAGCACCCCTCACCCCGTCTGCGCCCACCCCGGTGAGGGGGCCCAGAAGCCTCAACCCCCCGGCCTGGTGTTCCTGGGAACGGGGTGGCGCCAGTGACCCAGGAGCACCTGGAGGCCAGGCTGTTCCTGTCCCCCCACCCAAGGTCGGGCTCCAGCCCACCCGCTAAGCCTTTGCTCTTGCTGGTGCCTTTGCCGGGAGGTTCTCCTGTCCCCTCTCCATCTGTTGAAACCACTCCCTTGGTCTCCAGCCAGGCTCAAAGCCCCCTCCTACAGGAAGCTCTCCCTGATAGCCCTTTATGAGACCAGCCCCACCCCCAGGTCTTGGGACCCTTCAAGGGGGGAGGGGTGAACAGGTGGGGTCATCGCCCCCAGACAAGCAGCTTGGGGACCCTGTCCTCAGAACTCACATCCCACACGCACTTCTCAGGTCTCGGGCTTAATTCTTAACTCCAGGACAGCACCTGCCCCCACTCCCACCACCAGCCTCCCACTGCTGCCCACGGGCATCTGGGCCCCTGCCTCCTCCAGGCCCAGCTCCGTTCCCCCAGGTCCTGCCTGGAGCCCTCCCCAACCTCCCTCTTGGACGGGACCCCTGCAGCCCCCTTGGAGGCAGGTGCCCAGGTGGCCGCAAAGCAGGAACTCCTGGTCCGTGTGGAATGTCGGCTTGGGCCCCTGTGGGAGGGGAGGGGCCTGGGTCCCCCTTTGCAGAGCCCCAGGGGCTCCCCGGAGCCCAGCCCTGGCTCCCACCTGAGGGGACGTCTGGCCCTCGGGCACTGGCCGGTGTGGGGGAGGGGAGGCGGGCCAGCGAGGGCCCAGGGCCTCCCCAGCCCAAACCCCCGGGGGGAGGGGCGAGAGCAACAATTACTGGAAAGGCAAAAGCTGTTGTTTCCTTGTTGAGTAAATATTTGTGGAAACCCCAGGAGGCGGCTGGCTGGAGAGCGGGGCCCTCCACGGCGCCCCCGCCCCGCCCGCTGCCGGGCACGGCCCCCAGCCCTCAGGGCGCTCGCTCGGGCCGCCCATCTGGGCCGGGCGCGGCCCCTGCACCCAGCCCGGCTTTGTTTTGCGTATTATCGACTGCGCACAAAGTGCCCGAGTGCTTCACTCCTGGACGGGCCATTGCAGCCCTCTCGGGTGTGAAATGCAATTTACCTGAAATAAAGCCCAATTATGGAATTAGCTAATTAAAGCCGCAGTGGAGGCTGGGCCGGCCGGCCGGGAGCTCAATGCCCGCCGGTGCCCGCGGTCTGAGGGAACAGATGGCGCCCCAGCCCGCCGCGCGGCCGCATTCCTTCACTCTGCCCCCGATAACTGACTTACACAGCACACGGCCATCTGGTGTATGACACGTCCTGTGTGCCCCGGACAATGGCCCAGCAGACCTCTCCGGGAGAGGGCCGTCGCCCGGGCAACGGTGGCATGTGCAGCCCAGGCCCATTCCCGGCCCCGCCCCCGGCCCCTTTGTGGGCCTCGCCTGGCTGCCTGGCCGCTCCCGCCGACAATGTCCGTGAGCGTTTGTCCCCGGCGTCCGGCCTTTGTCTCCCAATTGGGCTTCCTTGTTGGGGTCTTCAGTGTCCGGTGGGTGCTGAGAGCATCTGCTGGCGGGAGAGGGTGGCGCTGGGGGGGCTGCCCTGCCCACCTCCTGGGGCACCCACCTCCTCTGCCCATGCCCCCTCCCCCGTCGGCGCCCTCTGGAGCCGGGCAGAAGGACGGCATCTGGAGGGCTCGGGGCTCGGCCGTGGGGGCCAGTCTCTGAGGCCGGTGTCCGCCCAACCTGAGGTCCTCCCCACCCTGGGCCGGGGGCCGACCTGCGCCTCCTGCCCCCTCCCCTGTCTGTGCAGCGGGAACAGAGCGCCTCTTGAAGGGGTGTGGGGGAGGAGTTGATGAGCATAATACACGCAAGGTCTAGGACCGGGCCAGGCACACAGTAGGTGCTTCATAAAGGCAGCCAGACAAATGGTCCAGGAGGTGCCTGGTTCTGGGGCCTATCGCCTCATCGCATTCCCACCGCCTGGCCCGAGTGCCCCCTCAGAGCAGCTCCCTGGCCCCTGCTGCGTCCAGCCTCACCCCCCAGCGCCCCCTCGGTGCCAGAGCAAGCTGCCCACAGCCTGCTGTCCTGCACCCTGGCCAGCTCTGGCCCCCACTGCCCAGGCCCTGCCCGCTCACCCGTGATGCCCCCCGCCACACACATGCAGCTCCGCCCTGCGCCCTAGTGGCCCCAAGCTGCCAGCAGCCACAGCCCCCTCCCTGCTCAGGACCAGTTTGGCAGGCACCCCCCACCCCCGCACTGGGCAGGGGTCAGGAGCCTTGCCCTCCGGCCCGCCGCTGGAGAAGGGGCTGTGCTAGGACTCTGAGGACCCAAGGGGAGCCAGAGCCCAGGAGCGCCTGGCACAGGGCCTGGCCCCACTAGGTACTCAGGAAGTGCCAGTTAAATTAAGGGATACAATTTGAGTTTGGAAAGAGGCTAACGGCACTGCTGGGGCTGTGGACACGCCTGGAACAGGCAGGGCACCACCAGGCGGTGCCGTGTGATGGTTGCTCAGGGGAAGACGGCTGGGCACCCTGGGCCCTGGAAGAGGGGGTCAGGTGTGCGTCCCGACTGGGGTGGTCAGACAGCCGGGCTAGGGGTGGAGTGGCAAAAGGCAGCCGTGGGCCGGGTTCCTGGGACGGGCCCACACGCGGCCCCGCACGAGCGTCCATCCGGTGGGGACCTGCTGGGTCACCCTCAGGGACAGACACCCCCTTCCTAACATGCAGCCAGTCCCTGGTACGGGAGGCCCTTCCTAGCTCCCCGGAAACCTGCCTTCCCCGGCTTCATCCTAGGACCGCCCTCACGGTTCTGGGCCCCAGTGGCTCACTGGGGGTCTGAAAGGGTGTCTGCCTCACCATTCTCAGCCCCCAGCGGCACCCCCTCTTGGCTCTGGCCCTATCGTTGTGGCCCCGGGGGGCTGGGGAGCTGGGGAGACCGGGCCCGGCACGGGTCAGACAGGCAGCGAGGCCTAGAGCGTGCTCAGAGCAGCCAGAGCTGGACAAACAAAGTCCAGCTTCCATTGCCCTCTGAGTGCAGGGGGCCAGGGGCCAGGCCCTCTGGAAGCTGACCGCCCCCCACCTACGCCCCTTCCACTGCGCAGCAGAACCTCAGCAGGCGGGCAGAGGGCCTCATGGCCGGGCGGCACCGGAGCCCAGGAGCAGGCGACCTCTGACCTCGCTGGCCAGCTGCTGTGTTTTCACCTGCTCAAGGCGGGGAGTTGCCTCCAGCACCAACAGATCAGGCCTGGGCTGGGAGCGGGGGCAGGTAGAGGCTCTCGACACTGGCCAGAGACACTGGCCTGAGGAAGGGTCTTCTCTAAAGATGGGGGTCCTGGCCAACTGTGCCCCGCAAGGCCTCTGAGGCCAGGACACCAGCCCCTCTCTGCCCAGGTCTCAGGTGCTAGCTGTGTGGCAGGAGGTAGGGGTTCCACTCTGAGCCCCAGATCCTTTTCTCTCAGCAGGTCCCTCTGTGACCTGCTGGGCCTGACTCTGTCATTTGGCCCTTCCCTCAGCACCCCGTGAGGCACCAGGATGCCAGGGGGAGGTTTGGGGATCCCTGTATCCCCACGCCTCCACCTCCCCAGCCCCCAGCCCACAGGCCCCTTAGCGAGGCGGAAGGTGGAGGAGGGGGAAAGCTCGGCTCAGGGCAGACCTACTGGACACCAGAGAATGCTCAGACCCCTCCCCCTGCTCTTGTCGTCAGACCCCCCACCTCAAGCCTTCATCCCCGCGCCCACCTCTGTGGCACCCAGAGGGAGCAGGCCTGCCCTTGATTCCCAGGGCCACACCTCTCCCGCCCCCTCACCTGATCCCAGGCTTAGGTCTCACCCACATCTGGGCAGTGACCCCTCAGCCTGAGAAGGCCCAGAGCCAGCCCAGGACGGGTGCCCATCGCGGGCCTGGCACACCAAGCTCCTCCTGCCTCCTGCGTGTGGACCCAGGTCGCACAGATGGGGAGTGAGGAGACTGAGTTGAAAACGTGTCACTTGGACGCTGCAGGGACTCCCACCTGCCCATGACTCTGGAAGCCCCAGCCGTCCCCCAGCCCCCCTCCACACCCTGCTCGGCAAAACTCTCTCCGAGTTTCCAGCCTGTAGGAAGCGTGTGATCTTTCTGAGCAACATCAAAGTGGGAGGCGCGGGCTGCTTGGATCAATCACGCCGGCAGCCTCGTCTTCCTGCCTGGCCTGCGGCCCCAGGAAGCTGGTAGCGGCGGCAGAACACACGGTGCCGGGCTGACGGGGTGCTCGTGGGGTCCACAGGTTGTGCTGGGGGAGGGAGATGCTTAGAGCAGAGAAGCCTCAGGTGACATGGGTCCTCCCGCTGGCGCAGATGGGGAAACCAAGGCCCAGGGCAGGACTGGCCCAACGCAGCACCTGCTTGTGTGAATTTGCACCAGAAAAAAAGCCTCAGAGAAGAACCAGGACTTCCAGTGGCAGAGAAGTCGGTGGCTGGGACAGGAAGCCAGGAGGCAGGGGGAAATGGACTGGTTAAAACAAAGAGCTGGGCTTCTCGGACTGGATCGTGGGGCTGGAAAGGTCAGATCTGAGAAAAAGACGCAGAAAATTCCCAGGTGGTATGAACATAGCTCCTTTGCTGGCCTACGTGGGCCAAAGAGCCAAGAAGCACTATGCCTGTCCGATGCAGCGAAATGCAAGGGCTCCATCAGGACATGCCCACTGGCTCCAATATGGCTGCCATTGCACCTGCCACGCAGGAAAATACCAAACTCCCTGTTGGATCTTCAAGAAACTCTGTTACAAGCCTAACTACTGATTGAAACTACCAAACCCCACTGAATTTCTGTTGGTGGTTTCTTAGCTTTATTCCTCTCCACTGCCCACTCCCCCCCCCCCACACACACACACACGGTGCAAGAATATTCCCATTCTGACTCAGCCACTCTCTAGCTGTGCATCTTTGGGCAGGGCCCCTAACCTCTCTGAGCCTCATATGGTCTTTGCAGCCCCAGCTTCACAGAGCTGCCAGCAGGGTGCTAAGCCTAAGAGAAGACAGGACAAAAGCCACGGCAGCCTCACAACCAGGCACGAACGGACAGAGCTCCTGAGGTCAGGGAGAGACGTGCATATGAACTGTTCTCTTTGGCCCAGCAATATGTCTTTATATACAACTGCAACACACAACCGTCCCTGACGTAGACGTCTCCATAGCAAATCCGCATTGAGCGGGACCCTGCTGGGCCTTCCACTTGACTGGCCAGCTCAGGTCACTCGATGGGCTGAGGGCCTCATTATCCCCATCCAGTTCTCCCGGAACGACTGAGGGAGGCCAACAGTGACCCGGGATCCACGGGGACAGGCAGCCCCTGCTGCAAAGCCAGAAGCCTCTCGCAGCCGCTCACGGGACACCCTCTGAGCAGCCTCAGCCCCATACCAGCGCACCCCTGGGGGCCAGAGAATCTGCCGGAGGGGCCTGGGGGCAGGCACGCAGGGAGCGCTCACCCCCAACCGTGCCCTCAGCCCACTCCCCAGAAAGCCGGGTCTGCAGCCCCTCTGGCCAAGGACAATGGAAGTGACAGGTCAGAGATGGATCGGCCGGGCCCAGGGACAGGAGGCTGGTGCTGGGAGAGGCCCAGGCACTCAGGGGTGGAGGTGCGGAGGCCCTGACCTGCTGGGCTGGGGCCTGGGTGGGGCCGTAGCGTCACCTGGGAGAAGGGCCCATCCGGCAGGGACGCTTTCTAAAGAGACGGCTGTCGGGACGGTGGGTAATGTCACTGAGTACTTTCAAAGTGTCTTAATCAAATCCCCGCTCCCATCCACAAGGCCGCGTCAAAAGGCCTTTGGAGAGGAAAGGCCGGCGGCAGACAATCAGCGGGCCTTCCACTCGACTGGCCGGCCCTGCGGCGCAAGGCCTGCGGGGCTCCTGCCCCGCCTGTGACTCCGTTTTTGACCCTGAGCCCTCCGGTCTCCTCCCCGGGAGGCCTGGGTGATCCCGCGCTGCCCCGTTCAGGGACCGGTCAGCAGAGGGGAAAGCCCCCTCCCCGCCACTCCAGGGGCGGCCTCCTAGACGTCCCCTCCGAAGCCTCAGCAAGGCAGCCGCTGAGAACCACCACTTACAGGAGGGGAAACTGAGGCACAGCAGGGGATGCAATGGGGGGACCTGTAAATACGGGCCACGTATCCAACCCCCTGCACCTGCACACCACCCCCATGCATCAGACTCACCTTGAGCGAGGCAAAGAGGCGCATGCAGTAGACGCTTGCTGAATGCTCTACCCCGGCGCCTCAGGCCCACTGTCCCCAGAGGTCCCCCTCTGCACCCTCCTCTCTTCCTCCTTTGACTTTTTTCCAAGGTGTAGACCTGAAAACATCCTCATTATGTGTTTTCAAACACCTCACATCCATAGACTGGAAAAGGGCAGCCCCCTCCTGGGAGATGAAGGAGCAGGTGCTCACCTTTCCAGCCGGCGCAGCAGCCTGACCCCCAGCCCAGGTTCAAATTCACCTGTGTGAGCGCCACGGGCTCCGCAGGCACACGGGGTCCACGGGCACACGGTCTCCGAGGGCACACGGCCTCTGAGGGCACACAGTCTCCGAGGGCACACGGGCTCCACGGGCACACGTTCTCCAAGGGCACACGGTCTCCGAGGGCACCGGTCTCCGAGGGTACACGGTCTCCGAGGGCACAAGGGCTCCACGGGCACACGGTCTCCGAGGGCACACGGTGTCCGAGGGCACATGGGCTCCACGGGCACACGGCCTCCAAGGGCACACGGTCTCCGAGGGCACACGGGTTCCACAGGCACACAGTCTCCGAGGGCACACGGTCTCCGAGGGCACCGGTCTCCGGGGGTACACGGTCTCCGGGGGCACAAGGGCTCCACGGGCACACGGCCTTCGAGGGCACACGGGCTCCACAGGCACACAGTCTCCGAGGGCACACGGTCTCCGAGGGCACACGGTCTCCAAGGGCACGTTGGCAGCGGCCAGCCATCCGGGCTGTTCAGCTGCTGGTCCTTCTCTCCTACTGTCCGTAGAGGCCTTTCCGTTCTCCTGAGCTTCTGCACAGAGTTTCTCTGTCCGTTTGCTGTAACCACACTCAGCATCCCCCTACACGTGGACATTCACTTGTTTCTAGGTGTGACCACTGAGGGCCGAACTGCGGACACCCAGACCCACACATCCCAGGAGCCGAAATCACTGTGCCAGAGCTGTGCCCAGCTGCCCTGACTCCGCTCCTCGTCACGCCGTGGAGCAGAGCAGCCCGGACACTCCAGAAAGACCCTTCAGGCTCGCAGGGAGAGGCTGCAGCTCAAAGGAGGACCCCTCCTCTCAGGGCACCAAGTCCTGGCCACCCCCCTCTGACTCAGTGTCTGGCCCCAGGCGGCCAGGCAGGCACACGCAGGAGGGCAGCTGTGGGCGGAACAAATGCACATGTGAATGCATGATTCAGCTGGAAACACTCCCCAGGCTATGCCCTGTGTCAAGGGATGGAAACGAGGCGCCTGGAGGTTGGGCACATGGTGAGCTGGCACCCCTGACTCCAAACCCCCTGCTCGTAACCACCAGGAAGCCCCCAAGGCCCCTCGCCACCCAGAGCATCTCTGTCCCTGCAAAGGGAGCGGGGAGGGCTGGCCCCTGCCCTCACCTCCCGCAGAACCCAAGCTGTGTGGGGAGACAAGAGGCCAGCGGGTGGTCTGTCCCAGCCCCCTGGCCCCCACCGACACGTTCGTCTCCTCCCTCCCTGCCCGTCTCCATCCTGCCACCAGCCCCAAGGTGAGGCAGGCAGGCAGAGCCGTGCCCTGAAAATGCTCCACAAAACCCCGCGTGTGTCCAAGCGGCTTCGGTTACCAGGCACCCGGCTGGCCCAGCCTCCCTCGAGCCCTGCCAAGGCCTGGCACCGATGCCCCCAGCAGCCCCTCTCCCTGCCAGCAAGCCCACGAGGCCTGAGGGCGCGGGCAGATTGCTTTACCGCTGCCGGCTCGGCCCAGCTCCCCCGGGAGAAGGCCCCATTGTTCCCCACCCCCGTGGCCCCCGCCTGGCTCGGAGACACCCGGGCTCCAGGGCTGCAAGGTCACCGGGCCGCGCAGAATCCACCTGCAGCCACACCAGCTTCCAGGAAACCGAATCCCAGCGGCAGATGACAGCCGCAGGCTGCAGGACAGAGCGCCCATTCAGCCTCCGCTGGAGCCGGCGTGGCCCGACCTGGCGGCCGCCTCCCCAACCTGGGCCCTCCCACGCCTGGGCACCGGGTTCCCAGAGCCAGCACTGCCCAGACCGCCCGCCCAGGGCCACGGTCGGGGACAGAGGGCTGCGATGTGCCCTACCCTGGGTGCCCGGGACAGGTGAGAGGGTGGGTAGGGAAGGGAGCAGAGACCCTGCCCCACCTCCAGAGCCTCACGGACAGCAGACAGCCTGCGCGGGCACAGGGAACCCTCCAAGCCGAGCGTTAAGGCCGGCAGTCCCCCCACAGGGCCCTACATGTGTCAGGCGAGTCTAACTGCACCCATTGTATGGATGAGGCCCTCAAGGCTGCAGGGCTTGACTCGACTGCTGGGTTTCCATACTGGTGAGGAGCAGAGCTGGGTAGAGCCGGTGGGTGGCACTCCCCTGGCCTGCCCTTGCCCACCCAGGGGTCCCCTCTGAGTGAACAGGAGAGCTGGGTCGAGCAGCAGCCTTTGGGAGGGCAAGGCAGGTGGAGGAAGCAGCCAAGAGGGCCAAGATCTTCAAGGTCAGCAGGGCCAGGCCCCCCCCTACCCCGCACCAAGATGTTTTCTTGGACCCATTTCACAGATGGACCAGCTGCGGGGCAGTCTAGGAAGCAAGTGGATTCACGGGTTGCATTGAGGACAAAAAGCCCCCCATACCCTCCCACCTTAACACCCTGAAGAGGAGACCCAGAATGACTTGGGGTCCTGTAGACCACCAGCCTCAGATGGTCTCGCTGTCCCGCTGCCCCTACCTACCCTCAGGCCTGCAGGCTGCAGCCTCATGGACCTCATGGAGGCCGTGGGAGACAGGGCCCAGCCCCCCACGCAGAAGGAGACTATTTCTCTTCCAACAGGGTCTCCTGCAGCCAAGTCTCCTGCCAGGTTGGCCATTTGTGGACCAGACAGGAAGAGAGGGATGGAGCAGGCAGGGAAGTGGAGGTGGGCTCAGCCATGGGGCATCAATGTAGTGCTGTCCCACCTTGGCAGCCAGGCCTGAAGCCATACAGGTCACGCCCAGGTTCCACAGCCAGGACCCAGGTTCAAGGGCTCTTCCTAGGCTGCCCCATGCTCCTTCTTGAGCATCAAGCCCCAGCCGGGACTCGGGGCTCAGAGGCCTCAGGGCTCAGAGGCAGTCCTGCTCTCCAAAGGCTGGGCCACGAGTTGCCTGTCACTCAGCTCTTCTGCCCGGTTGGTCACACTGAAAAGAGCGTCCTGTAGCCGGGAGGCATGAATATAGGCTTCGGCCCAGCTCGAGAAGCACGGACCGGAAAGCCAAAGGAGGAAGCCCTGGTGTCCAGACCCAGCCGCCCAACCGCCACCCCTCCCACCCAACCAGCAGCAGCCACGCCAGCTCCCCCCAGTCACCACCCCTGGCGTGGCTGCCACCACCGCCGTCACCCATCAAATTGGCCCTTCCTCCACATCTCCATTTAGCAAACTCCTACTCACTCGCCAAAGCCCAGGCCGAGGGGTCCTTCCTCCCTGAAGACTTCCTGAAGGGCCCGCCAAATGTGGCTCAGGTGCGCCCCTCACAGCAACTGGCACCCACCGCAGACCCTGACTGTGTCCTCTGCAGCTGTCTCCCCTACGGGCAGGACAGTCCCCCTTCAGTGGGTTATGGAGGGGACGCATGGCACGGAGAACCCTTGGGCATTTGTCTAGGAAATGCCGACCCGCAGGAAGCCAGCTCGGGCTGGACCTGTGAACTCCTAGGGATGAGAGCAGAGAGCTGCGGTCGTTCACAACATTGGGTGCTGGGCTCCACTGTTTGCTGATGGCTTGGACCTGACCCTGGAGAATGGGAGATGCCCACCAAGAACCACTTAGGAGAGAAGGGGGCATCCCCTCTACCTGCTCTCCGGCTGTACCTGCCTCCAGCGCCCCATCCCCACGGACCAGCTGTACTGCAGTCCCTCGGGAGCCCCCTGGGGTTCCACCCCAGCCCACCCCCACTCCGAGTACTACCCTGCCCCATTTACGCAGCAAAAATGCAAGGCCCAGGTGGAGAAACACCACAGCTCCCAGGCCAGAAACCTTTGCCCCACCTCACAGGCATGACCCACATGTGAGGCTGAGGGTCACTCGGCCACATCACAGCCCCTGCCCCTCCGGGTGGCCGAGAGCCAAAGCTCCCACACCTGCCGTCCAACACCAGACACCCTCCCAGTCTGAGCGCACCTGCCCAACAGACTTGGTGTTAAACACTGGTCCCTGGAACCCCAATTTCCAAGAAAATTAGTTGGGAGACTAATTGTCACTAGAGTGTTATTGACTACTCAACTTGCAGCTTTCTCTCTCTGATAGTATTAGGCCCCCAGAAGGAGCAGCTAAAGAAGACTTCACCTGAGCCCCGAGGTATGTATTTCTGGGAAGATTTTAGAATTCTAGCTCCTGCTAAGGGGAAGTATTTGAAGACTCCCACAGATCATGACTCAGTCTAGCATTCACGGCCTTAGAACCCAGCACCTACCTGCATCTCCAGCGTCCCCCGCCCCCATACACCCTGTACAGAATCCCAGACCTCAGCCCCAGCCAGCTGACCCAGGGATGGGCAATGGTCCCTCTCCCTTCCCTCTACGTCGCTCCTCCGGGAAGCTCCATCGCCCTCAGGCTGGGTGAGGGGCCCCTCACCCCACAACCCCTTCAGATACGCTGGGAGCTGGTGCCGAAGGGGAAGGAGATCCCGTGACCACAGGCGGGCACCACCCTGAACGGGATCAACCAGACACCCACTGGGGCACCTGGGGAAACTAAGGCCCCGAGACAGCCACACACTGTCCTTCGGGGGTGTCCAGAGTCTGAGCAATGCGGTTGCCAGTGACCAGGGACTCTATCTCCAGGGCTCCCAGTCCCGCCTCTTGCTTCCAGGACCCCGGGCCCCCCCTGCAGCCCCAGCTGTACCGGCGGAGGAGTCACGCCGTTCCTCTGATGGCACCCCCTCCCACACTTCAGATTCTCTGATGGCTTGGTCCTGAGCAAGGAAGGGGAGAATGCTTGCAACTGAGCCCGGGTCACCAAGCTGGAAAGCGATGTGCCCATTGCCAAGATTTCCCGACGTTTAAAGCCCTAAGTGAAAACACTTGGAAGTCACCGTTTTCAAAGATTTAGGGCATTAAACACCACTGGGGTAGGGGGTGGGGCGTTGTCCAGGTGACCAGCTGGTCAGTTTTTAGTAGCTCCCCGAGGTAATATTTCCCCCACCCGGCCCCCACCCATCCACGCCCTCTCCACCCACCACTTGGGATTCTAGGCAGGACACCCACATCTCCAGAAAGCCCTGTGCACAAGGTAGGCAGGGCAATCAAAGGCCCAGAGGTGCCACCACGGGGGCAGGGGCTGGGGGCCCAGGCCCAGGGGCTCTGCTGGACACTGCAGCCACAGAACCAGGCCCGGGCAGGGGGCTCAGAAGCTCCCCGGCCGGCCTCCTGCACACGCCCTGCGAGAGCCAGGCCGGCCCCAGGCCTCCGAGTGCCAGGCCCGGGCCTGGGCCGCGAGGGGCCGCGGGCCGGGCAGGCGGGGGCGGGGGTCCGGGGTCGGGGGTCCGGCCAGCTTTAATGCGCTGACAAAGCCTCATTTGCAGGTCAATGCCGCGGCACACTCGCCTCTCCCCTCGCCCGGCGCCCTTTGTCCGGCCGCACCCGCTCCTCGCGCCAGATGGCCGCGGAAATGCTAATTTCGGGCGCCCCCCGCCCCCCGCGTTTAATTGCGCCTTTGCAGATGGGCCGCGAGTGTGCGCTTCATGCAGATGAGCGTGGCCTGGCCGCTGCCCGGCCTGCGGGCCGCCGCCCTCGGACCCGGAGCCGGCAGGGTCGGGGGAGGGGCCGGCGGGGAGGGAAGGGGGGCCGTCCCCCCACCAGCGCGCCGCCGGGCACGAGCGGGCACCCAGCGGGCCGGGCGCGGGAAGCGCGCTTTTCTCTTTTCATTTCTCCAAAATGGGATCTTAAGTGACTCTGAATGAAAACAAATTGGCCCGCTTTCTTCTCCAAACAGACGCGCGGCGTGGGGGCGGGGAAGGGGCGGCCGGGCTGGAAGCGGGGGGTGGCCAGGGGGCCCCTGCCCAGGCCGGGCCCTCGCACCCCGACGCCAGGGCCCCGCCCCAGGACGGCACTCGGGGCGGCCAGGTAAGTCCTGGCAGAAGTGGGGCCTCCTTTAACTGGAGACACGGCTCCTGGGACTCAAGCAACCGCGGACAGACGCCCCTCCCCCCTCCCGTTTCCAGCCAGAAACAGATGCCCAGGCCGGGCTGGACAGAGAAATGGGGCAGGCCACGGGGGGCACAACCTCTGGGGGTCAGCCAGCTTCCTGCGCGCTCTATCTCCAGCCCCAGCAGGAGCCGAGCTGCCCTCACAGGCCTCCGCCCCCACGAGGGGAGGCAGACCCCTCAGGTCCCCGGCTCCCTGCACCCACAGCTCTGCGCAGAGGGGGCTCAGAGCAGACCGCACAGCGGTGCAGGGGTAGGCAGGGCGTGCAGCCGGACTGCAGCTGGGGGAGCTTGGGAGAATGGATAGGAGGAATGAATGAGTGAGAAAATGTGGGGGAAGGTCCTTTGTGACCTTGTAGCATTTTTTTTATTGGAGCATAATTGCTTTGCAATGTTGTGTTAGTTTCTGCTGTACAAAGAAGAGAATCAGCTATGTGTATACATATATCCCCTCCCTCGTGGACCTCCCTCCCATCCCCTCCCATCTCGCCCATCTAGGTCATCACAGAGCACCGAGCTGAGCTCCCTGTGCTGTATCGCAGGTTCCCACTAGCTAGCTATTTTATACTTGGTAGTGTATATATGTCAAACCCGATCTCTCAGTTCATCCCACCCTCCCGTCCCCCCCCCACCCCCGCCCCGTGTCCTTGTAGTATTGTAACCACGAACTTACAAACCCTATGCTTTGCTGGGTGATGGACTTGCTCCGTCACCAGCTATGAAACAGGGAGAGGGCCATTTTCTGGGCCAGCAAATACTCCTGACATGTAACTCAGGCCACAGCGACCATTAGAAAGGAAAGTGACCTGTGTGTTCCTCAGACTTTCTGTTGTATTTTTGTAGTCTGCCCAGGCAAAGGGCTGACGTGCCACAATATTGGATGACCCATCAGCCAGGTCCGAAGTCAGCCGGCATGGAGAACAGGTCCAGCGGCCACCAGCCCAGTGACGGCGCCTGGTCGCTGATCCCTCTGCCTGGAGCGCCCTCCCTGCCGGCCACTCTCACCTTCACCTGCTCCCAGATCCCTCCGGGCTTCCAGGACAGTCCCCAGGCACCTCCCTCACCCGGTCCTCAGGGGCGCCCTCGGCCACCTTCACCTGTGGGTGCCCAGCACCCGGCACAGAACCTGGCTCAGTGGGGGACATCACGGGGGCTCCAGCTGACAGTCAGGCCTGGGCCAGAGGGCTCAGCCTACCCCTGATGCCCGACCTGCCAGCCCAGGATCTGTGCCAACACAGTGACAGGCTGTGGGCAGGGGGTGGCTCGTGAGAAATGCCCAGCCAGGATGCACCATGGAAGTTTCCATGGTCACGGGATGGAAACCATTTCCTATCAGTGTGGAAATAACAGGTGCCCCCCTCAGGCCTCCCCTTTCATTTCTTTCCACGAAACAGTTCAAACGAGATTTGTACACCCATCTGAGACAAACATGGCTTGGTCCTGACCCCCTGCAATCACTTCGTTAACCAAAGGCTTCCATCTTCCCCCTGGGAATGGTGCTGGAGGCTTGTCAGTGGAGCCCTCCTCCACCCCTGCAAGGTGTCCTGGGACCGCAGCCTTGCCTGGGCCTCGCCGGCCACCCTGGACCTCAGGTCCGGTGACCGCATCTGCACTGGTGAGCGGTCTCTTTAGAGCGTCTGTGCTTTCCTCCTGTTCGTGTTGCCACCCTTCAATAACGACGTCCCCCCCAGACCTGTAACCTGGGGAGAGTCTGGCCTTTTGCTAACACATTTACTGAGATGCAAGCCATCTTCCAGTTTTGCTACAGTCACCGGCTGCTGCTTGTACTGAAATCTTTCTTCCAAACCGTGTGTCTGTCATTTTGTTTACCACACTCATATTATGGGTCTTAAACCTCTCATCATGGTTAAATATTTTGAAATTAAGACAATATATGTGTATACATGTGTGTATATGTATTTAATGCTTTAAAATATGTACTAAAATATGCACTTTGAACCTAAAAAGTAATGTGGGTCCCGAAATTGTGTAGAGCCCCAAGCTACCATCTCTGGTGTTCTTCGGGTAGGAGAACGTATCTCGTGGAATTTTACTTTCTTTTTGATACATTTCTGTATTGTTTGCATTTTTTTACAGTGAGTGTATAATACTTCTACAATTGGGGGAAATATAAGGCTATTTTCATTTTGAGAATTAAAAAAAAATAAAAGCGCCATTGGTTTGCCAACCATGTGACCTAAGCCTTGTGGCAGCAAATCCACAAGCTGGCCCTGGGCCGGTGGGGGAGCAGGAGTCTATGGCAGGACCACCTTACAAGAAGGGCCGCCTTAGAATGGATTCCTGGGGACGCCTCAGTAACTAAACCCCCTTGGACAGAGGCCAGGGCAGGCCCCCTCCGTGCCAAATTCCACTTGGGCCCACTCTCAGTTCCAGCAAAATTCCAAAGTATATTGTTGTTATCATTATTATTTTGCAATTACGTGACATTTTTTAAATGCCTGGAGTGTTTTTCTACCATTTTCATTAGCTCCTTCTCACTCTGCCCACGAGACAGGTCAGCATTTTGCTTGCCATGAAACAGGCCTGCCAAAGCTCAGAGAGGTCAAAAAACCTGCACGGGTCACACAGCAACAGGGTGGAAGGGATTGGGGGTGGGGGGGGGAGCGAGAATGGATGTCGGGATCTGGCCCCAGGTCATCCTGCAGAAGGTGGAGTATATCTCGCATTTCAGCCCCTACTGGGCTTTTATTTGGATTTAGGAATTGGGGGGAGGGGGGACATTGGGAAAGAGAAGAAAAAGCAGCAATGTGATAAGAGAAAAATGGAAAGGAAAACCAGAGTCAGGCACAAGAGACAGAAACAAGAAGCACTGATTCCACGGGGCAAGGGGCCTGGCAGAGTGGCCACCCAGAGGCCCAGGCAGGGAACTCAGGCCCTCGAGGTGGCCCTGCTGGCCCATTCTCCCTGCACCTCTGGACCAGGGCCAGGTTCTAAAGGAGCTGGCCATGAGATAGCATCCCTTTCTGGACTCTGAATATTCAGTCCAGAAGGGAGGGGGGTTGGGCCTGGAAGGATGGGGGTCTCCAGATGCCCCTCGAGACTTCTCTGAAAGGTGTGTGAGGCCCTAGAGCCTGCATTAGTCATGAACCTCAGTCACCAAGCCCATCCCCCAGCCTCAGGAGCAGGCGCCACAGCCAGCACCCTATGACCCAGCCTGCTGGAGGCCTGAACAGGGCAGCTCACCACTGGTCATCCCAGGCCCCAGGGCAAGAGGCCCAAACTGGAAGCCCAGTATTATGGGTTGAGTTGTGCTGTGTGAATCCTAACCCCTAGTATCTCAGGATGCAACCTTATTTGGAGAGAGGGCTTTTAAAGAGGTGATTAAGTTCAAATAAGGTCACTAGGGTGGGGCCCTAATCCCATAGGACTGGTGTCCTTATAAGAAGAGGAGATCAGGACACAGACACACACAGAGGGACGGCCATGTGAGGACACAGGGGGAAGATGGCCGTCTACACACCAAGGAGAGAGGCCTCAGAGAAACCAACCCTACCGACACCTTGATCTTGGACTTCCAGCCTCCACGACTGGAGACAATGAATGTCTGTGGGACTCTGTTACAGAAGGCCCTAGGAGACCAATACCCCCAGCATCCGCCCCTCCCCAACTGGACAGAGGGGAAGACACCTGTCCGGACCCACGCAGCCAGGGTGGACACAGATGCCATGCCCCAGACCTCCAGACCAACAGAAACCCCCACCCATGCCAGGCTTTGAGACCTTTTCTAATTCAGTGCATCAAGCTCCCTCCCAGCCAGCTTCCTTTAGAAGCAGTGTCCTGACACCCAGAGACTCATTGTGAAAGTGGCGAGTCCCCCAAAATGCCATTTTCCAAGGCCAAGATTAAAAAGCCACGAGCAAAGCCCACAGCTGTGTGCCCCTAACGCTAATTGGGGAGAGTGCGCATTTGGATCTGGCTGACTTGGGTGGCTGGGGAGGTTTGGTGCCCTGGAGAATCGGGGCCCGCCTGGAGGGCCAAGCCCAGGCTGGGGGCTGCCGGAGCTGCTGGGCCTCCCTCCTGCCCACCGGGCCTTCATTAGCAGCCTCATCCAGTCCAGCTGGAGTCAGCTGATTAGCCCATTCTGGTGGCATTGGGAGTCCCCAATATCTATTTTTCCACCTGCACATGTTCAATTAAATTTTGCTTTTGTGCCAGAGAGGCCTCTGATGTGAGCATTTCTTGGGAGTTTTTCCATGTTTCTTTATGTCCTTGAAACCAAAGTCAGTCACCAGGTTTCAGAAAACACCCTCCTGGATGGAGCGGGTAAGAGGAAAGAAAAACACAACACAAAACAAAAGCAGAAGAAACAAAAGAGAAAGCACTGACTGCCTTTATACAGAATCCTGCTCCGAGGAGACAATTCATTCCGATTGAAACGTTTCCCTTGTGCAGCGTTCACGGAACGCGCTTGTCGCATTGGGCAGAAATGCAAATCCTCCTTTTTCCTTTGATTCAAATATTTAAATTTTCAAATATATATGCTGTGACAATCGAATGGCAGCTGACCTCACTTATTTTCATAGAAGATGCGGAAGCCACGGGCAGCAGTTAATCTAGCCAGCAGAGGCGCCCACAGCCCTGGGGGGGGGGCGGGGCGGGGGAGTAATCCTTTTATTCAGACATTTGGCTTAAAAGAATAACAAGGAGAAAAAGCTGGAACGTAATTACATTGCATGGAAAACAGAGAAAGATTTTTTTCTCTCTGTCTAACGAGCTTTCTCTTTTTCCTTCCTCAAAGAATGGGGCGCATGGCCAGAGGCTATTTTCTTGGTTAAGAAATCAGGAGTGTTTTCCTTCCTTATTGTCCCCTACTCTCACCCACCCCACAAGGGATTTTCTTAGTTGGGTTGGCTGCCACTGGCTCATTCGTTCATTCACTCGTTCACTATAAATTCCAGTGGAAGACCTACTGTGTGCACAGCCCACCCCAACTCTGGCTGGGCCAGTGGAATCAGACACCCCCTTCCCCAACCCTACCTTCCTTCCCGCTCCTTCCCTGGGGGCAGTCGGGCGGGGCACTCGGTGCCCCAGAAGAGCCATCCCCCGGGCCATCAATGCCCACGGGGTTCCCTCCGCACCTTCCCCGGGGTCGGGGGTGGGGGCCCAGAGCACCTAAGAGGAAGGCGTCTGAGCACCGCGGGGAGGGGGAGGAGAGGGCACCCCTCCCTTGGACAGCAGGGCCAGCGTCTGCCACAGTCTCTGTTGCTAAGTCCTGCTCCCGGCCCGGGTCTCCCAGAGGACCCCAGCCCAGCCCATCAGCAGGACTGGGTCTTTAATATTTAAAGAGCTGTCCCGGACATTTCAAGAACTCCCCGACACGATTTTCTGTGATGCGTGTGCTGTCGGGACATCTGTCTTCTATACCTAATAAAGTCGCCCCGATTCAGAATGAACTCCTCGGCATCGCTTTGAATCCGGGCTCACATATGGTTGGTAATTAGCTGGCTATCTCTTGGAGTTAAATGATTTTTTTTCTCGCCCGTTCGCATCCATAATAGACGCGAACAGAGTTGTGATTGTTCCCCGTTGCGGGACATTCTGCGCCTGAATGAGCGGGGGCTGCTGTGTCGACGCGGATTTGCCATATGGTTGCGCGGAGCCGGGAAGAATGGGCCCCTGTGTGTGCGCCCGGGACGCGGCGGCGCGGGCCGTGCCAGCCGGGCGGAGCCGGGTGCCCGACGGCGCGTGAGGAGCGGGCGCCACGGCCGCGGGCGCACGTCAGGGCGCGGGATGCCCTCGGGCCGGGCGCGCGGGTCGTGCGCCGGGACAGACGCCGGGAGCGCCGGGCCGGCTCCCCGCCGCCTGGAGCGCGGAGGACGCGCGGACGGACGCACTGGCGACCGAAGCACGACGGACGGACGGCCCGCGCCGCCCCGGGGCCCTCGCGCCCGTGCAGGCCGCGGGCCGCGGCGGGGGCCGGCACTGCGGCTGCAGCAGCCCCATTGTGAGGCCGGCGAGACAATGGGCGGCCCGAAGAGGCACCTGCTCGCCTGAAAGGCCCATAAATCGCCGCCGCGTCCAGCTGCCTTCCCGCCCCTCCCCGCGGACCGGCGAGCCCAGCGCGGCCGCGGCCCCGAGAGGGAGCCTCCCGCCCGCCGACGCCGCGCACGCGGCCGCGGGGCACCGCCGCGGGCGCCCTCCGGCCCCGCGCAGCTCCCGCGGGGACCCACCGCGGCCTCCCCTCTGGAGAGGCCTGCGCCCAGGCCCGCTGTCCCCTCGGGTAGCCAGTACGGTCCCTCCTGCCGGGCGCCCACGCACCCACGCACCCGCCCGGGCTCAGGGTACTCACTCGGGCTGCCTTTGAACCAAATTCTTGAACTTTTGAACCCCAGTTGTTACTGTTCCTGCTGTTTATAGTGCTGGGAGCCCGGGAAAGCGCCCTAACACCAGAGGACCAGGCTCCCCACCGCTACCCCGCCTCCCCTCCCCTCCCCCCACCCTGGGCCTGGGATAAACAAGCCCGCCCCTGACCTCCAGGCATGCCAGGCTCCGTCCCATCTCGCTAAACTAAGGCCCAGGCCAGTTAGGGACCTGCCAGCCCCTAAAAGAAGGGGCCAGTAAGCACCCTGTCTGTCCCAGCCACACCCAGCCCTCCCGGTCTTCTGGGAGCCTTCCCCTTTCAGAGACTGGACTGAGTCCTCCAGCTGGAAGGGCCACGCTCTCAGGAGTGCACAGCTTTCAACTCCTGGACGCTTACCTGTGCGTCTGGCATCAACTTCCCCTATAACCTTACAATAAAGAAAATCAGCCTGCAGCCATGGTCACCTCCGTGGTCACGCCGGGGGCAGAGGGGGTGGGGGGAGATGGGACAGGTGTTTTCCAGTGCCCACACTGATCAGGCCTGCGCGCTGGGGTGGGGGGTTGACCACTAATCCCTCCATGTATTTGATGCAGCTGTGTATTTCCCCAGATTTTTAAACATTTTAAAATCTCCCTCCTTGGAGGGTGGAAGTGATGGCCAGGTTGGGCCATCTTGACCGCCAGGAAGTGGTGCTGCTACAGGGGCTCTAATGCCTCCTTGGGTGCCCCCAGAGGTGGCAGGGCAGGCTCATCTTGGGGTGCAGCCTACAGAGTCAGGCAACAGGGCCCTGCTCCAAACAGCCAGCCTTAGGTGGGCACCGGAGATGGGCCTTGACCCGAGTCGACGGAGGATGCGGGCCCCAGCTGTGGGCAGGGTGTGAGGCCTGCTCTCCCCTCTACGGCAGCAGCTCCTTGGTTGGATGGACACCTTGCCTCTCTCTCCACGGAGGGGGCTGGACTTGGGCTCCGCAACGGCCTAGGCATTCAAGTGTTGGCACACAGGTTCAGCTGGGGTTTTCTTCCAGGAAAAGGAGGGCGTTCAGCAGCCAGGTCTTTGGCAATGCCAGCCCCGTGCTGGTGGCCTGCTGTGTGCACCCTGAGGGACGTGGCACCGCGGGCCTGCAGGAGCCAGCTGAGATGGCCAGGCCTCTGAACGCTGGTCTGGGGGTGCCAGGCAGAGGGGCGCATCAGCAGGGCCCTGAGCCTGCTCCTTGGGTCTCCTGGCTGCAGAAGATGCTCGCCCCCGCCCCCAGTTCTCCAGCTCTTTTGATTTTCATTATCTTGATTTGAATTATCTAGCTCCATCTCATCTCCCCCCCTCCCCTCCCCTAATAAAGGGCCAGCATTTTCCCCACTCCCTCTTTTCTCCCTGACATATTAGAAGAATGTTTTTCCATTTCCTTTGATGTCCTTTACAAGCTGCATCTCATTTCCTGCTTGGGCATTTCTGACCTCGAGTGACTTCTACCAGCCAGGCTGCCAGGCTGTGTCTCCCCCTTGGTGCCCCGCCCAGATGCCACTCTTCCGTTCCACCTTCCCCACCTTCTTCCCCCGGCCTCCAAGGGGGCAGCCCCGTCCAGCCTCAGCTGAGTTTCCGAGGAAGGCTCCTCATTTCCAAGTCTCCCCGTGGAAACCCGACGACCTGCTTCCCTGGGGCCTGTGCTCTGTGTTTTTCTGCTGTTATTCTTTGGGCAGGCCGGTTGTGTGCATTCTCCCCCTTGGTGGGGTGAGCTGGGTGGGACACAGGGAGCTGGGGGCCTCCAGCACCCAGGGCAGATGGAGTCTGTGTCCGAACCGGACGGAGGCCGCGGGAGGTGCAGGAGCCCAGCAGGGCAGAGGGGCTGGTCCGCTCCCTAAGCCTGGCTCTGTGACCCCCAAAGCGGCACAAGTGAAACGGAAAACTGAAATCCAAAAACTGAAAACCGAAGCCCCTGAAATAAGCCACCAAAAAGAAAAACAAAACTAGAATCAACAAAGGGGAGTCGTTTGACAGGATTCAAACAGTGTGTCTTTCTTCCCTCCCTCCCTCCCCTCCCTTCCTCCGTCCCTCCCTCCCTCCCTCCCTTCCTTCCTTCCTTCCTTCCTTCCTTCCTTCCTTCCTTCCTCCTTCTCTCTCCCTCTCTCTCTCCTGACCAGGCACATGACTCTGAGCTTAAAGCACCATCAGAACCAGTGGAAGTATCTTCAGCGCAGGCTGGGAACTGGGTCCTGGGACCGGAGACCCAGTCCCTGCCCCTTTGGGGTATAACAGACCACACAGGGATCTCCGGGCACAGGAGGGCAATAGAGGAGGGCGGTTTGCACAAGGAAGCAGAGGAGATACACCCTTGCCTTTGTCTCAAACCCCAGCTAGACTCCTCCCAGGGAGGTTTGAGTGTGTGACAGCTCCATTTTATTACTATTATTTTATTAGGATTATTACTATTTCAATCACCAAAAATGACTCGAAAGAGGCTCAGAAAAGCAGCAGCATATCAATCAGCCAGGACTCAAGGGTAAACGTGGGATGTCCTGTCCAGGCAGGGACCGTCCACCCAATGGGACAGGCTGCAAAGGGAGGCCCTCTGGGTAGCGATGACTGTCTGGAAACAGGACATCACGGACTGGTCCCCTTTGCAGGGTCTCTGGTATGGCACTGGCGTGAGGTCAGCAAGGTTTTTGTGCTGTTTTCAAACAAAGCCCAGGGCATTCCCTGGAAGCCAGCAGTGATCTTCTAGAACAAGGGAAAGGAAAGCTTTCCGGGACAAACTGCTGGGCACTGCCCTGATGGCGGCCCGGACCACAGCTGCCTCGGCCCCGTGGGTCCACACTGCACTCCCAGACCGACGCCCGTTCCAGTGGCAAAGACAGATTTACCCCGTGGGAGGATTCGGGGTCTGGGATCCGCTTTAAAACAAACAGCAGTAACAAAAAATGAAGAGTTGGGGAAGGGAAACAAACTGACAAGTTTCGAAAAATGTTAATTGTTGACTCTGGCTGGTGAGGACGTGGAGCTCAGGGTAATCTTCTATTAACTTTGTGTATGTTTACAAGTTCCAAGTTCCCCCAGAAAGAATTTTTTTAAAGGAGATACAAGTGATACTATTACTATTGCTGAGAAAATTTAACACCGGCTACAAAGTTAACAAAGAAAGAAAGAAATTATATGCATGTATATGTTTTGTGTATGATATACATATATATAATATCTATTATGTACTTTGTATCTATATAAAGTATACACACATACAATAAAAGAAGGCAGAAAGGGTTGCTAGCAAAATGCCCTTATCAGGTGTTGTCATGTCACCGTTTCAGTGGCCTTGGGGCGGGGGGTGGGGTCCGTGCTGTCATGGGCACGTGCCCCCGACTCTGCTTCTCTCCTGGATCCAGCTCTGATGTCTAAGTAAGAAGCCGCTCCCACCATTTGGTCAGTTCAAACACAGGAAGTGCTCCGTGACCTTTTTTCTATTACTAAAAATCCCTGCTAAAGGAAAACAGTTTTGTTTTTAATTTGGGTAACAATCGTTTTGTGAGTCCTGAAGCAAACCCCCCAGAATAGGCTGGGTACGCACTGAGCACCAGCGCTGAGCACTGCCAGGAAAAGTGCCATGGCCAAGGGGCCTGCAAACTCTTTGGAAACTTGTCTGCTTGGTCAGATGGGGCAGAGGTGACTCTACTCAACTCCCCAGGCCAGGCTGTTAGAGACCTTGCTGCTTTCACCAGGGCTCCGGGAGCACTGCCATGTTGTGAGGAAGCCCAAGCAGGCCTGAGGAGAAGCCACAGGAAAAGGAACTGAGGCCCCAGCTGGCGGCCAGCTCCACTCTGCCAGGCACGGGAGTGAGCCGAGCCATCTTGGAAGGCAACCCCCAAACCCCGACCAAACCACCCTAGCTGACGCCCCGTAAACAGAGCTAAAGTACCTGCCAGCGCTTCCCAAGTCCCTGACTCATAACATCCTAGGTATAAACAAAACCGTTGTTTTAAACCACAAAGCACTGGGATGGCTTTTACTTGGCACGAGATCACTGGAACAGGTGTTCTCATGCCAGTGGGAGAGAAGGGCCGGTTGCCAGTGCACCTCTGCCTTCATGGCCCTGGCATTGAGGAGTACAACCCCGGTCGAGTTTCAGGGCTGAAGGGGATGCGGAACACACAGCCATGTGACACTGAAGCAGGCTGGCCCCTAGGGGGGCCCCATCCCCGAGGGCTCTCAGGCAACGGCTAAGTTTGAAGCATTTCTTCCTGATGCCACCCAGGCCACTTCTCTTTCTTAGTCTAAGGAACATATGCCAGCAATACAATCTGTATCTCCACTACCCTTGAAAATCTCACTTCAAGGCTTACATAATACCAATGTTAAATTTCAGAATAAGTGATCGGGGCTACTTAAGTATGCCCAACTGTCGGCTCACAGCTCAGTCTCTGAGACTGTGACCTGTTCCCAAACCTTGATAATTTTCCTCCTTCATCATATAAAAAAGTTAGATGAGTGACTGGACACGTGTGTGTCTGTGTCTGTGTGTGTTGTGTGTCTGTGCATGTATATGTCTGTGTGTTTGCTTCTGTGTGTGTGTATATGTGTGCATGTGTGTATATGTGTGTGTACGTGTATGTGTGTATGCGTGTGTGTGTGCAGGAAGTTTCACTGGGGACCACTCTTGGGCTCACCTGGCTGGTGGGGTGAAAGAGCAGGGTTAAGAACAGGAGAAGCTGAGCTCTGATGCAGATCTGAGAAAGGTCTCAGCCAATCCCTGGGGGGCCCCGGAGCTGGGATGGTCCCTCAGAGTTGTCTGTTCAAGGCAAGGGGCCGGGGCTTTGCCCCCCGAATCCACCAGCCTTTGCAGGTGGGGCATGTACGGGCAGGGATGAGGCAGCTCTCTTCAACTGAGAGCAAGACCTGCAGAAACACTCACCTGAGCCAGCAGCTGCCAGCCTCCCGCGGTGGGAATCGATGCCTTAGTGGTTCAGCACACTGAGACTTGGGAACGTAAGCCATGCCTCCAGAGCCTGGGCCCCGGACAATCCAGGTGGATCAGTGCAGTGCCAGGGGAGGGGAGGCGGAAGTGGCGTGTGGAGTCTCATTCGTGTGGAAGATTGTGATCAGCCCTGTTGCCTCAGGAAAGCTCAGGATGGTGGATCCCCGTGGCGGGGATGAACATGCGGCCAGCACATCCGGGGATGCAGTCAGAAGCTGGGTCACTGTCGCGCTAGCCACGCAGAGGGACTGCCAGCCTGCCCCCAGGCCCTTCCATCCCACCTGCAGCTCCTCTGCCCGGAGGCTCCCTGCCTCACCTACTGGACACTTTTTGAAGCACGTACAGACTCTACCACAGAACAGAAGGCAACTGGCGAGGACACGGGACCCTGCCACGCTGAAAGACTCGGCCTCCCGCCCTTCCATGTGACAGGCTTGAGTTGGCACCTGTAGGACACTGAAGGCAGTGCTCAGAGAGGAGGCTCCAAAATTTCCAGACACGTGTCCAAGCATCCCGGACAACTTGACACCACCACCCGGTCCTTGCTGTCATTCCTGGAAACCTAAAACAGTGACTTGAGATCTTCAAAGGATCTGTCTCTGTCAGCTTAGTTTACCATATGCTGCATAACAAAAATCTCAGTGGCTTACACCAACTACAGAGGATTTCTCTCTCTGACAGTCCCATCCTGGTGGGCTGGGGCTGGGTTCCACTGCAAGTCAGTGGAAGGGGCAGCCCCATCGGGACCCTGCTGGTCCCTCAGTGGAAAGATAAAAAGGTGGCCCCATACCCAGGGCTGTAAGGGCTTCTGCTCAGGCGTGGCATATGTCACAGTAATCACATTTCATTGGCCAGAGCAAGTCACGTGGCCAAGTCTGATATCAACATGCAGGAGATGTAGAATCCTCCCACAGGGCAGGGCAGCAAATATTTGGATAATAATGCAATCCACCATCATGCAGCGCCAACTGGACGAGGAACTGACCAATGGCTCAGGCGCTCTGTCCCAGTCAGGTCAAACCAAAGAGGTACTGAAAGAAAGCCACAGTCATCAGGGTTCTTTTTTTTTTTTAATTTTTTTTTTAAATTTTTTGGCCACACCGCAAGGCTTGCAGGATCTTAGTTTCCGAACCAGGGATTGAACCCAGGCCCCAGCAGTGAAAGTGCCAAGTCCTAACCATTGGACCACCAAGGAATTCTCTAACGTTCATTTTTAATTATGCTTTGTGTCTAAATTGTAATTAGGTTTCTGTTTGTTTGAATTCACCTAAAAACTCGTGGTCAGTGTGGTCCACCCAGGAGAAAAGTTTGAAAAACAGTGTCTTGACAGGAACTCTCGTTCACTGCTGGTGGGAATGCAAAAATGGTACGGCGACTTTGGCGGTGTCTCACAAAATTCAGTGTACTCTTACCGTATGGTCCAGCAACCGTGCTCCTTGGTATTTCCTCCAAGGAGTTGAGAACTTAGCTCCACACCAAAAATGTGCGCAGCTTTATTCACAATTGCCCAAACTTGGAAGCAACCAAGATGTCCTTCAGTAGGTGAATAGATGAATAAACTGTGGTCCATCCAGACGATGGAATATTACTGAGAAATTTTTTTAAATGAGCTATCAAGCTCATTTGAAGGAAACTTAAAAAGTGAAGTGAAAAAAGAAGCCAATGAGAAAAGGCTCCATATTGTAGGAATCAAACACTATGACATTCTGAAAAAGGCAAAACTATGGAGACAGTAAAAGTTCAGTGGTTGCCAGGGGTTGGGAGGAAGGCTGAACAGGCAGAGCACAGAGGATTTTTAGGGCAGGGAAAATACTCTTTAGGATCCTGTAATGGTGGATTCATGTCCTTATACATCTGCCCAAACCCATACAATATCCAACATGAAAAGTGAACTCATATAAAATATAGACTTTCGTTAATATTTAAATAATGTATAAAAACTTTTTTTTAAAAACAAGAAACAGTGCTCTTGAGACAGCATTGGGGGAGGGCAGCTAGAGCCGTTGGGCCAGCAGCGTGGGCTGTGTCCTGACTGGGTACTTGGCAGGTCACTGACCCTGGGCCAGTGGCTTTGCTGAACTCACCTGTAACGTGGAAAGCTAATGCCTCATTGACAGGACTGTCCTGGTGTCCACAGGGCCTGGCTGAGAGTGGAAATCAGGGCAGGGTAGCCTGAACTACAACTTATGTCCAAAAGAAGGGGCTCTCCCCTTCTCTGGGAAGGCTTCCTCAGCTCTGAGAATGGCCCACACTCACACTTACATGGAACCAGGAACCTCAGAGGTCTCCCCCCTTTCCCACTTTCCAGTCTCCCTCATGCTCCACCCCAACCAGTCCATCAGCAAGTCCCATCAGCTCTCCCTCCCAATATATCTCCAGGCTCCCCCCACCCCACCTCCCACTCCGGCCCCTCTGGTCCACTATTCTGTGAGCACTCCAGACCTCAGGGCCTTTGCACTGGCGGTTCCCTCTGCTGAAACTATCTTCTCCCAGTTAAACCTCAAGACTTGCACCCCTCACCTCCGCCAAGCTCAGATGCACTTGCTGGGGGTTGGGAGGAGGGCTTCCTGGCATGGCCTGCTTTAAACAATAGCCCCCTGGCCCTGGTTACATCACCTCTCCCCATAGAGGCAGCTCCTGCTAGCAGGGAATTGTGTCTGTTTTATGCATCGCTGTGTCTCTGGTGCCCAGAGCAGTGTCCGGCGTGCTGGAGGCACTGGGAACGTTTGCCAACCTGGTACCTCTGTTTGGGTGGCCGGCCACAGTAGCTCCTACCCGGCCCCTCCTTTGTTCTCCTCCCAGCAGCCTTAGGATGCTTTCTTAAATTGCCTCAGCTTCTGTCACCCCGCTTCAATCTCCCCAAGGGCTCCCTACTGCCTGCAGACAAAGTCCAGCAATTGACGCCAGCCCATCAGACTCAGGAAGGTCCAGGAGACCAGCGGGAGACCAGGGAGTGGAGAGGCCCTGCAGGCATACCCTAAAAGGCACTCTTACAATGAATAATGTTTAAACCATGTGCCAGCCCAACACACACCAGCAGGCCAGGCCAGGGCCATGGGAGACCCCCGAGTGGCCCCCTCGGCCCTACTCTCCAGCTTCATCGGGACCCTCTGGCTCCAATACACTCACCCTATGGGTGACATCCCATCCTATGGCTTCCCCAAACACCCAGCTAAAGCGCCCTGCCCACCACTGCCCAGGGCAGTCCCTGCTCAGCCTCTGCCCCTTTATCATCCCATCGTTGGTTTATGGTTAGAGGCTCTACATTTTGTCTTCCCAGTCTGGTCCATAAGAAGTTGCCCAGATCACACTATGACTCAAAATCCAGTGCTTTTTCCCTAAGGAGGGCAACCTCTGGGTCTCTGCTGCGAGCTCCCGCCTGGGGGAGAAACTGGCCCCAGAAACGACGTTTAGTGTCCCCTTTCCGTCCCTACAGGGCCCTGGTGCTGCTTTTGAGAAAGCCACCCTGAGTGACACCAGGAAGCTGGGTAGCAGGGGGCTGCATCCCCAGGTCCGTGCTGGGGGCCAGGGGTGTAAGCAGCAGAGCCGGGGCGGGGGCTGGGGGGCGGGTAGGATGCCCAGTCGCATTGAGTTTGGGGTGAGGAGGTGCCCACCCCAGCCAGACTCTGTCCTCAGTATGAATGGTCATTCCAGCAGGGTGCCGCTGCCCGTGGACTCCCAGCTCACGCCATCCTCCTTCCCGCTCAGCCAGGCTGAGCTTTCACCTGGTCACACAGGCAGGCCTCGGGGAGGCCCCTCCCCAGAGGAGAGGTGCAGAGCCTGAAGTCAGATCTCGGCAGGTCTAATTCCCAGGATGTGTTCAGGCTGAGCTGAAGGCGGCAGGGCCCCTACTCTCATTTCCCAGGGGAGGTATTTCTCAGTGTGCAGCCCCAGCTGGGCCTCGGGGCCAGTCCCATTTCCCTCCTCCCCACCCTTTCAGGCAGCTGGGGGGAGGGTAAGTTAATCGCATCTCCAAAATCGAGGCTTCAGCCGAGCCTTTGACCCTGATCCGTGGGGTACATCAGTGTCGCAAACAGCCCCAAAACGGTTAACTTAAAAAAATACACCACCCCTGCTCCGCTGCCCCAGGCCCAAGGCACCAGCAAAAATACTGCTAGCCGTCCGTTTTTGCTATTTTACGTCACCCTTTCCATTGTAAGCCATAATTTTCAGAGGTTTATAGGTCAGCTATAAAAAAAACAAAATAAACCTCTCCTTTTGACTAAAAGGGAGCACTTGGAAACTAGAAGGCTGGTGGGTGCCCGGGTGGATCCGACCGCGAGTTTTTCCACCGAAGCGGCGGCGCATCGCATCCCTCCCCACCCCCACCTGCCCCTGGGCCCTTCCTCTCGGCCTCCCCCTCCCCCCTCTTCCCCGCAGGCCTGCAGGCTGCCCCTCCCCCACCGCGGGCGAGAAGAGGCCGGAACACATCTGGGGTCCTGCAACCCCACCCTGGGGGACACCGGGGCCCACGAAGCGGAGGACTTTGGAGCCGTTGGGGTCCACCTTGGGCGGGGCCTGAAGAATTTCAGGCTCAGGTTCGCCCTCTCCGGGCCTGCGACCGGCCCAGTCCCTGCAGGTGCCCACCTGAGTCCCATTGGGGCTCGGCCCAGGGCAGCTGGGGTGTGGGTGGTCTCCTTAGAGCCGGGGAAACAGTGAGCCTTGGTCTCCGCGTACAGCCCTGCACACGTGTGTGTGTGTGTGTGTGTGTGTGTGTGTGTATGTGTGGATGAGATAAATGCAGAGCGAGGGCGGGGCCGCTCATCCCTAAATTAGGGCCCTGGAGCAGGTGGGCGTGGGCCAGCCCTGCCAGGAGAAAGCCCCCCTCCCTCCCTTTAGGGCTGCCCCCTGGGTTCTAACTCCCTAACTTTTGGGGGTGCCAGAGGGGAAAGCTGGAGGCAGTACAAGCACACACGGAGCTGAGTTGCAGCATTATTCGGCCTCTTTATTTAGAACCCGGCGGACGAGGAGCCGGGGCAGTGGTGCAGACGGCTCAGGAACCTTTTTTTTTTTTTTTTTTTTTTTTTCTTTTAACAGATTTGTCTTCAAGTTTAAAATAATCATAATAGTAAAAAGAGACAGCGAAAGCGCGAAGAGACTGCAAGCTAGATGGGCTTGTACGGCAGCTACAGCTTGTGAGCGACCCCCTCCCCCCAGAGTCCGCTATAAAAAATAAATTTACATTTGTCGATAACCAGATGCGAGTGAGGTGCCTTTGGCATAACCAATAACCGAGCTAGCGCGTGGCAGAGCGGCCCACGCCTCGACATAAATAGAAAATATAAGTTAGTATAACTTTAAAAACTTTTTGTACAAATATACATGTTTTTTTCCTTTTTTCCTTTTTTTTTTCTTTTTTCATTTTTTTGCACTGAGTTTCAGCAGAGATTAAACATTTTATATAAATGACTCTTAAAGCTTTACACCTTGGGACCAGTGTACTCCTCGTGCAGAATACATTTAGATATAAAAGACGTTATTAATACATTGCACAGTTTTCAAACTTTAAACACAAAACCGAACGCTGCTCCGTGGCAGCTGCCGCCGGTTGCTGCTACATGGACGGTCCCAGCCGAGGCCCAGCGCTCCTCTCCTGTCCGCTGCCCAGCGGGCTCCCTCGGGGCTCGTTGGGCGCGAGGCTGCGGGAGAGAGGTGCGGTGAGCGAGCGGCGACAGAGTGGCCGCCGGCACCCCGCGGGGCGCCCCTCCCCGCCCGCCCCGTCTGCCGCGCTCACCTCTCATCGCAGCCGCTTGCGCGGGGTTTGCTCAGCCGAGCCGACGGCTGGAGCGGCGCCGGGCGCGGCGCATCCCGCGGGAACCTCGTTCGACGCCTTGGCTTCGGGCGCGGGTCTCTTGCGCTTGGCGAAGAAATCTGCGGGCGACAGCGCGCGCGGCCGGTCAGGGCGGGGCCGGCCGGGGAGCCCAAGAGGGTGCCGGGAGGGGGCGCGGGCGGCTGGCCGGCCGGTGGGGGGGGCGCCGTCCCCGCCCGCGCCGAGGTCCGCGGCGGGTCAGCTTTGTTTACGTCGCCGCGCAATGTGCTGTGTAAGCATTTCCCCTTGTCCCGCGGCCAAGCCCCCCGGGGCTACCGCCGCGCTTAACCCCCTCCGCGCCGCGATCGCCGCGCCCGGCCGCGCCCGAGGAGGGTCTCCAGTGGCCCGGGCGAGGATCGCGCTCGGAGGGGGCCAAAGCGCGCCCTCCCAACCCTCTCGCGCGAACCTCTCCGGAGCACAACAACAGGGCGGGGACGGGGTGCGGGCGCTGCCTCGCCCCGCGCGCTGCGGGCCCTTTAACGCCACGGAGGAGGCGGGGACCAAGAGAGGCCCCCGAGGGCCTGGGAGCCCGGCCGGCCGGACAAAGCAGGGCCGGGCCGGGCCGGGGCGGGGCCGCGCGGGACTCACCGGAGATGAGAGGCCCGGACAGCTTCTTGATCGCGGCGCCTCCGGCGGCGGCAGTGGTGGCAGCGGCGGCGGCAGTGGCGGCGGCGGCGTTGGTGTTGGTGGCAGTGGCGGCAGTGCCCGGCGCGGGGCGCCCCGAAATCCCTGAGTGCGGCGGCTCGGCCAGGGGCTCCTGGCTGCGCGGCGGCGAGACCGCCTCCGGCTCAGAGCTCTCCTGCGGCGCCGGGGCCGGGGCCGGGGCAGGCGCTACGGACGGGCCGCTGGACGGCGACGCCGGCGCCTCCCCGAGGCCGTCGAGGGACTCATCGGCCGGCGGCCCGGAGGGCGGGCTATCGCCCGCGCCGTCCGGGCGGGGACGAGGCGCCAGGAGCAGGCGACAGCGCCCCACCTGCACCGTCTCGCGGTAGAAGGCGGGCACGGAGTCGCTGTCCACCTCGGTCCACTGCAGGCGCCCGGGGCCCCGCAGTGGCACGTCCTGCTGGAAGTTGTAGTCCCAGCGACGCTGGTCCTCGGCGCTCAGCTCGGCCAGGCGCATCTGCAGCTCGCGGCTGAGCTCCTCGTGGTCCACTGGCCCGAAGAGGCTGCGGCAAGCGCTGGTGCGCGCGAACAGGGGAAAGGTGCGGCGGGCGACCAGGCGCTCCATTGCCGACGCGCTGCGGAGATACGCATCGGACTTTTCCGGGGGCTGCGCGGGCCGGGCGGCGGGAGAGGAGAGGAGAGGCGAGGAGGAGGAGGAGGAGAAGGAAGAGAGGAAAGGAGGGCGGAGGCCGGGCGCAAGTGAGACCCCGCGCGCCGGAGTCTGCATTTGCAAAGGGACGCGGCGGGAGGGCGGCGCGGCGGCTACCTGGCTGTCGGGCCGTGGAATGCTCCTGAGTCTCGCTCGCTGTGTCGTCCGGCCGGCGGCCGCGCCCCCTCGGGTGCCTGTCCTCGCTCGCTCGGCTGGCCCTGGCCTGGCTGGCACCCACCGAGCGCAGAGCACTTGGCCTGTGGAACGCCCAGTCCTCGCGCGCCCCTTTATACGCGAGGGTCCCACCCCCCCGCGCACTGGCCCCGCTGCTATTAGCATAATGTAGTATTTTCAGTTTCAACAACACCGCGGCGATTGGCCGGCGCCGCGCTGCCCCCGCCCCTCCGGCGGTCCGGCCCCCGCCCGCCGCCCATTGGCCCTGCGCACACACCCACCCGAGGGCGGGGCGGGGCGCGAGGACCGATTGGCGGGGCGCGGGGCGCGCGCAGCGGCGGGGGAGGGGGCGGTGCGTGGGGCGGGGCCGGAGTTAAAGGGCGCTGCGGGCGGTAACGTGACACCGCGGCGCCCCGCCCCCTCGCCCCATCCCCCCCACCCCCCACCCCACCCCACCCCCACCCCCGCCCCCGCTCCCGCCCCCCGCCGGCTCCTTTGTCTGCAGGCGGGGGCTGCTCGGCGGCGGTGGCGCGGGCGCACCCCCACCACCTCGGCCGGCGCGCCCTACCGGGCGCGGCGGGCGACGACCCCCGGCAAGACCGGCGTTCGGCCTGGCCCGACTCGCCCCCCCGGGGGCACCCAGCCCCGCCGCCCGCGCTCGCCCTTGGGCCTCCCGCGCCAGTTGACGGGCCTTTAACCCGCCGCGGCCAGCTCGTCCCTGGCTGGAGCTAGATAGGGTCTTCGGCTGCCCCCGCGCGGCCTGCTGCGCCCGAGGCTTGTGTCCCCGGCAGGGTTCCGCGCACCTGGAGCCCTAACACACCTGCTAGACCTAAGGCCCACGAGCGAGCGGGGAGAGGGGTCTGGGGGGCCGGGGGAGGGAGGCTCTGCTCCACTCTTTCTCCAAGGGCGAAGTGGCAGACACCTTGAGAGCTGTCCCACAATCGCCTGGAGCCAGGGTCTGGAGACTCTAGCTCTTGGGGCCGTCCGTCCTGCCCAGTGGATGGGAAACTGGCCGTGCCCATCCTGAGCTAGGCACCCTGTGACATCCTGAGCTACGTCACTGAGTGGGTGCTCAGCCACTTCAGGCTTGGCCAGGCCGGGGGTTGGCTGGCTGGCTATTGGACAGGGCGCTGGAAGCTTCTCCACTAGGGTGGGCCTGGCCCTGCCCAGCCTGGGACCCTGACTGCGTACGCTGATCCTCTGGGCCAGGCTTATCCCTTGTCACACAGGGAACCGCCAGATGGGGTGGGGGCGGAGGGGCAGCAGTGAGCAGCCGCGAGGGCACCCAGGCAGCCCTGGTCCAGCTGCTTATAGGAGCTGCGCCTCTCTGCCTCCATCCTGGAAGGCTAGCACCCCCTCATTTGTGCCCAGGAAACGTGTTGGTTGGGAAGTACACACCTAAGAATGAATGACAGGGCATGCGAGCCAGTGGGCCCTACCACAGTGTCAAGGAGAGAAGCAGCCAGCCCAGAAAGGGAAGGACCTGCCAGGCAAGGCCCATGACCCTGCTCCCCCGCTCCTTGGTGCGGCCCCTGGCTGTCCCCAGTGGCCATTCCATCTGGGCCAGGCCACAGGAGACCGTTACTTTCTGCTGCTTTCCCCTTGGCCCAGCCTGTCCCAGGGCTGGGAGCCTAGGAAATGCCTCCAGCAGCTCAGGCGGGGAGGGGGACGGCCAAGCACCTGCTGGAGGGCCCAGGAGGGCCCTGAGCTCCCAGCCCCTGTCCTGGGTGAGCCCACAAGCCCAGTGAGAAAGGTGAGCTGGGGCTGACCCAACCCAACCTGCCTGCCTCCCCCGCAGGGTCAGGTGGGTTCCAGGTCCCTTCAGGGGCGGGACTCCTTGCTAACATGCAGACGTGTCCTGGAGGAGGCTTGTGGAGGCAAGGTTTGGAATGAGGGCCAGCAGGAGAGGCCATCAGCCCAGCTAAGGGATACGGCACGTTGCCACTCTTGGCTCTTGACAGCAGGACCAAAGTTGATGATTCGTGTTATATTTCTTTACCCTTTTTTGTGCATTCTATTCCAAGTTTTCCACAAGTCCAGTTGGTACAAATTTTTTTAAATTAATTAATGTAGTTTTGGCTGCGTTGGGTCTTCGTTTCTGCGTGGGCTTTTCTCTAGTTGCAGTGAGCGGGGGCTATTCTTCGTTGCAGTGCGCGGGCTTCTCGTTGCGGTGGCTTCTCTTGTTGCGGAGCACGGGCTCTAGGCGCGCGGGCTTCGGTAGTTGTAGCACGCAGGCTCAGTAGTTGTGGCACACAGGCTTAGTTGCTCCGCGGCACGTGGGATCTTCCCAGACCAGGGCTTGAACCCGTGTCCCCTGCACTGGCAGGCGGATTCTTAACCACTGTGCCACCAGGGAAGTCCAGTACAACTTTTTATCTTCGGGAAAATAAGAAGATGACAGAGACTCCCCTGGCCCTGTGGACCCCTTGGGTGGGGCTGATATCACCTGGCCTGGAGTTAGGAGGCAGGGCCTTGCCCCACCCTAGTGCCACGGCCACACCAGTCTCCCCAGAGGCCATACGCACAGGGCCACAGTGGGTAGTGACCACAAAACATGGAACCACACGGCCCCCAGGGTTTCCCAAGAGGTCAGGATGCCCTGGCTTCAGCCATCTGGGAGGGCAGGCCAGGGAAGGAGCCAACCCCCAGCCCAGGCTCAGCCTCCAGGCTATCTCCCTTCCAACAAGACTGAAGCCACCCCACTCCCAGCCCTGCTCTGGACACCCAGGGGGGCCAGCACTCTCCTCCCTGGCAAGGACTGCCCCATGGTATGAACACCTGTCTGCCCTGGGCCCCCCAAGGGCAGGGGGCCTAGTGCACGCTTCATAAATTACGGGAGCTGACCCTGCACCAGGCCTCCTGCGACCCTGCCCTGCGCGTGCACGACCTGGTCCGAGGACAGGCTCGGGAGGGCCGTCCCGACTGCCTTGGGTGCACACCAGACACCTCCGTGGGTGCCAGCTGAGTTCAGGGAGATGGGTCCCAGGGCCCCCACAGTGACAAGCCCAACAGCATGTGACTTGGAGTTCCGTCTCCAAGGACTGGAAGTGGGCATCCCATACATGTTGGGTCACATAGCGTGGCAGCTGTGGAGCCCTCAGCCAGCCGAGCCCTGCCTGGGATGGTGTCTGTGGATCCCTTGCTGGGCCTCACCTGTTTTACGGGGGAGGGAACGGAGACCTGGAGGCTTGGAGACACAGAGGCTGGGTCAGCTGCCAGGGCCACCCCCAGCTGCCTGGTGTCCTAGTTATATTTCTCCAGGGGCCATGGGGAGACCTCCTCGCTCAGTCACCTCATTAGGGCAGGGAGGTGACCTTCTGAGTCTGTGACCTTGAATTTGATCCAGGATGGTACCCACTGGCTTACTGAACCTGCTGGTCCCAGTAGTAGGCTGAGTCCCTCCCTGCGCCAGGGACAGACGGTGCGGAGGGCTGGGAGCCGAGGCCAGCACTAAGAAGAGGCCCAGTCCTCCCCACCAAGGGGCTCTGACAAGCAAATGTCTGTCTAGGTACAACAACCAGGCTCTGCTTTTGTAACTTAAAATGTATCCAAAGGAAAAAAGCATTTAAAAGGAACAATGTTTGTGCAGACAGCAGAACCAGGGAGGGGCGTGGCTACCCTACCCCCCCCCCAATCCTGCATGTGCAGGAACGGGGAGCCTATTTGCAGGGGGAGGGGGTGGTAGTCCTAAGCACCAGGCCCCCTGCTGGCATCCTGCAGGTACATCTCTGTAGCTCTCACCTCATCCAGCCTAAGAGCAGCAGAGTAAAAGCTATGAGCTCACCAAACCTTTGCCTTTTCCTGTAAGCACACAGAAAGCCCACGTGCCCAACCCCCTTGCGACCGGGAGGGGGGGGGGGCCACAGACCGTGAGCAGGATTGCTCTGCAGCACTTCCAGGCGGGGCCCATCAAAACCGACCAAGCGGTCCTCCTCCCCCCCTCCCCACTGGCGGGGGGGGGGGGAGGGGAGGGGGGGACCCCTGGGGACAGCAGAGCCTGCAGACGGCAGGAGCCCTGAAAGCCCACGTGGAGCAGAGCCACCAGCCCCGCGGCGCCTTCTGCACACCCACCTGACCAGGATGGGAGTGAGAAACAAACTTTCATTGCATCTTCAGTCACTAAAAAGTGAGAGTCATCCGTTACAGACACTACTTCCCCTGACTCACGTATATGGCACGGGTATATCCCGGTTGGCATTTTCTAGGTGAGGAAAGGAAGGCTCAGGAAGATTCAAGGACTTGCTCCAGCTTACAGTGGTTAAGGCCCGGGGTGGGGGGCGGGGGCGTTTAGTCCTCACAACACCCCACAGTCCGTGGATATTGTGGGCTCCTTTTCCAGGGAGGAGAAACATGCTTGCCGGAATGAGTGGCCCAACCTGGTCTCTGGTGGCGGGGAAACGCCATCCTCAGCCGCGTGCTGCCCCCTGGTGGCTGACTTCGGCACCAGCGGCCTCTCTGGCTGCCCCAAACCTCCCTTCTCCTGGGGACCCACTGGGGCAGTGTGTGTGCCAGGGCCCAGCCCCAGCAGTGCTTCTGGGGACCCTGCAGGGGCGTCTGTGTCTGTGCCCTTCCCACAGCTCTCCGATTGCTATCCAGGGTACCGCCCTGTCTGCGGAGTCTGGAACGACGTGACAAATGGTGACCACACTAGCTACCTCGAGCCTGCCCTGCACTGAGGCTGGCCTCCTTCCCTCATTTAATCATTCCAAGAACCTGAAGACGGAGGCGTTTTGATGTCCATTTGCCAAGGGAGGAGCCTGAGGCTCAGAGAGGTTAAGCAACCTGCCTGCAGTCACCCAGCGCTCAATGGCAGCTGATCTGTGCCTCTGGCCCAGCCCTGAGTCCCTCCCCCTGACTGCTATGAGGGGCCGGTAGGCACAAAAGCAGGAGAGGAAAGAAGTCAAGGGTCCCGAGGTTAACTTCCCCTGACACCCCCGCAAATATCCCCGCAAGCCCTGGAGCCAGGGGCGGGCACATGTGGGTGTATGGCCCTTCCCAGGGATGGCTGACCCCTGGGGTTCATCCTACCAGGGAGGTGACCGAGCTCCCGCTCAGCCAAGTCAGCCTTCCCACGTGCAGATCTTAGCTTGTCCACCTCCCGCCCACCAGGGTAAGGCCCTCACTGCCCCGGCGGCCCACCCAGTGTGCCCGGGGAGTCAAAGCACGTCACCCAGCGGCGCACTTCACCAAGGCCCTGGGCCGGCCTGGCTGGCCCCCTGGGGAGGCCGCTGCCCCTCTGAGCCTCACCTTCTCCCCGGTAAGATGGGGCCTGGAGGCCCCGAGGGGTATGGAGAGTTACAGATCAACCAGCCAGCCCCCAGCGACGGGCGGATCGGCCCAGCTCTGTGCTTGCGCGCGCGCGCGCACACACACAGGGGGAGGTTTCCTGGCGCCCTTGGCAGGGGCCCAGCGCCCCGCGCGCAGCGAGAATGTTCCTCCCGCACCGAGTTCCCGCGCTTGGCTCGCCCCGCCCCCGACCCCCCCAGGACGGGCTGTTCTCGGGGCGGCTGCCAGGCACGTCCTCCGCAGGTGCCGGCCTCCCTCCGGTGACTGTCCACAAGCCGCACAACGCGAATCCAAAGCTCTGATTACAGGGACTGCCTTGTACTCGGGGTCCGGGCTGGGGTCCTCACTCCCCCCGACCCCGAATCGGTGGGAGGGGCTGGGCAGCCCTGGGGGAGGAGCGGGGGAACAGGAACAGCCTTGGACGTGAGAGCTCCTCCGCCCCATCTCCAAAATAGACCGGGGCTGCTTCCCCCGACCCCCGGGGTCTCAAGCAGGGGGACCCCCTCTTCCCGCCTTAACTGGGACTTTTCTGGTTTCGGTCCTCAAAGTCCCAGGAGCCCCTGGACCACTGGTCATCCGAGGCTCCAGACAGACCCTCCCAGGGCTGAGGAGGTTTCCTGGGGCGGGGTGCAGGCACCGAGGAGGATCTCAGGGCCCGGCTCAGACACCCTCTGTGGCCAGCTCTGAGTCCCACCAGGGCCCCCTCCTCCTCCCCCCACGCAGGACACAGACCGGATGGTCCCCTGGGCCAGAGGCTCACTTTGCCAGGGAAACAGCAAGAAAAGCACATCGGGGATGAGCACATGACCCCCCTTCCCAGACCTCATGCCCACCATGCCCCCCCCAACTTCCTGTCTAGTCTTCTTGAGCTAGTGGGGTCCCCTGTGAATCAGCATCTTCTACCCACAGAGTACACCAGGGACCCCCTCTCCCACCCTGCTTCCAACACCTCCGCGTGGTGTTCAGAGCAGCTGAAATGCCAGGCAGGAGACGTGATGGTCCCCACCCCTCCCACAGCAGGACCTGGACCCCCGCAGCCATGGAGGAACAAGAGGCAGGGGCTTCCTAGGCTTCCGGAGAGACTTCATGTGAGACATTAGTTGAGCACCTAGTACTGGCAGGCACTGGGACACCCCCAGCAGGCTCCCACCGCAAGTCAGGGCAGGATGAGGGAGCAGCCGCCTGCCTGCTGCCCGTCCACGGTCGGGTGAGGAGGATAGCCCTCACCACTCTGTCCGCTGCCCCATCCACTCACTCTCCACGTTTGCCCAACTCCCTCCCGCCTCTCCCCCCCTCCCCCCGCCCCGCCCCCGCCCCGCCCCCTCCCCCCGCCCCCGCCCCCTCCCCCTCCCCCCCCCCCCCGTGTTTCCAAGGTGAGCAGCAGCTAGCTGATCAGGACAGAGGCCAGGAGGTAAAAGCAGGACAACCCGGCGAAGCCAGGGCTGCAAAGAGTAGGGGCTCCGCAGAAGCGGTGCCTGTCCCCTCCCTCCCCCAGTGGCCCGGGCAGGGGGACCACAACCGTCCCCAATGTGAGCGGCAGCCCCTGGGCCCCCAGCCAGACCAGCCCAGGCCGCCTCCCCACCCGCCGGCAGCAGCCTTGAGGCCCCAAACTGGGCGCCTGCTGCCCCCTGGTGTCCAGAAAGGGCACCACCACCACCACCACCACCACCACCACCACCAGCAGCCCGCCCACCCAGCCCACTGGGGCCGGAAAGTGGAGGGCGGACCCTGAGCAGCCTCCAGCCACCCCCTTCCCCCACTGCCGCCTGCCTGCCCGCCTCACTCCTCCTCACCCCGTGGGTGCCTTGGCCAAGGGCCTCACTCTCTGTGACCCTGAGTCTCCTCGAGGCTAAAATTGGGGCGAGATCTGCCCACTGTGGCCAGTCAAGGCTGTGGAAGGGGGAAGCCTCATTTTCAAAAAAATCCCAGCACCCCAAGGTGCTTGGGGTGAGGGGTGTCACTCACACCTTAGTGGTAAATAGCGTGCGGCCTCTCCTGTCTCCAGGGTGGGCAGGGGGCCAGGGAGCCAAGGAGGGGAAAGACAAAGAGGCTACAGACCCCAGGTGAGGGCCTCAGCCTCCCCTCCCCCTCCCCTCTTCCCGTCCCTTTTCCTTCCCTTCCGCCTCCCCTTCGCCCCTTCCCTTCCCTTCCCTTCCCCCCTCCCTCCCTCCCCTCCCCTCCCCTCCCCTCCTTCCCTCGGCTGCCCTTCAGCCCCTCCTCATCCCCAGCCCCTCCTCTTCCTCTTCCTGCCAGGTCCTGCTAGGGGCCAGGCCTCACCCCAGCGTCCTCTGCCTTGTTCCCTCCATCAGTGCCGCTGGTCACTGGATCTCTCTGCAAGGCCTGCACCTGGCCGCCCCTGCCTGCCCCCGCTGCTGGGCCTGGGGGGCCGCATGTGGACCTTCCCTTACGAAGCACAACTGGGGAATTCCCTGGTGGTCCAGTGGTTAGGACGGGGCACTTTCACTTGGGGGGGGCCCGGGTTTCAGGCCTGGTCAGGGAACTGGACTCTGGCCCACCTAACAACATCAACGACCAAACCAATAACCATAACTCCCATTTCTAGGCTGGGAGCTAAGGCCCAGCGGGCATCTGGGCAGACACAGGCCCCTCAGGGCAGAAGTGCCTGGCTGGGGGAACAGCAGATAAGACAGCAGGCTTGAAGGGACACGTGTGCCCCACAATCTCCATCAGCTGTCCACACCCCAAAAATAAACCCACACCCTAAGGGAACCCTGTGGGCCGCCAGGGAAGGCCTGGGGTCCACCTCCAAGCTGCCCACAGTCAGGCACAAACCCGGAACCTCCACAGCTACTGGGGCAGTTGTGCTATGATGGTGGGAAGTGGGATACAGCAGGAGCCCCCATTAGGGGCCACCCCAGGTTTGGGATAAGGAGGAGGAGTCTGGGAAGGGAGGGGGGTCCCAGGCAGGGAGGTGGCCATGCCCAGGCCTTGAGGGCCTTCGCAGCCCATCGCAGCCGGTGCCCAGAGAGTGAGCAGGGAATGGGCTGGGTGGGGGCTGGATGGAGGCTGGAGAGGGTCGCAGGTTTGCAGGGCCTGGGGATCCATCTGGCCCAGGAGCTGGCTACATCCTGAAGGCACCAGGGAGCCCCGGAGGGTTCTAGCTGGGGGTCCAGGGTCCTGTGGTTGAGTGGTGGATGCAGGTGCCAGGACCAGCAGTTGGGAGCGAGGCGAGGAAGTCAGGGAAGCAGGTAATGACGGGGCGCCAGGCCAGGGGCTGGGAGTCTGGGAGAGGTCAGGTATGAGGGCTCCGGGAGCCTGGGATGGGGGATAAGAGGAAGGAGAGGGAGGGGAGTTCGGAGGATGGTGCCAGGAGGTGCCTCATGGCCTGGAGTGCAGGTGGGGGGTGAGAGGCAGCAGGCCCTTGCTGGGGGTACAGGAGGGTATGACCACAGCCCACAGCTGCCCCCAGGGTGCCAGTGGGCCCAGATTCCTGCCAGTGGCATCTTTGCACAGCAAGAGGAATGGGGCAGGGGGCAAGGTAGTGGGCGCTGCCTGGTCGAGGGGCAAATCTGTGGGCTTTGGAGTTGAGCAGAGTGACTGCTTCTTCCTGGCTGTGTGACCTTGGGCAAATCGCTTAACCTCTCTGTGCCTCTGCTTTCTCATCTGTAAGGCTCCTGATGAGGCTCGGAGGCCATGCCCGTACGTGCCTGGCACAGTGGCCCCCTCCTTGAGAAGAGGCATCACCCTCTGCATCATCGGTCTCTCCCTCCAGACCTAGAGGGGTGGGCAGGGCACAGCCGAGCACTGAGGACCCCACCAGCTGCCTTTGTAATGAAAAGTGGATGGACATTTGCTCTGAGCCCAGGGCCATGGGCTGGCAGGGAGACTCCAACCCCAACAAAGGCATTTGTACCCCCAAATCATGTGCAGTTCCCTAATAAACTGTCAGACAGGATGAAGCAGTATTTACATAACAAGCAGCTTGGACAGTGCTACCACCCGACCCGGGGGGCTCTGTGGGACACAGATCACAGTGACCGGTGGGTCTGTCTTCATGTGACACAGGCTGTTTCACCCGGCTGCACACACGCCCGATGCTCAGCCGCATCCCTGGTCGGTACCCTGCTGTTGCTGGCAACACACCCTCTCTGTGCCAGGCAGCCGCCCCGGCCACGCAACTTACGTGCAAATTGCCTCATTTAATCCTCACATGTATCCTACGAGGGAGGAATTAGCGTTGTCCCATTTTGCAGATGGGGAAACTGAGGCTTGAGAGGATGAGATGCTTGTCAAAGCCGGGTAAGCTGTGGAGATGCTGGCCCAGCAGGGCTGCCTGCAGAGCCTGTCTGGTCCCGGTTCGGCCACTGTTGGCGGCGTGACCTTGGGCAGCCCCTCCTCCTCGACTGTCAAATCAGGGCCTGGACCAGGGGTGTCTGACTTGTGCCCTCATCTGTGTTCACCGGTCCATCCAGCAGGGCTGAGTCCCAGTGGAAGGGGCAGGGCGAGAGGCCGTGGCTATCCCTCAGACTTCTGCGGTTTGCAAAATGCGTGTGAGACCTGGCCGCCCCCGAGCTGGGCGTCGGACCAGAGGCCCAGGGGTGGGAGGCAGCAGGGGCCCCAGAAACTCCCCCACCAGGTCCCAGGGTGCCCAGAAGGGAAGCTGCCGCTTGTCACCTCTTGAGGTGTTAGCGTGGCAGCTCCCAAGAGAGACCAAATAGCCAGGCTCCCTGAAACTGCCATCCAGGCAGGGGGAGGCACTGGTGCCGGCCACGGGGCTTCTCTAGGGTAAGAAGGGATGCCTGGGTTTGCGACTTCTCTTCTGGGGTCCTGGAAGTCCTTCCTGCTTCTTCCTGGATTCTCTACTGAGTTTCCGATGGGTAGAGGTTCCAGAAGGCGCTGTGTGTGGGATGGATGGTCAGAACATGGGGCGGTCCCTCCTAGTGGGGGATGAGGGACCAGGACCGGAGGAGGTGGTGCTCGGGGCGATGCGGGGCCCCTCCAGGTCCCTCGGGCATGTGCCTGTTTCGGGGACTGAGGCACCAGGAGCACATGGAGAGGAGCACATCCATGCCACGTGTCCTGCCTCGGTTTCCGCCCTCCCAGCCTGGTGAACAGGCGTACGGCTACGGTCTCTGAGCCCTGCTTTCCCGTGAAGTTGGAAGGCTAATCTTTTCCTGACTCCAGGCTGCCCTTCTGCCCTCTCACCACCACCCCCCCGGGCCGTAGCCAGGCCAGACCACCAGCTGCTAGCCGCTTCCCCCCCCCAGCGCCTTCCTGGATGGACCCCTCTCCTCTGAAGCTGTAGTTCCTGCCCAAGTATGGAACTTGGGGTAAGGTGTTCCTCCAGGGCCCTGGAGATGGGGCCTGTGACCTTGCAGTGCCCGCCCCTGCTCTGCTGCCCGGGCTGTCCCCCACCCCAGCGTCTTTCCTTCCTTCCTCTAGTTCAAGGCCCAGCGTGAGTCTGTCTGGCCTCCAGGGACCCGAGAGGGAGGGTGGCCAGCTGGCCGGGCTTGTCCAGGACTGTTCCTGTTTTCACATGGAAAGCCCCGCGTCCCAGGCAAGCTGGGGCCTTTGGCACCTCTTTGAGGGTCCCAAGAGCAAGGTCCCCTAGTCCTCCTCTCCTCTGGTCGTGGTAGAAAGGGGACACAGCCATCCCACAGTGTACCCCAGCCATCACCTGAGGGCCCCGGGGTCTCCGGTCCACAGGCCTCTCTCCCTGAGGCCACCTCCAGCAAACTTCTCGGCCGTGCTTCCCCGCCAAGACTCTTTCTCTCTCAGCTGTGGCCATCCGCTGGCATGAGCCCCTGGACTGAGTGACCCACCCCTCCCCACGTGGGACCCTGCGTCCCAGCACTGGGCCAGGTGCAGGGCGGAGCTACTGGGTGAGAGGTGGGACCCCAGGCCTCTGCCCCCCGAGCAGCCTGCTGCCTTCCCTCTGCCTGGACGCTGGGGTCAGGGGTCCCTGCATCACTAGAGGCCAGCAGAGAAGCCCCCTTTGGCTGGCAGAGCCTCCTCTGGGGATGTGGCCAGGCCATGTCCTGAAGGCCTCAATCCCATGAACCTACCCACGGGCTGAGTCGGAACCAACACAAGGCCCGGCCCCTGCCCCCTCCTCCGAGAAACCCCCGCCCAGACTACAACCCCAGGAGCCTAGTCACAGACTCCAGTTCTGGAAGGTTTCTTGGCACCTGCCAGCCCAGCCCCTCCTGTGGCATCTGCAGAGGGGCTTTGCACCCGCCCTCCCAGACCCTTAACCAACTGCCTCCAAGATGGTGCTCACAAACTGAGGCCAGGCCCCCGGTACCTGCGGTGGGCTGGGGTGCCCCTTGTAAGGATGCGACTTCAAGGACAGCTACCGAGCTGAGTCTGAGCTCCTGGGGATGCTGTGAGGGGCACAGGTGCTGCTGTGGGGTCTGGACACCCTCCTGCTGGCGAAGGCCTGAAACTGTGCCTCACCTGGGCTGGGAAGGTAAGCTCTGGCGGAGACCTGCCCCCAGCCCTCGTCCTGCCCCAGCCAAAACCTCCCTGGCGTCCCTGAAGAGGTGACGTTGAGGTGGGCCCCTCGGGGCATAGTAAGAGTAACAGGCACTGTTCCCTGGACCCGCATCAACCCCTTCCTGGGTTCATCTCGTCCTGGGTCAGAGCCTTAAATACTATCTCGATGCAGAAGACGCCCTGTGGTACCTCCAGCTCAGACCCCACGCTCCTGCACCTGTGTGTGACCCACGTCTCCACCCCCTCGAGCACTGAGCCCCAGCAGGTTCTCCCCTCGAGATCCCACACTCACACCCTGGCTCCTTCTCAGCTGATGGACACCACCCACTCCGTCAGCTGCGCCTTCCCCACGTTTGCAGACTCTCCCGCTCCACTGCCACCTCCTATTCAAGCCCACGTCCCCCTCCTCAGGACTGCAGAAGCGTCTCTACACTGGCCCACCCCCTTTGGTCCCTGATCAGCTAGAGGTTCCTTCTAGAACAGAAGAGCTTAGGACCCTGCCACGGCTCCACGGCACGCAGAGCCAGCCTGCGTGCTTGCAATCAGTGTATCATTTCCTTATGCGTCCCACGTATTGGGTACTATCTGCCCTCTCCCACACACGCAGACCCACGTGCATACACACACGCCTGTACACGCCTGTGTCGCAGCCCATCGCCAGGCAGTGCGTGTGTGGTGGTGCTGGGGGGGACTCCAGCACCTTGGATCCTGCCAGCTCATCCTTAGGACTCTGCAGAGGTGTCACCTCCTCTGAGAAGCCCTCCTCCCCAGCCCTGCTCAGATGAGCCTCACCCAGAACTTCAGCACATTTCTCTGAGAGGCTGTGAGCGCCCCAGGGCTGGGAGTGGGTCCAGGGGGAGTGCAGTTGCAGGGCTAGGAGGGCACTGTTCCCACACTCCCTGGGACCAGGAAGCTCCCTGCCCACAGAGCCTGTCATGACAGATACTTCGGCTGGATCCCATTGCTTCTGCTTCAACCAGTTCCACGCCATCGTAGGCCGTGTGTGACGCAGGGAGAGGTGAGTAACCAGCCCCTTCCCGCCCACCCCACGCATCTGGGCTGAAGTCTTCCTCCACCTCAGGCCCACTCTACGGCCCACTCCCCTGCAGACTTAGGGCCCCCAGCCCCTCCCTGAAAGGCCCCACAGCAGGCCTGGGGTTCCCTGGCTCCAGGCTTAACTGCTGGACTTTGGCCTGCCCTCGCGGGCCCTGCAGGGGCGGCTCCGAGGCTGCCTGCCCCTCCTGCCTCAGGCTTCTCGACCCTGAAGTTAGAAAACTGGTGAGCTGTGGTTAGCACACGGCGGAGGGGATGTTGGTTTTGACACTTGGCCTGGCTCTGGGCTGCGGGGCAGGTGGTGGAGTAGCAGAGTCCTGCATGGGCATCTGGTTACTTATCTGCGAAATCGTGCCTGGACCCAAGGGGGAGTCTGTGTGCCCCCCGGGGGGCTCCGGCAGGGGCTCTGGGTGGCTGCAAGGGGGCCCCGCCCGGTCCCGCGGAGGGACAGCGTAAAGCCATGTGAACCTGCATACCGTGGGGCTCTGATGGCCTTGACCAAGCCGGTGAGGTCGCCGCAGAGTGAAATGAGGAAAACCGGCGTCTCAGGAACTCCCAGCAGCCTCCTGCTCTGGGGGGGAGGGGAGGGGGGAGGGGGGAGGGGCCCAGGAGCGGTTCCCAGAAATGCTCTTGTCTCCCTGCCCCTCCTCTGGGTCTCTTTGCAGACCCTAGGCTGGGGGTAAGCCGGGGGGCAAGACAAGCATTGCCCCCACCCCTCCCCTTCCCTCCACCCCTCCCCCTCCCATCCTTCTTCCCAGCCCGTCTCGAGTCCCTCCGCCCCCTCCGCCTCCCCACCCTGCCCACCCCAAGCCCGGACCGGACACCAGTGCTGCTCGAGAGATCTGAATTCCCGCCTCCCCCGAGGACCTGGGAGAAAAGCTGGAGGGAGCCGGTCCGCGCAAAGCCGGGCCGGGGAGGGAGCAGGCGGCGTAGGGTCCGGGGCCGCGGGGTGGGGCGGGGCCCTCGGGGGGCGTGTCAGGTTTGGCCAATGAGAGTGCGGAGGCCGGGAGGGGGCGGGGTTCAGCCTCCGGGGCGGGGGAGCTCACCCCTGCAGGGTGGGTGTCCCAGGTCCCCCGAGAGGGCGGGTGCCCGAGCCCTGCCCCGGAAGGGCCAGGCCGGAGCTCACCCCAGGAGGGCTCGCCTCACCAGGACGGTGCCCAAGCTGACCCCTGCGAAGGCAGGTACCCGAGCTCGCTCCAGCAGGGCGGCCCCTGACCCACATCCCGCGCGGTGTCGAGCGCCTGCCAGCCAGGTGCCCCTGACCCGCTGCTCTCAGCCTCTGGGCCGCTCCCCACCAAGCTCCCCGCACCCCGGGTCCCCTCCTTGGTGTCACCCCATCCCCACCCCTGGCCCAGGTTCTGAAGGCCGCCCTTCGGCCCAACCGTACCGGGTGTTCATTCAGCCGATGGGGGTGGGGGGAGCAGACAGGGCCCCGCAGCCGGAGGTGAGGCGGAGCTGCCCCGCTGGGGGCCTGCAAGGCTGAGCTGTCGCCCAACCCCACCCCCAGGCCACTCCAGAAGCCACTCTGGTTCTGGCTGGAGGAACTGGGCAAAGTAGGCCGCACGCTGAAAGCCGCTCCGTAGTGGCGGGGGGGGGGGAGGGTGCACTGTGGGCCTGAAGACCCCCCAACCCCCCAGCACAGAGACCCAGCCAGCCCCTCACCCACAGGAGTCACCTACCTGAGCCGCAGTCGGCAACCACTCTGGGCCTCTGTTTCCCTCTAAAAATGGGGCACTGAGACCAGCCCATGCTGGGGGGGAGGGTCCCTCTCTCCGCTTCCATGGTGGCTGTGTGCCCAGAGACCCAGAGTTGTCTGTCGTGGAGGGGGAGAGCCACTTGTGGTCTTCTCCAAGATCCAGACTGGCCCTATGTCACACGGCGAGGGGCTGGAGATGCCCCGTCCGGCATCCCCGTCCTCTCCCACGGGCCCTGTCAGGGCCGCCTGCCTCCTGCCCCATGACTCAGCACCTTTGCCCGGCACAGCAGGACTTTTGCCCCCTGCCCGCTCCTCCAGCCTCCTGTTTGGATCCCTACGGGGTCTCCCAGCAACGCCTGCCCAGGATGCGGGAAGTCAGGGCCTCCAGGGGCCAGGGCCAGTCCCCCAGCGGGACTGGCACTCTGGACCTGCCCTGGGTCATGCTGCTCATGTACATGCTGGCAGCCCTGGAGCTCACCTGCCTCTTCATGCAGTTCTCCATCATGCCAGTGAGTACCCCTCCGCAGGCAGCCTGGCCACCGGCATGCCCCCACCGTCCCTCTCACCCTCCATCTCCGCCCTGGTGGCGGCCGGGGGTCGGGCCTCATGCTGCCAGGCTCCTCTCGCTGGGGGCCCCTTGCCACACTGGAGCCAAGCTAAGGCACCTGGGAACTGTGCCTCTGGACACCCCCCTTCAGCATGTCCTGGGCTCTGCTGCACCACCAGCTGTCCTCACGACAGCCCCCTCCCCACGGCTGCCCTAGCGCTGTTCCTCCCGCCCCACCTGGGGGCATTTGCCCTACTGATCCGCCACCCTCACACCTGCTCAACTCACTTCCTAGTCCCACTCAGGCCTCTGCTCAGGTCTCCTCCGAGGCAGGGCCCTCCCTCCAACACCTGCCGGGTGCCCGGAGTCACTCGCCCTCCCGTGCTGGCTGGTCTGTCCTCACGCAGCTTGCCCACACCCCGCATTGTACTTCATGGCATTAGATTACTTCTGTCTCTGCAACCAGGATGCTAGGGCAGGACTGATCCAGCTCATTCTCTGCCGCCTCCCTGGATCTGGAACTCTGCCTGGCCATAGCTCCCCCTTGGTTTAAGTGGCCATTGTGGCTTGCTGGGCCCGGCCACCAATCCTCCTCCTCCGTGCACTCTTGTTTATTCATTCAACACCGCTCTGTGGGGTCTCACCCTCCTGGGGCAATAGCACCCAGGAGACTTTGGAAGACCCAGAGCCCCAGGGATCCTTATCTGTCTGGTCCGGGTGGGACCATGGCACTAGCCACTGGCCACTCACCAGGAGATTCTGATGAGCAGCCTGGGCCTGGGGATCTGGGTGGGAGCGGGTATTGCCTTTGTCACAATTCCGGCCTTGGCAGGGCTCCCTGGCCAGACAGTGAGCCCAACTCCCCCGCTTCCCAAGCCCAGCTCACTTCCACCGAATGGCTTCGTCTGAGCCCTTTCTCCTCTCCTTGGCAACCAGGTGGCCAGGGCAGGTGCCTTGCTGTCCTCAACATAACATGGGTGACGACCATCCCTCCCTTGGAGAGTTGGTGCTGGGGCGATGAGAGAACAGTTGAAATCCTTGGCACGCGGGGCACAGAGCAGCTGTTGGTGCCACCTCCCCTCCCACTGGCTCTCCCAAGAGACGCATGTGTTTGTTCAACAAATGCTCGCAGGCACTCTGAGCACCTGGTCTCAGAACTCAGAATACCGCAGAGTGCAACGCGTGCCCCTGCCGCTGGCGGTCCTGAGCGTTGGTGACACCCACCGGCAGTAAACAATGCATAGTTAGACTGTGCTGCAGGAAGGGCGCTGGGGGTGCCGAGGAATGTGGCAGGCTTGGGGTCAGCAGGGCCTCCCTGAGAAGGCGACCCTGAGCAAAGCCTTAAAAGAGACACAGGGTGAGCTAGCCAGTGCAAAGGCCTTGGGGCAGTAGTGGGACAAGTGCTGGAGACGGGAGAAGGAGCTGAGCCCAGGAGTTGCTGATGGATGGGATACAGGTGTGCGAAAAACAGGGGGCTCATGGATGACACTGCGGATTTGGACCGGAACTCTTGGAAGGGTGGAAGCATCAACAGTGGAGCAGAGGAGCTGGTCTTGGAGGGAGACCGGGAGTCAGTTCTGGACGTGCTGAGCTCCAGGTGCTTTTAGACACCACGTGCAGAGCCAGAGTAAAAGGATTTGCCCTCGCCCATTTGAGGTGTACCCCAAAGAGGGGAAGGAGGGGCCAGCAACTGCCTTCACCGAGTACCGAGTCCCTGGAGCCTGGACCCAAAGCCCCTGTTGGGCTCCCCGCTACAAGATAAGCAGCCGCTTACCCCAGGGCCGCTGAGTCCCAGGGCCACGGGTCGCCCCAGGTGCACTGCGGAGTGGTCAGAGCCAGACCCTCAATTCCCTCCCACCCTGCTCAGGGCTACCCCTCCTACACCCTGCCCATGGAGGACCCCAGATTGCAGATGCTGGGGTCCTCCCAGGCCCTTCCCATGGACCCTGCCTATGTTTCAGTACCTGTCCCGGAGGCTGGGCCTGGACTCTGTCGCCTTCGGCTACCAGCAGACCATCTTTGGCGTGCTTCAGCTGTTGGGCGGGCCCGTGTTTGGCAGGTACCATGGGGCAGGGAAGTTTGGGGGCCCTCATCCCATGATGATCCAGGCCCGCCCTTTGGAGGTCATGGCCTGGGTTATGCCAGGTTCCCAAACCTCACACTGGGCCCCACTAGAGAGACAGCAGCCCCTGCTTCACGGACGGCCAGCCCGAGGCACAGAGCGGCTTTAGTCCCTTTAAGGCTGGGTTAAGCCCCTGCTCCCAGGGTATCCCCACCCCTAACTTCCACGAATTCTGGTTTGTGGCCAGACCCAGAGAGAGGATTTAATTGGTGAGACCCTCATGGCTATAAATGCCCTGCCCCACTGAGCCGGGGGGTCCCACCAGCAACTTTTCTGGAAAAGAATATTCTGGGGACTGGAACCCCCCAGACTCCCACTGGTCTCAGCGGGGGCGCTGGGCTCAGGGACGTGACAGCAGACATCCTCCCGCAAAGCCTGCCGTGAACAGATCAACGTGGCAGGAGTCAGATTTCTAGAGTTACTCCACAGAAAAGAAGGGTCTCCAGACCCGGTAACATCGGACAGAGCAGGGGCTCCGGGGTAGGGGTGAGGGGGGGCGGTTTCCCAGGTTTGAGCCTGGGAAGCGCTTTCTGTAAAATAAGCACATGCCCTTGGTCCCTTTGCATCCCACAAGTTATTCACATAGGCGTGGGAATGACCGTGTGGGTCAGAACCCCCCCCCCCAGGTCACTGAAAACTGCCCCATTGGAAGGATGGAGAAACAGGCCCAGCAGGGCCCCGGGCGCCCCCGCCCACCCTTGCAGCACCGGGCCTCCCTGATCAGCCCCGGGGGAGCACTGCGGCCCGGTTCCCCGGCAGTCCCAAGGGGTGGGTGTGGGGCAGAGGAGCGGGAAGCCTGCCTCACACCTGTGAGGGTCACAGGTGTGGGGCCCCCAGGTTCGCAGACCAGCGCGGGGCGCGGGCAGCGTTCACGCTCTCCTTCCTGGCGTCCTCAGCGCTCTACCTGCTCCTGGCGGCCGCCTGCAGCCCGGCCCTGCCCGGCGTGGCCTTACTCTTTGCCTCGCGCCTGCCCGGCGCCCTCATGCACACGCTGCCAGGTAGGGCCAGGTAGGGCGCCTTCCGGCCTGCTGGAGGACTATGGGTGGGGGGCGGGAACGGGTCGGAATAGCCAGGGCCAAGGGTGGGAGCGGAGGGAGGCGGGGGAGCTTGGTGTGGGCGTGGCCTGAGCCAGGGGTTGGGGCGGAGACCACTCCCAGGGTGCCGGTCTAGTCTGGAGCACAGGACCAGGATGGAGGGGTGATGCGGGGGCGTAGCCCGCGGAAGGGGGCAGGTCCGAGGTGAGGAATGATGGGGTGTGGCCTGTGCCGCGACCAGGGTGGGGAGCACGCGGCCTGGGGGCAGGTCGGGGTCCCGCGGGTGATGTGGGGGGGGGCTGGGGGAGGGGGCAGGTCAGAGGAGTGGAGTGGTGTGAGGGCGTGGCCTGTGGGTCGGGTCTGGGGTGCGGGGATGGCGAGGCGTGGCCTGGGTCCATAGGCCACAAGACGGTCGGCGAGGGGGCCGCGCTTGTCAGCCCCCCGTCCCCCCCCCTAGCCGCCCAGATGGTCATCACGGACCTGTCTGCGCCTGAGAAGCGGCCCGCGGCCCTGGGCCGGTTGGGACTGTGCTTCGGCGTTGGCGTCATCTTCGGCTCCCTGCTCGGCGGGACCCTGAGCAGCACGTGCGGGTGAGTGTCCGGGACAGGGACCCGGTCGTGGGGTGGGGAGGAGGGGGCGGGCCGACGACGCGGGGTGTGGGTGTGGGTCAGGATGGCCAAGGCTGGGTCGGTTCTGCGCCGCGCTCCGGCCCTCGGCCCAGCCCCGCCACTTCTCCGGGCCTTGGTTTCCCCATGTGCACGCTGAGCGGGTGGGGTCCATGGGAGGATGACCTGCAGGAACCTACAGCTGGGGGTGGCCATCCGGGGCGTGGCCTTGCGGTGGGCGGGGTCCGAGGGCTTAGCTAGGAGTGGTGGGCAGGGCCCGCGGGGACGCGGCCGGCAGGGGGCAGTGCGGCCAGCAAACGAGGGAGTGGCCGGCAGGGGGCAGTGCGGCCGGCAGACGGGCGTGGCCAGCAGTGGCGTTGCGGCCGGAAGACGTGGGCGCGGCCGGAAGACGTGGGCGGGGCCGGAAGACGTGGGTGGGGCGGCCGGCTGGGGGCGCCGTCGCCGCACGCTGCAGTCCCATCAGGTCCGTGCGCTCGGGCTGCTCGTTCTTGGAAGGTCCCACGCTGAACCTAAACGAACCAGACGGCAGGCCTTGGGGCGGGGTGATGGTGCCGTCACCTCCCTGCGATGGGGATGCTGTGGGCAGCCAGACCCCTTACCTCTGGAAGGAGCGAGGGTGGCTTGCGGGGGGTAAAAAGTTAGTGTGTGTGAACGAAAGGTCTCTATTGCCCTCACCCCGCCCCCCCCCAGTTTTGCGCACCCAGGGGTCCGGGGGCTAAACTCAGCTCCTGCCCAGCGTCCTGAGAGCCCGTGGGCGGCAGCTCTCACATGTGGTCTGCAGAGTGGACCCCATTCCAGGGACTGACCCTGCAGTGGGGCTGCACAGAGCCGTCTGTTCCAGCAGCCCTAAGGGTGCATACCCTTGGACTTAGGACACCTGGCCCTGGAGAGGCCCTACCTGGCCAGGGAGAAAGACCCCACTTCTGCTGCTGCCCCCTATGCTGCCCCACCCCCATTCCTCCCCCCAGGCGCTCCAACACCCACTCAAAACCAGCTTCCTACATAGGAATGGACTTTGCACCTTACCTTCATTCAGGCCCAAGACTTTGGTTTTGCTCTGGGGGGGCAGGTGCCCGGCCCAGCTGTGGGTGGAGGCCCTGTGCCAGCTGGTGACCCGCCCACCCTGCCTGGGCCTGGATGAGCTGCCCTGGGCCTCCATTCAGGCGAGGGGCCTTCCTGGTGTCTGAACCACACACGCGTGCACTCAGCATGAGGCCAGCACCTGGCCCTGCCATCTTGAATGACCCTATGCCGGGACCCCTGGGGGCCTTAGTTTCCCCAGGTTCCCTGAGTACCCCCAGACCAGCCCCAGACTTGGGAGCCGGGTGATGGCTGAGCCCCAGGGATTGGGGGACAGGAGGGCACAGTGGCCTTGTCAAGGCAGCTCCCTCTCTCGAGGGAGGTCTGTTCAAGGCCTCCGCCCCCCACCCCCTCCCTGTCATCTTCCTCAGAGCTGGGTTGGGGTTGGCCGGCTCTGCTGAGTGCTGTGAGCAGGAGGCGGGGGTGCGGAGGGCAGGACTGCTTCATTCGTTTCCCCATCGATGTTTATTGAACACCTATTAATTCCCCCTGGGATTCCAGGTTCTGGGATACAGTGGTGAACGGGACAGGCGAGTCCTCAGATGAAATGAACGTGATGTGTATTCCTGTAACGTCAGGCTGGAGGACATCTGGGGAGGCAAAGAGATAGCAAGTGCAAAGGCCCTGAGATTGGGGAAGCGAGAAGACCCGTGTGGCTGGAGTGGAGGAGCAGGGGTGGGCAGTGGGTCAGGCCATGGAGCCCTGGGAGGGATGAGCAGGGGCAGGGGATGACCTGGCTGCTGTGTCGAGAATGTGGAGGCTAGGGCCACCCCAGGGAGACCAGAGAGGGGGCTCCTGAATCGGTCCAGGTGGGAGAGGACGGCAGCTGGACAAGGGATGGCCGTGGTGGGGAGAGGGCAGGGGCAGGTTCTGGCTTGGTTTTGCTGATGGCTGGGGTGTAAGTGTGAACTCAAGGCCGTGCCCAGACTCTGGGACTGGCCCTTGGGGAGCCGAGGGCCTCGCTGAGATCCGAGCTGCCAGGGTGCCAGCGGGAGTTGGGTCTCCGTCAGGATGAGTTTGGTGCTCAGCAGACACTTGAAGGAACCCCAGGGTGGGTGGCTGGGTGTGGGAGTCTGAGTTGGAGGACAGTGGGGCCGTGTCCTCGAGTGGGTGGTTTCTTAGCCCTGGGAACTGCTTACAATGGAGGCTGGTGCCCGGCACTTCATGTTAGAAGCCGGGGATCAGGAAAAGGTACCAGGAGGACCAGAAGGGAGGGCGATCCAGGGAGACATCCAGGCGTGTGGGTCAAGGATGGGACCTTGAGCCCGTGACGGATTCCTCCTGAACCAGGGCCGCCTCTCTCCATGTGCGATGAGGGTGGAAGCCTGATTTGGTAGATGGACCAGGGTCAAGAGAAAGAGGGCCTCTGTGTCCCCAGGGAGGGAAGAAAGAGGGTCAGGGGCTGCAAGGTAAGGAGGGGCACCAGGGGCGTGAGGAGGGTGCTGGGAAGGGAGAGGCGGGGCAGGGAGGAGCCCCGCTAGCTGCCCTTCACACCGGGACTCTCAGCGCCCAGACTCCGAGTTCACCTCCCAGCCCAGCCACCTGCTACTGTGGGCCCAGGGCAACCTTCCTCACCTTGCCAGCGCCCCTCCCGCCTGCCCCACACACACACACACAGAGGCCTCCTCTGGCCAGCCCCACCCCACGTTCCCTCCTGCCCTTTTCTCCAGCCCAGCTGCTGACCCAGAAGGCACACGCACTTCCCTCTCCCTCCCAGTAGCCTCCAAATTCACCCCCACCCCTGCCCTCGCCTTTCTGAGCATCCCACTAGCTTCCCTTCTTTCATCCCAAGATCTAAGGCGCCGTATACACTTCATTTGACAGGTGGGGAAACCGAGGCCCCGGAGAGGGTAAGACTCCCCCATGGAGCTCCCAGTCCCCATCCAAGGCCCAGGGAATGTGGGCTCCAGGACCGTGACGCCCCATGGCAAGGGCAGATGCCCCATCTCCCTTGTCCAGCCTCTCTGCTGGCCCGCAGCCTGCTCTGCCTCTTGGCAAGGACCAGGCGAGACGTAAAAGCCACATTCCCGCCCCCACTTCTTCGATCAAAACTGAGGCACGGTGTGAGGTCTCCCTGGCCGCTCCTCCCTGCCCACCTCCACCCCGGTCCCCTAAAGGCCCCTAAAGTCCCTAGCCGTGCCCCACCCCCTGCTGGGAAGCAGGTGGAAGGAGGAAGTGGCCTTGGCAGCCACTGCCGTGGGCTGAGTAGTGGTATAACTGGTTTGGGCCCAGTCTGGAGCTCAGGGCTGGGAGGCCTAGCTCCCATGGAGGACCCAGACCTGGGCCCTGAGTCATTTAGTAGGTGAGGGGGCAGCTCTGTGACTCATGTCCCTGAGCCTGGCACCTCACAGCCTGGGGAGGCCTCTATCATCCCCTCCCCCAAGTGGGCCGTTTGCTTCTGGGGTGGGTGGCACCAGCCTGCTAAGCCCACCAGAGCTGGGTCCCGGGTCGGAGGTGCTCAGGGATTTGGGGGGGGGGGGTGCGCCACCAGTCAGACACCGCTGATGGTGGGATCAGGCAGAGCCAAGACCTGAAGGCTGGACTTAGTGTGTGGGGGGTCCTTTGCAGGACCCCCTGTTCCTCTGAGCGCTGAGGGGCTGCTGCACACAGGCCACAGGTACAGCTGGGCCCGCAGTCCAGCCCCCAAAGTCTCTGTCGCCCCGGAGGTGGCCCACCAGGGTGGCCGCTCCTTTAGGTTCAGCCACAGACCCTAGAGGTCAGGCACACCGGGGCCTCAGTGTCACCGGCCGGCCCTCCTGGGCACTAACTGGCCAGCGTGTGGCCCCGCTCTGACCCCAGCCCCGCACCGCACCCAGCGGGCCCTGGTGACTCGGCTGGTGTGACCCCGCTGCTTATCTGGAGGCCTGGGGGGAGCCAGTCGACCCGAGAACCGTATCTCATAACCGTATCTTGGTCCGGGCGAGGGAATGGGACACCCTTATCCTGCTGACGGAAGGTTTCCACCCCAGTGACACGGCAGCTTCCCTGGAGTTAATGAGTAGACACCTAGGGCTGCCCTGAGCAGCTCTGGGACAGGGCTGACTCACGGGTCACCCAGGCCGCCTACCCCACTTGGTGCTCGAGATGGCTCACCGAGGGTGCGCGGGGCCAGCCAGGCCTGCTGTCTCCCCTCCCCACCCCGGGGCCCACGCCGCCCCTGCAGACAGAACCTGGGTGTTTCAGGCACTAGGAGGTCCATGGACAGAGCACAAATGGCTGAGAGTAGTGGGGCTGGAAACCTCACCTAGACCTGTCAGCCGGACAGTGTTCCAGGCAGAGGGGAAGCCCGTGCAAAGGCCCCCGGGCAGGAAGGAGTTTGGGGCTTGCCTGGAGGCCTGTGTGGGCAGATGCTCAGGGAACACAGAGGGCTGCAGAGGGTTAGGCCGGACACAGCGTTAGGGCCTTTTTCTGGGACTCGGAAACCAGAGGGGGGCTGACGTCCCACAAGACGGAGGGGACCCACAAGACGTCCATTTTCAGACACCGTTCTAGCCACAGGGCCACAGACTGTGGATCAGGAGAGGCAGGGGGGCTTCTGCCCCCCAAGCTCAGGCTGGATGCCCGGTGCCTCTCCGGAGCCCCGCACGGCCAGGCTTCCCATGAAGCCAGCTGACCCCAGCCTGCCCTTCAGTTTGGACAGGACAGGGGTACGCAGCCCGGGAGGCCCTGAGCCCCACCTGTGGCCAGGCCGGGGGACCTTGGCCGAGTGCCATCCCCTCTGGGAGCCCCGGAGCAGGCGGGGAGGGCAGCTCCAGCTTCAGGAGGAGTTGTCCCCTCCAAGCCGGGCAGGGGACGGATGGCATCAGTCTCAGAGTCCGCATGGGGTGGCAGGTGGCCACGCCCACCACTCTCCTGATAACGTCAGGAGGAACTTCCGGGCCCTCGAGATAAGGATGAAAGTGGCGTCTGTGGCCGCTGCCGTTTGACCAGCACCGGTGGCAGCCGCAGTCAGTTCCAGAGGCCTCCCTCGGTGGGACTCGGGGTGGGCTGCCTCCAGGACAGCCTTGGTGTGGGACAGGGGGTCCCAGGAGGGTAGCCCCTGTGAGTCTAGCCCTCATCTGCATCTGAGGAAAGGAGGTCACCCAGCAGGGTAGCTACAGA